>NC_092756.1:17799248-18112738 GCF_047496795.1 Chiloscyllium punctatum
CTTGCTGGCTACGCTGGAGATTTTATTGGCCATTGAGCCTTTCCCACACACTTGACTGTTGAACAGTCTGCCCCCAGTTTGACTGAGTATATGAGTTTCCACTGCAGCAGGTATTTGAATTCCGCATTGCCCTGGTTTCTCTGTGTTATCGGTGTCTTTGTATGTACCCAGGATAAACGATTGGTTCAAATCATGTCCACGCAGACGGTAGTCCTGTTGTCCATGTTGTGAATGTGTTTTTATTCTTCCTGATACACCCACAGGTTGTGGATGTCGCTGGTCAGGACAGCATTTGTTGTTCATTCTGATTCGCTGCTGCCTCACTGCATGAGAGACATGGATTCGATCCCAGTCTTGTGAGATTATTTGCAGTTTTCACAGTCTCTCTTTGCTTGTGTGAGTTTCCTCCCACAGTCTGAAGGTGTGAAGGTTACTGGGGTCAGCCATGGGAAATGAAGGGGAACAGAATAGGTATGGAGTGTGGGTCTGATAGGATGTGCTTCGAAGGGATGGTGTCGACTGGAATGGGCCGAATGGCCAGCCTACCCACAGTATCGGCATTCTCGGATTAAGGGTAAGCCATGTTGTTGTGCACCTATAGTCACAAGTAGGCAGGATTGGGTAAAGATGGTAGCATCCCCTGTATAAGGGTCATGCATGAATGGGATTGCAGGAAATTAAAGGCATGTTCTCTGTTCCTGAGGTCAGGCTTCCATTCCAGGTTTTATTCTTCGAACTTTAACATTACCAGTTCCGTGTGTGAGTCCCCAAAGATAACCACAACACCACCTTCTCCAGATTGCAGAATTTACTGGGAACAAGAAGCTGATCCTGAGCTGATGCAAACATAAGCAGCTGCTACTGGCAATGTCAAGAACATTGATCCAAATAGGAAAATGAAATTTCGAACAATGCCACCCCAAATTTAAAGGTCCAACACGCTTCAGATGCGCCAATCGGCTGTATCAACAATATGTACTGCTTATGGCTATAATGTAATAAATTGGGGCAAGTATTCCCTTCCGCCCCGCTTTTGACCAGGAGCAGTCTCAACCTCGGAAATACACGCGCCCCTCTCCTGTCAGTCCATCCCAACTTCCAATTGGATCTTCGTGGCTGCTTCACACAGTTTCCCTGATTTCGGGTCTGGAACTGGAATTATGTGTGATTGCCTGCAGCAGTTGGTACTGCCTTGTGTGGGCAAAGTGATGGAGTAGCCAATGTTAAACTATAATGTTATTGAAGCATACGTTTCAACAATATCCTGCACTGTCCCATGAGTTTGGAGAGTTTCATTAATCCCATTCTCCAGTACTCTTATTCATGGAATCTCCCCAGACTCTGTGGACGTTAAAGTTAAAGACTCAGCCCATTCTCAGTTCCCACATGCCTGTCATTCAGTCCTGATATTGTGTATTCTTCCTGATATTTCCTCTGCTACCATCGTGGCTGCAGTTTGGAAGTGTGGTCTGTGGAGTACTGCAACCATTTCGTATTTCGTTTTCTGCGTTGGGATTGCTGCGACTTCGTATCGAATCCACATCATAGCGGTCAGTTCTCTCAAAGTTTTACTTTTGATGAAACACTGTCAGAAATAACTCGTTTTTACATGATAATGTTCTCCGAGGTGATGATTTGTTTTCCATCGAATTTCGTTCTCTGATATTTCAGCGTTTCATGCATCAGGATTTAAACTCAAAAGTTCTCGAAGATGTCCCTCCCTCCCACTCGCCCTCACTCTCTTTTCCGTCCCTCGTCCCATTTAACTAAGGCATTGCACAATCTAACTTAAACTTTCACGTTGATACCGTCCAGTCTATGCCATTGCACTTACTCTTGCTGGGCGACCATGCCCCAATCTCTTCATTGACACCTTCAAATCCTTCGATCCGTTTGGATATCGTGGCTGTGAGATCAATTCTCTTTCAGCAGCTTTTACTGATATGGACCAGAGATTATTGGAGCGTGAGGCTCAATAAATTGACACAGAGAGTAATTGGGGAAAAGAGACTCCATTGGAAAAGATCAGCCATGACGACTTTCTGCAATAGCCTACTGGTATCATTGCTGGATTTTAACACAAAAGGCCAGGTCACATTCTGGTGAGACGGGTTCGATTCTCACCACACCACGCCGGTGGTAGAATAGAAATGCAAGAAATATCTCCAATTGAGGAACCTCTAAACCCGTTGTCTCAAAAGCCCATCTGTTTCACTAAAGGCCTTGAGGGAAGGAATCTGCCGTCCTTAACTTCTCTGGCCTCCATGTGACTCCAGACTGCTCGGCAATATATGCTGCAGACCAACACCGCATGATGATGCAGAATGAAAAAAAAAGGTTCATTTGACTCTACCTAGACAATTGTCTGCAGTTCACAGTAGTCGAAGGAATGGGACCACACTGGGAAAGTTGCAGGAGAGGTTCACTCGGTTAGTGTCTAGGCTGAAGAGATTTGGTCATGAAGAGAGACAGGACAAACTGGGGTTATTTTTCACGTTGCAGAGGCATTTGTGAGAAGGCATGTTTCAGATATACAAAATAATGAGGGGTATGGATAAGGTAGACTGAAAGTAACGTTTCCCATCGACAGAGAGATCGATTACGGGAGGGGGAGGGGGAGTGGGCAGAAATTTAATGAGAAAGACAGAAAGGTTTAAGTAGATGTGTGGAAAAGCGTTATAGGTCTGCGTGTGTTGGAATTTGCAACACTGTGTCTGTTAGGGTCAGAGAGGCAGGAACCCTGAGAACCTGAAGAAATATTCAGATGTGAATATGTTCTGCCAATAGTACAAAGCTATGGGCTAAACGATTCGAGTCGTTAAGCAGTTGTTTTTGACAAATTGAGTCTCAACGGGTTGAGGGGTCTCCATTGAAACTGTTGTCCTCGGGAGTATAGTGGTTAGTGTCGTCGCATGTTATGCTTGAGATAGGAGCTCAATTCCTCGCTGGGGCAGTGCAAATGTTTTAAAACTGTCGCTAATTTCTCAAATGCAGATTATTAATGCTTGTCCTTCCATTTTCCATGGGACATGCCACAGGAAGGACAGTGCTGTCTGAATCAGCGTGGGGAAGGACTGAAGCTCCCGCCGAGACAGTGTCAGTGGAAATACAAACACGTGACTTCTGCAACCTGCACCGTGTTTCTGTATTGGAATCTAAATCATTTAATAGAAAGAAGAAGGAAGCTGAAGAAGAAACAGGGTAAACCAATTTCAATGTGAGTACACAAAGATTTTCCGCAGCATCTTGAGGAAAACTGACAAACGGTTCTGAGAAAGAGTTTCACTTTCAGAACTGTTAGTTCACAGCGGTGTTTTTGTTCCACTTAAGCACTTAAGAAATTGAATAACAATTTAACTGAAGACTTGAAATGTTAGAACACACCAGACGACGAGTCACGTGCTGGAAACTGTGTTTACAAACGAGATGTTTGATGACTGATAATGATGCAATAGGCGGAAGGGCCATTCGCCATGCTTTTAAAAACACAATGACTGTCATTTTTCAACTGAACCAATAAGTCAAAAACAAAGTCACCAAGAAAATTTGCAAACCTTGCATATGTCTTCGTTGGTGCGAAAGTGTTCAAATTCAGCTCTCTCACTGCTATTTCCCAACGTTGATTTCCAGTCAGGGAAAAATATTTGTAGTTCCTTATGAAAGTCGTAAATTGAACATGAATTCCTGACATTACAAAATAGCAAAGATATCAGTGCTGTCAGAGTCAGTGAGAATTTCATATCGGAGATGAATTCCAATGGAAATAAACGTTGAAAGCAGTTGCCATTGCCTGCTCAGACTCAGTACGACAAAAATCATGCTGACTGAAACATTTAGGTTTTTTTCAAGGATTTAATAAGTTGAATGCACAATGGTTGATTCTGTGACCAGAATGCCTTGGATTGAATGACTTGTAGATGCAGGTTTTGGACTAGGGTATGCAAATTTGAAAATCACAGAACACCAGGTTATAGTCCAGCAGGGTAAATTGGAAATACTAGCTTTCAGACTGCTGCTCATTCATCAGGTGGAGTACACAGTTGTAAGACACAGAATTTAAAGCACATGTTTACAGTGTGATGTAACTGAAAGTGTACATTGAAAAATACCTTCATTGTTTGCTAAGTTTCCCATCTGTTAAATTAACCATGTTAGCTTCACTTCTTTCATTTGTAAAGTGCAAAACTTTTTATTATAAAGTTACATTCTCATGTGAGCTTTAAGAATTGGTGTCAGCCCCCGTGTGCTGTTGTCTGTTCCATAATGTTTAGACTGATTCTAATTTTATAAAACGAGTTAAGAGAGATTGACATGGATTCATGCAGTTTTTGATCAAAGTGCAATGTAATTTTGCAAGTACAAATTCACCCCACGTGTGTGTGTGTGTGTGTGTGTGTGTGTGTGGAGGAGGGTTGCTGTGTGTAGATAGGGCATTGGGATCAGCTGGACTGTGACATGAACCCAAGGTCACAGTTGAGGCCATCCCCATTGGTTCCGAAATTTGCTATCGGCCTCTGCTCGGGCACATTTAGCTGCTGCCTGTGTTGAAGTCCGCCTTGGAGGATTGTCACCTGAAGGTCCGAGGTTGAATGTCCTGGACCACGGAAGTGCTCTGCAGCTGCGAAGGGGCACAAATGTCTGTGATTGATGTGCAGTTCCATTCATCTGTTGCTGTACCCTTTGCTCGGTTTCACCAATGTACCATGCCTCAAAACATCCTTGCCTGCAGCGTGGTATTTTTACCACTCGTTTTATCGGGGCTGACACTAACTGTTAGAGTTCACCTGAGAATGTAACTTTCAAAAAGGTTTTGCAAATTACATAAGAAAGAAGTGAAGCTAACATGGTCCATCTAACAGATAGAAGATTTAACAAACAATCAAGATATTTTTCAATACATAATTTCAATTACATCACTCTGTAAACTTTTGCTCTAAGTTCTGTATCTTATAACTCTTGCAATCCACGAACACCTGATAGAGGAGCAGCCCTCCAAAAGCTAATGCTTCCAATTTAACCTGTTGGACTATGACCTGGTGTTGTATGATTTATAACTTCGTATTAGAATGCAGATCTCAAAATTAAAACAGAGATGGAGAAGCATTTATTCTCTCTGACAGTTCTGGATCAGTGGACTTTCTTGTAGCAGAAGGCTGTTGAGGAAGTGTCATTAGGTGTAATGAGGCTGAGATCGGCAGTTCTTCAAATTGCAAATACATCAAGCGTTATGGAGAAAGGCAAGAAAGTGCAGTTCAAGGTTATCAGATCAGACATGAAACCATTCAATAGCGGAGCAGACTTAATGGTCTGAATGGTGTCTTTCTGTTCCTAAAATTGTTGGCCTTAATATGAAACTGCAAAACCGGCCTGAGTAAAACATGCCAAATTAAAAAAAGCATGGTCCCCCCGGAACACTGAACCGAGGTGCAATGAACAAAGAACCACACAAATGGCAGATAATATGAGTAATTGATATGGAGTGGTCAGTATACCAAGATAAACAGGAAAACCGATATTCAGTATCGACATTGAACCTGGCTCCACGAGGGATGTAGTTAACTCTCACAAACCACCATTCCCCTTCCATTTTAGTGACGCCCTCTCGGTTCTTGATTTAAACTGATTGAACGTGAGGCAATTGCAGCTGACGTTGCTGATGCAGAACTGTAACATGCAGGGAAGCGGTTCTGACTGCTGCACAACATCATTCTGCTTCGAAAGATCAGGCAGCATTTCATATCGATTACTGTAAACGTTAACATTTAACAAGCCATGGCAGTGAAGGCATTGAAACCTCATCACTATATTACCAGGGAAGATTTCTGTTCGCACCACCCTGGACACCATGAGATTCATCATTCTGTTCTCCCATCCTTCTGTGCATGATGCCCTCGGCTCTATTCCAGTCTTGTTGTTTGCCTTCCAATACTGAGGCTAACCAATCATCTGTTGCATTGAAGTTTCTAATGTATGAGACCTTACCTCTGAGCTGGCAATGTGCTGGCTCAGTGGTGATAACACTGGTCTTGTAAACTAGAAAGTGTTTGAAATATCCCATTCCTGTTTTTCAGTCCAAGAACTTGAGGAAAACCGTTCGGCAGGACAGGAAATAGCGGGCGAGAGCAACGATCTAGTTTTGCTGCAAGAACGAGGTGAGGCAGTATAAAATACAGAGTAATGGGGAAACAATTAGCAAGGAACACTGGGACGGGAGGGGCTGAATGTTTCCTTTTTTTGCTGTAACCAGACACTGGCGTTGAAGTCTGAAATGGGACAATATCAGCCAAGCGGGCGAAATCTTACTTTCTGTTTGTTTTCTCCCGAGGCCTGTTTCACTCTTGTGGAAATGTGCCTGCGTGCTTTAGTCTGTGGGTAAAAATGGGCTTCAGTTCCCCGACTGGGTGTGAACATATTTTCCCCATCTCAAACTTCAATCCCATTTATTACATCTTACAAGATTAAAACGTTCCAGGGTAATTAGCATTGAGATGAACACGTGAAACATCAGAGTTTACAAGGTTACAGACCAGGTGCTGGGAAGGGAGATGATGGGACCCATTTCTGTGCTGGAAACACTTGATAATTCATGCATTTTTGAGGGGAAACGTATCTGCAGTGACACAATTTTTAAAAACTGTGTTATGAAGAAACGGTGCAACAGTTTCTGCCCTCATCCCTGGTGAACCAGTGGTTAGTATTCGGCGCTTTCACTGAGTGGCCTGGGTGTCATGACCGTTCAGGAAATCAGGATATTTTGTACCTGATGCAGAGAGAGCAGGTCTACCAGGAATCTGTTTAATGCCTTAGATCAGTCAATACCCCAGCTCATCAAAGAAGGCAAAAGTGCCTTCCTCCTCCCTGCGCAGTCGGACAGTTCATCCTTCATTCTCCTCTGAGTCCACTTCACAAAGAGTTTCAAAATACGATCAAAACTGAGTCTCAGCGATTTCTTTTCTGTGCTTTTAATACACAGAAGCTGCAGCGATTCAATGGGTTGGTTTTTGAAAATGAAACGTACCTATGAACCATGTGCGTTGCTATTTCAGGATTGTCTTCTCTGACAGCGCTGAGACATGACTGATGTTCTCTATGATATGGAAGTGCCAGTGTTTGAGTTGGGTAGACAAAGTTAAAAATTACACAATATCAGGGCATAGTCCAGCAGGTTTATTTGGAGCACGAGCTTTCAGAGAGCCGTTCCTTCATCAGGTGGGTGTCTTTCTGCCGAAACTTGATGTATGTGTCAACATGCGCGATCTTTTGGAAGATCATCTGGACTTTAACGGATCGTTCGTGGTGTCGAGGGTACCCATGACTTGGAAGTGTTGGTGTTGGACTGGGGTGGACAAATTTGAAAATCACGCAAAGCCAGATTAGAGTCCAACAGTTGTCAACCATCTGATGAATAAGCTGTTGCTTCCAAATACGCCTTTTCGATGCAACTTGGTGCTGTGGGATTTTATAACTCTGATCGTCCTTGGTAATGTTTATCTTATTGAAGAGAGTGAAATAATTTTCGTTCGTAGAGATGAAAATTCCAAATATTATCCACCTCAGTGTAACAAAAAAATTAGCTTTGATGTGCTGTGAATCTCCACAATGCTCTTGCGCCAAGAAAATTTCGAACCTATAACCATCTGATCCGTAGCCAGGAAATACGAATGTTTGTAACACTGGCCAGATGCACAGCTGAGATTTTACACTCTGCAGAGGTGTGGTGTTTACAAGGACATGAGCAATAACAGTAACAGTCCCAAGGTGAACAAAAAACAAAGATAATCACCATCATTGATTCACTTCGAATTGTCCTCAAACAAAACTACGATTCACAATCTGATCAGCCAATCAATGAGGTCACTGCTGATCGAGGAAGTTTCAACTTATTTTCTTGCATTTCCATTATAATTCGAGGTAAACTCAATGACAACATCGCATTTCCCATAATTTTCCGATTTATATTACGTCAATGACCTGTTCGTATTTGCAGGAAACTAAGTAACATGAAATGAGTGAAAAAGTCCTTTTAGTCACGTAATCCAGCGTAGAGTAGGTCAGAAAAGAAAAGTCAAAGACCTGAGACATCACTCGCATTTCTCTCTGTATTAATGCGTATTCCTGAGGTGAATATTTGCAGGACTTGTCTTCAATATCTAAAGAATTATTTTTCCCGCGACAGATTCTTCATAAATCAATTTTCATCTGAGGTGTTGAAACTTATATTACTTCAGATTAAATTGGTTGAATATCCTTTCCCCCAGCCTAATATCCCAATACTGCCTCCTCTTCCATGCATATACAAGCTGATCCAGGTGAGGTTGCAGCTCCCAACCTGACGTTCCATTGCTTCTTGCTGCTCAATGTCAATAGAAGCTTCTGCATGTAAGATTGGAGCTCCGACTCTGATGTCCCAATGCTCCATGGTGCTCCATGTCATTAAATGCTGCTCCAGGTGAGAGTGGAGCTCCCAGACTGATCTCGCAAGTCTCCCTGCTCCATGTCAAATGAAGCTGGCCCAAATGAGATTGATGTCGCAGTCTGATGTCCCAATGCTCCCTGGTGCTCCATGTCATGAAAAGCTGCTCCAGATGAGGGTAGAGCTATCCAACTGATCTCGCAATGATCCCTGGTCCATGTCAACAGATGTTGCTCCAAATGAAGTTGGATCTCGCAGTCTGATGTCCCAATGCTCCCTGCCGCTCCATGTTAATAAAAGCAGCTCCAGGTGTGGTTGGACCTCCCAGACTGATGTCACAATGCTTCTTGGTCCATGTCTACAGACGCTGCTCCAGATGAGGTGGGCGCTCCCATCCCTGGCAGCTCCCTCACCTCTATACCATCATAGAAATATGATGCAATTCTGGAGCCATTGGTGGAATATCCGCACCATGAGAACTTAATCGTATTTTTCATCACTACCGAATCATACTAAAATACTTTCTTTCTTAAACTTTATTTAGCACATGCATATTGCAGTCAATGCGAAGTAAGATAATGGTGTTAACTGACGTATATTCAATAAAAATTCCAACTTATTTTTCATGTTGAGTTACTGCTACTTATAAAGGACAATGTTTGTAATAAAATCACAGTTTTATTCTGTGTGAGCGAACGTGGGTTGTATTATTTAAATTGAACTAGTTCGCTGTGTAAAATGATGAAATAGGTCTCAATTTCAAAATAAAATTGGTATTGTTGTCATCCACCTTGAAATGTGGTCATAGAGATGTACAGCATTGAAACAGACCCTTCAGTCCAACCTGCCCATGTCGACCAGATATCCCAACCCAATCTAGTCCCACCCGGCACCACCCGGTCCATATCTCTCCATACCCATCTTCTTCATATTCCCATCCAAATGCCTCTTAAATGTTGCAGTTGTGCCAGCCTCCACCACATCCTCTGGCAGCTCATTCCATACACGTACCACCCTCTGTAACAAAACGTTGTCCCTTAGGTCTCATTTTTTATCTTTCCCCTCTCAAACTAAACCTATACCGTCTAGTTCTGGACTACCTAATCCCAGGGAAAAGACTTTGTCCCTTTATCGTATCCATGCCCCTCATAATTTTGTAAACATGTATAAGGTCAGCCCAATGCTCCAGAGGAAACAGCTCCAGTCTGTTCAGCCTCTCCTTAACGCTCAAATCCTCCAACCCTGGCAACATCCTTGGATATCCTTTCTGAACCCTTTCAAGTTTCACAACATTTTTCCATTAGGCAGGAGAACAGAATTGCACGCAATATTCCAACAGTGGCCTAACCAATGCCCTGTACAGTCGCAGCATGACCTCCCAACTCCTGTACTCAATACTTTGAACAATAAAGGAAAGCATGCCAAACGCCATCTTCACTATCTAATCTACCTGCGACTCTACCTTGAAGGAGCTATGAACCTGCACTCCAAGGTCTCCTTCTTCAGGAACATTCCCAAGCTCCGATTATTATTTGTATAAGTCCTGCTGAGACTTGCTTTCCCAAAATGCAACACCTCGCATTTATCCGAATTAAACTTTATCTGCCATTTTAAACCCATTTGCCCATCGTGTCAGATCCTGTTGTAATCTGAGGTAACCCTCTTCGTTGTGCACTACACCTCCAATTTTGGTGTCATCTATAAACTTACTCACTGTACCTCTGTTGCTGATATCCAAATCATTTATGTAAATTATAAAAACTCGAGGACGCAGCACCGATTCTTGTGGCACTCCACTGGTCACAGGCCTCCAGTATGAAAAACAACCCTCCACTGCCACCCTCAGTCGTCTACCTTTGAGTCAGTTCTGTATCTAAATGGCTTGTTCTCCCTTTATTCCATGAGATCTAACCTTCCTAATCAGTCGTCCATGAAGTCCAAATAGATCACATCTACTACTCTGCCCTCATCAATCTTCTTTTTTACTTCTTCAAAAAACTCAATCAAGTTTGTGAGACATGTTTTCCCACGAAAGCCATGTTAGGTATTAGAACGAAATGTCTGTTAATGACATTCGTTTGAAGACACTTTAGATGTTTATGCTGCATTCATCTGTGGTTATTGATGCACAGTTTACGTTCACTTCCTGCAGTTAACATGCTGATTTCTCCAGTTGTTCATAGTTCAGTGTGATGCATCCAGTGTGTGCATAACGAGAGGGAGCTTGCTTCCCACATCTCGTGTTTATCTGTGTCTTATATCCAGTATTCATCAATGGCGAGAGCAAGGGGGAAAGGACGAGACCAATGTGTAAGTCTGTCCCTGCCAATGCACGGTACCCACATCGGCAATTCTCTACTGTGCATTCACAGCCAGTTTTCTGTGCCGCTCCACCCACCCCCTGCACCTTTTGAAATATCTCTATTATTTTGTGGTGTCTCTCTGTGATCTTACCAGCAAGATGAATCACATCTACCCAACCTGCTCCAGATTTCATGTGATAAAACACTCATTAAGAATCCCATTGCATTAAACTTGCACATCGCATCTCTCGTTATGTCGTTTCCCTGGATCTCTTTCATAAGATTAACGTTCACAGCAACTTGACTTGGAAAAGAAAATCGCGTTCCTTTTCATTATCCCAATTCAGTCTACATTTCGTTACGTTCAGGTATCAGTCTTGAATTATTCTTTGAGGTTTTATAATCTGGTCGATACAGATAAACTAACCATTGGAGTTCCAATTTCAATAAGACAGCGGTGATAACCCAAAAACGGCGAAGAGTGGGATTCGAACCCACGCGTGCACAACACAATAGATTAGCAGTCCATCTCCTTAACCTCTCGGCCAGCTCGTCACATACGCGTGGCTGCGTAAAACATAATCTCCCAGATCATCACAATCTTATCATCGCTGGGGAATCTCCCATTCACAGCCTCCAACCTCATTGTCCATGAACCCCACACTGCCCGAATCTCCCTCCTTCCTAAGATCTGCTGTCTCTGCCTGCGCCTGTTTAACCTGACTCATCTCTTCCTACCTCAACACCTTCCTGTCTCCCCAGTCCAGGAAATTCTCACCTACGTATGTGACACCACCTATGCACTTCATCTCCTCCAAGACTTTCATTTCCCTGGTCCACAACGCGTTATCTTCACATTGGAGATCCAGTCCCTGTACACATGCATCAGCTATGACGAAAGTCTCCAAGCCCTCTGTTTCTTTATCTCACCCCATCCCAACCAGTACCCTTCCACCGACACCCTCATCCAGCTGGATAAACTGGTCTTCACCCTCAACAACTTTTCTGTCCAATCCTCCCACTTCCTCCAAACCAAAGGGGTAGCCATGGGCACACACATGTGACCTAGCTATGCCTGCCTGTTTGTCAGATATGTGGAATTGTCTGTCTTTCGCAGTCACTCTGGCACCTCTCTCCACTTGTTCCTCCACTACATTGATGAATTCATTGACCCCACTTCCTGCTCCCACGAGGAGGTTGAACAGTTCACCAACGAACACCTTTCTCCCAGAACTCAAATTCACCTGGATTTTCTTGGGAACTCCTTTCCACTTCTTGGATCTGTCCATCACCGTCTCCAGCGAATCACCAATGACAGACATATATTACAAGCCCACCGACTCCCACAGCTACCAACACGACACCTCCTCCCACGCCACCTCGTGTAAAAACACCATCCCTTATTCCTAATTCCCCCGCCTCCAGCGTATTTTCTCCCAGGCTGACCAATCTCACCTCAGAAAGTCCCAGTTGGTCTCCTTCCCACGTGGTTGACGATGCCCGCCAGTGCATCTCCTCCACTTCACTCACCACCGTCCTTCAACCTCACCCCTCCCGCAACAAGAACAGAATCCCATGGTCCTCAACTTTCACCCCACGAAACTCAGCATAAAACACATCAGACTCCACCACTCCTGCAATCTCCATACAGACCCCACTGTCATGTATATATTTCCCTCCACACCCCTATCAGCATTCTGAAAAGACCGTTCCATCCACGAACCCCTAGTCAGGTCTACAACCCCCAATAAACCCACACCCCACTACTGACATCTTTTCCTGTCACCGCAGGAAGGGTAAAAGCAGCTCCCACACCACTCCACTCATCTCTGTCTAAGGCCCTAAGGGATCCTTCCACATCCATTAGAAATTCACCTGTACAACTTACAATGTCATCTACTGCATCTGTTGAACACAGTGTGGTCTCCTCGACATCAGGGAGACAGGACACCTTCTTGCAGATCATTTCAAAGAACATCTTTGGGACGACGCACCCACCACCTTCACCATCCCGTGATGAAAACTTCAACTCCCCCTTCCCACTCCGTCAAAGACGTGCAAGTCCTGGGCCTACTTCAGTGCCAAACCATAACCACCCAATACCTGGAGGACGAACGCCGTATATTGCACCTTGGGACTCTGTCACCTCACGGGATAAGTGTGGATTTGAACAGTTTCCTCATTTTCCTTGCCTCAAGTCTCAAGCCTCAAACTTGGCACCGCCCTCTGGACCCATTCCATCACGGCTCCTTCTGAACTATCATCTTCTCCCTCACCTTCATCCAACCACCACTTTACCAGCTATCTCCCCAAACCCCAAATCCCTACCATTTATCTATCAGTCCCGACCCACAAGCCTTATTCCTGTTGAAGGGCTGATGCCTGAAATGTGGATTCTCCTGCTCCTCGGATGCTGACTGACCTGCTGTGCTTTTCCAGCACCACACTTCCGACTCTGATCTCTAGCATCTGCAGTCCGAACTTTCTCCTAGGAATAATCAATGACCTCGGAGTGAAGATGTCCCTGGATTGCAGTGATCACAGTGTGTCTGAGTTTTGCGTTTATTTTGGGTGAGGGTAGGCTGGGTCTGAGATGAGTGCTTAACACCCAGACAATGGGAATGGTATCAGATAGCGAAGTTCGGGCGGGCTGAAGTGAAGTGGAAAATTCTGTCAGAAGGTGGGTCAGTACAAATGCATCACATCTCCCAGACTGTAAAAGACACGCAGAAGGAGCAAAGCAACTTCAATGCAGGCACAATAACAGGTAAATTAGAAAGAAGACAATTCAACACACTGAGATGGAGTGAAATTATTTATGAGAAAGGATTAAATATTGAAGCTATTTTACACACAGAATGTCGTCACATTGGGAAAAGGAATTTCCTGCAGTGTAATGGTGATATTTGCCTGCGACATCACAATTCCGAGAGACACTGACATATTATCTTCTGCATAAGCGTGGCCTAGTGAAAGCATGATCGGCCCATCAATCAGAATTCAATACTTCAAAGCTCTCCTCTGCACTGTATAACCTATTTGCTGCTCCTGTCGTCAGATCCCAATCGCTTCACAGTGTATCTTTTACTGCTTCCTACCTCACGTAAATACTTGAAACATGATCCAATCCCCAGTGTTTCCGCTTTAACCCATATTTTGTAACTCCCGAGCTGACACAGGTCCGAGTGACCATTTGGCCTTTTCGAGCGCTCTCACTCTGTATGATCTTAATAATAAAATGCACTGTATCTGATCCGCAGGACACACTGCAGAAAATATCCTATCCCAGCGGACTGAGCTGCCTCCATTGATAGAGCTGTTTCCATTGGTAGAGTATCACACAGTAACAGCGAACGTCTTTTGATGTCATCCTCGAAGGTACTTGCTACAAAAAAGTGGAAGACGGCTGGAAACTGCTGTCGTCAGTGCGATTTACAGAGGCCCAGCGGGAGCCTAGTGGCCCATCAACCAGAAATCAATGGATAAAAATATTCTTTTTTTAGAAGAATCCAATTCAGACCATCAAGTTAACACGTCCTGTGGAGAAAATGGATGTGGGAGAGCGGACATTCTCAACTGGTTGCAACATTTACAATCTTGGTCCGTGTGACAACAAAAGCAGAAACCTGGAACTGTTTATCTTGCTTCTGAAAAACAGGTTAGCAAATTTTGAAGATCATAGATATTTTTCCCTGGTGTTCATAATTTGACCAAGAGCAGAGTACGGTTCCCTGAGCATGGTCTGACTTCTGTGTTATGGACATTGATATGCTGCTCACATGATCTGAACACAAAAAAGAAATGACTCAGTGACAATATCTGCTGTATCGGATTCCGTGAAGAACAGAAGCCGATGGAATGAAAAGAGCCATAAGAGCGGGAATGCAGCAAATTATTTTCCAGACTCGAGGAGAGTGCACAGTGCTGTTTCCACGGGTCAATATCTGTGCAAGTAGACTGAAACAGCGTTGGGTGTTGTTGTACTGCATCTTTTGTATAATGGTGCAAAAACACTGAACTTTTGTATAGAGGGGACAACTTCAAAATACCCAAAGAGGCAAAACAGACAAATGAGGTAAACAACAAAGTAACCACACAATTTGGTGTTACATCATGCAGTAAACTTCCCTGCTCAAATTTTGTTCAAAATCGCTCTCTGTCTAAATCCTCATACTGATATTGCAACAGTGAATGGTCTATGTCAATAGAAACTGCTCTGATCTCACAACTTCAGTATTTCATACCCAACCCCTTATGTATGACCAGCAATAGTGATTGATCCCTCACTGTGTATCTTCAGCCCACGTAGACAACAAATACCTATAAGAACAACAGTCATGTATGTAACTGGGATTTGACCCGATTCTGTTGCAACCAATCCATTCAGCTGCAATTGAAATTGCTTCCACCTTTCCGTGTCGGTTATAAGTTTGCACAGCTTATTGGTGAGTTTTCATTCATTGAATTGGACCTAGCATCCTTTCTCAGGTTGAAATATACAGGGATATAAAGACAAGATAAAAGACACGGACAGTGTTTGCTGGACGACAAAGACGTTAGGAATGACACGGCCATGATACCATGTCGTTAGAAAGGATGGAAATGAGGTTTGCTGGTAGATAAATCCACTAGAAACGAAAAGAGGGGGTTTAATGGGATGGTGGCATTGAATAAGGAATAATGCGGGAGAAAGCAGGAAAGACTTAGTTGTGTCCGAAGAGAGGGTATCCAACTGATGTGAAGTTGTTACCAGTAAATACGAGGGAAATTCCCTCGTTTAGGTGAGTGGAAACTAGACGTTAGAACTTCAAACCCATCGGGAAATGATAAAGAAGTTTGGAGTAGATATTTTTATTCTGAGAGTTATTGAATTCGGAGATGAATTTTCAGAAATAGAATCATTTTAGGAGCTGGTTCAAGAATATTTGAAAAGCGAGTGCAGGCAGACAAGGAGTGAATTAGATTTGATTTGATTAGATTAGATTACTTATCATCTGGAAACAGGCCCTTCTGCCCAACAAGTCCACATCGACCCGTTGAAGTGCAATCCACCCAGACCTATTCCGCTACATTTACCCCTGTACCTAACAGTACGGGAAACTTAACACAGCTAATTCACCTATCCTGCACATGTTTGGACTGTGGCAGGAAACCGGAGCACCCTGAGCAAACCCACTCAGCCACAGGGAGAATTAAACAGCGACAGTGATTCTGGACTTTCTGGATGGGGATGCAAAATGGAACCATTCATAGGAAAGAAATTGCATAACACCTGCAACTGAAAATGTTAAGTATAACAAGAGCTGGTGGAGTTGGAAGGTGCAGCAACTCATTCAACATGAAATATTATATACTCTGAATGCACTGAGTTGTTTGGTTTAGCTCTTGATTGGAAATCTGTTAGCTCAGTCCGCTGACTAACTGGTTTATGAGAAAAGTGAGACCAACTGCGTGGGATTAATTCTCTCACTGTCTCAGGTTTCCACAAGGATCATCATCTCTACCGCTCACCTGATCTGTAATATTGTGGTGCCTCTAGTGAGCAAGATTTGGCCTGTCGATGTAAAACATCATTATCATTGCCATCTGTTGTTTTGAACATTTGGTCATATTCAACAGAAAGGGGAGTGAGTCCATTTAATACTCTTTTATCTCCGCTTGAAAAATCCTGTGTCAAGACTCAACCTTAATCCAGATGGACCCTTTGTTCCTCACAAAAGCAAAACTACTTGCCCAGATCATTTATCAGGTTTACTGACAACAGTCAAATTCCACAAAGAGTTAAATCTAATACTTTCGATTGATTGAATGAGCTGTGCAGCTTGCAGAAAATTGAATCATATGAAACGATTTATACAGACTATCCCAGGATGAAATCCAGTGCTGGGTCAGCGATTTTAGGAAGGTCATCAAGCTAACACTTCACCTCTGTTTCTCTATCCTCAGATGGATATTCACCTGGGGAATATTTGCAGATTTTATGTTAATAATTGGCATGTTTAACAAAGGCAAAACATTTCCCCACGTCAGAAACTGGAATTTCCAAAGAAATGCTAATTTACTCAACATTGTTTTCAACTGCGCTTCAGTCTGATGTTTCAATAATCCCTGGTAAATGTCAGTAACAGCATCTTTAGATAAGCATTGAACTTACAACCTTGTATGTTATGCACCTTTAAGTATTAGGCCCTAACCAATTGCGCGACTGGAGCCACAGACAGCGTAACTGTCATGTGACCTACACGTACTTTGGTAACTTTAATTCAACTGCTGTACTTTTGCTGTGATTATTAGGTTCCCTACAGTATGTAAACAGACGCTTCGGACCCAAAAGTCCACACCAACCCTCCGAAGAGTAACCCAACCAGAACAATTTCCTCTCTGACAAATACACTATGGGCAATTTAGAATGATAAACTCACCTGACCTGCACAATCTTTGGACTGTGGGAGGAAACTGGAACACCCGGAGAAAACCAACACATTCATGGGAGAATGTGCAAACTCGACACAGACAGTCCACCGAGGCTGGAATCGAACTTCAGACCCTGTTGAGGCAGCAGTACAAACCATTGGATCACACAACACTGTGGGATCTTTGGTGGCGATGTGCTGCCCCACTGGTACCTCAGTCACTCAACCTGCTTTATTTCCCTGAACCATCTGGTTCTGAAATTAAAGCTATTGGAGGCAAGGTGAAACTGACATGAACCTGTGATTATTGAAGCATCAGGTTCACGAAAAGGATACAAAAGGGACACAAAAAATGTGAAAAAATACACGACATTGAAAAATGGGATTCCGTTGGTTCCTGCGTTGTTTACAGACAATGTTACATTGCCGCTGTCGCAGGGCTTTTCCTTCGATCAGCTTCAATCGGCACAGAATTCGAATCAATGAAACTTCACCAACCTCCTTCTGAAAGTTCATACAGGTTACATGAAATATTTTGCTTACATTAATGATCTTCATCATTCCTACATCCAAGAACACGTTGCACAGTTTGCATGAATATTGAAGATGTAAGAATGTTATACAATAACAAAAATTCAATTACAGTTTAAATCATAAAGTAGGAAGAATACACAGAAAGTCTCGGCATGTCAGAAATTCACGTGACCAGAACTGCAGCCCAGCAGAGTGGAAATCTGTCCCTGAATCCCAATACAGTTTGCTTGCTCCATGTACCCAGTTGGAAACCTGTGTGAAGGAGCATGCAGTCTGAGAGAGCACCTGAGAGAATCTTTCACTGTCTGATCTAAAGCTACAATAGGAGCTGTCTGTTCTGGCTGTGAGAGCGGTGGTGAAAAAGGGAGAACGTTGATATTCCATAGTGTAGATTCACATTGCCCTCATCATGTTAATTTTGAAAACCCTCTGTAAGAACCAGTACAGAAAGAGAGGAACAGGAAAAGGCTATTGCAAACACGTGTCCTACCCGCCGTTTGATATCATCATGGCTGACCAACACGTCAATGTCTTTACCCAGCTCATCCACAACATCCTGTCACACAACGGGATAAAGACATTTAAGCAATCGAACATTTCTGTGCATTTGGGAGGGAAATGTGTTTAGAGACAATGGGTTTCTGCACGAAATTTGCAGGTTTTGCGAGTGAGTATCTGGTTCTGGTCTGATCATGATTCCGTAAAAACTCACAACCAAGAAGGTAAGGAATTGCCTCTGGTCAGTTGCAGGGACAAGAACTCCAGAAGACAGGAATTGGCGATGAATCAGCACAACAATCAATGATTCAGCTGAAAACTGAACTAAACTCCAATTCTGGTGTGGTTCAAATTCACAAACTTTGTGGTGCAATGAAAAGCGTGTTAGATTTCTACAAATTTGGTAAATTTGCTATTCTCAGTCGTAATCACACTGCAGCCCCATCTCCATAATCCCAGCTCAACCTGACTGGGTTCACACTATATAAAGCTACCATTTCACTGGCCTTATTGAAAAGTTCCCAGCTTCATTCTTGCCCCATTGAAGGCTGCTCTCAAGCAACTAATGTTTCTCCATCTCAATTATTGCATATTGTTCTCTACCATCATCTTGGACTTTACAATAAAATGATCGCTCTGCCCCAAAACCATCCCCTACCGACAGTGGATCCACTTGCACCACCTCTTTCCCAAGTATCAGGTCCAACAGTACGTGCTCTCTTGGGCTGGACACATACTCCTACAGTCAGCTCTCCTCCATGTAATCCAGGAACACTTGCCCCTCGTGACTCTTCACCACCAGTATCTCTGTCTATATCTGGGTAAATTAAGTTTCTCGGTAGAACTAATCTGTAGTATTGTCATCGCTCTGAAATGACCCTGCATATTTATTCTCTCCATTATTTCTTTGGTTGCTGACCGACAGACTGTACCTCACAGTGTAATTGTTTACTTTTTGTTCTGTAGCTCCAGCCAAATTCATTCTGTCCTTGGACGGATCCTCTTTCTCTTGGACTCCTTAACTAACGCTAATCTAAATCAATACTTCTACCTTCATCCTTTCGCTTCCCTTCTATCATTTTGGAATCCTTTATACATAGCAATATTTAACACCAAGTCCTGCCATTCTTGAGCCAGCTCTTGGTGATCAGTCCATCAGATTTCCTCACACCAATCTGCATCTGGAACTCCCCGTACTCCGCGTATTCATGTCTATGCAGAGTACCTCAGATTAAGGCTTTCTTCCTTACTCAATCTTCTACTGATAAACTTGTTGCCGTAAACCAGTACCAACTGCATCTCCCATTATTTTGAGAATCCTGGTAGGCTCCTCTACGATTCCTTTTTGGATCCTAAACACACACCAAGTTATTTTCAACCCCTCCCACACACCCCGTATGACATTCAGTCCCAGCTCTGTCACGTTAGCCCATCCAGCTTGTCCAGTTGCTGCCTTCCCCAGAACCACTCCCAATTCCCCAGGAATCCCAGGAATCTGAAGCCCTTCCTGCTGCAGCACGGTCATCTACCTAAGACTCCGAGTTCTGTTCTCACTTGGACACGGCACTGGAAGTATTCCAGGGATTGCCACATTTGAGGTCCCCCTTGCTAACCATCCACCTAGCTCCCTAAATTCTGATGCCCAGACCACTTTACCCTTCCTACCCAGGTCATTCTGACCAACTTGGACATGACATTTGACTTCTCACTGGCCCTCGGACGAATGTCCTGCAGACACAGTGACATTCTTAACCCCACTATCCTGGAATTATATACATGCTGACATCTTCTTCAATTTCCTGTCTCCCATGTGCCTTTTGCTCCTTCTTCCTCTGCTGTACATTTAGGCTGCTTGTGCTACCAGACATTGCTCTGACTACACTCACCTGAGCAGCCAACACCTACATCAGTTCCAACCTGGGAAACTGAATTGGGAGGGAGACATCAGGCTATTCCTGAATTCCCTCACTGTTTCTCTTCAACTGCCTAGTCCCCTATTCCCTTCCATGTTCCAGGCCGTCATGTCTGCAGTGTGATCTGCTCTATGTGTGTGCTATCCCCCGAACTCTCAGCATAACACAGTCTCTAGTCAATGTCTGAGCTACAAGACCCAGTGTTTATCTAGGACATCAACAGGTGCTATGACTTCCCAATGTAACAGAATACATTTTCCATCTGACAAATATGTCTTGCCATGTCGTAATATGCAACATGTCTAGAGTAATTTAACTAATTACTTAGAATGAAGTTAACATCAGGGAAATAACAATATGGTTAAGTCCCTTATTCAACTGTGGCTTACTGAGGGAAATTTACTATACTAGCCCAGAATTCCACTTCTCCCTCTTATTTCTGTGTTCAACCCTTATTTCAGAGTTGAAAAACTAAATTTGCTAACTTATAGCAATTAACGGACAGTTGCTTATAACAGTGTATTTATCAGCCAATGAACTTACAGCCTTTTCTGTGATGGCTCTTGCACTTCTGTCAAACTCAGTGCAGGCAGGTCCCAGCAGCAGAAAGTTATCTCTGTGACTCCCAGGTACGTATAATTCCCCCAGCTCCCACTCCACTCTGCTCCCTCACAGGGTCACCGTCTTTGTGACTCCCGGGTACGTGTAATCCTCCAGCTCCCACTCCACTCCGCTGCCTCACAGGGTCACCGTCTCTGTGAGGCACAATTAGGCCTCGATCCTCAGTGCTGATTTATATCCTCCCACTTTGCTGCCTCTGTAACTCCCAGGTGTAAGTTAGCCTCAAGCCTCTGCTCCAAGTTGCTCCCTCACGCAATCACTCACTCTGTGGTTCGGTGCTGATTTTCAGCCTCCTGCTCTGCTGTTTCTCCAACTCCAAGTCCCAGTCGGCCTTGATCCTCGTTGCTGATGCATATTCTTCCGCTTTGTGCTGCTTTCACTCAGGTTCCCTCCCTTTGCGACTCCCAGGCAATGTTAGGCCTCAAGCCTCAGCTGAGATTTATAACATCCCATTCCGCACTGCTCTCTTATAGGATCGCAGTTTTTCCTGGGAAACAGTGGAAACGAGGAGGATTAGACAGAGCAGATAGGGTTACAGTGATTTAGCAAGCTATATGGGATGGAACAGGTTATGTGGGGAGCAAGGCAGACCTGCAGCAACTAAAGAAGTTTACTGAAGAGACAGTGAGAGTTTCAGACATCGAAGAAGGCAAAGGAAATAGAAAGATGGTAGCTTGTTCATGACGGAGATTTGTAGAGCCTAAAGGGCTTTTTCAGAACTGCTAACAGAGATGTGCAGTCTTCAACAAATGCAAATTGACATCCAGCAAGTGTTGACTGGTCCTGGAGACTTGGATGTGACAGACTTGGAAGTGACAGACAGAGTGAGAAGACTTGCAGTAACTGGGGATAATATAAACCTGTGGGGCACTGATGGTTTTCAAAGACCCTCAGGAATTGAGGAGGTGTAGAGTATGGGTGCATTCCAAATAGTGGGATTGTGGGGGCTGCAATCCTGAGATGGATAAGGAGGATGAAATGTGTCTATTTTACACACACAAACATTGTAATTATAGAGATTTAAGGAAGGGAACCTGTGCTGCCATTGATCACAGTGATATGGAGAGTTACAGAAACTGAAGGGGTTACAAATTTTAAAAAGGAGAGAGTTTGGGCGATCAGATGTTTAAACAAGAATAAAGAAAGTTTCGAGATCTCAGGTACAGATGTGAATGGAGGAGGTGAGATATTGTGAGAAATTGTCAGATTTATCAGGCGACGCGGATGTCAGATATGAAAGGGAGAGCTGCATTGTCTGTCTGCAGTTAGAGACATGAGGAGTGTTGTAGCGCCTGCTGGAGGGGACACAGATAACAACAGCTCCAACGGCTGGTGCAGTGGCTCAGGAAGGCAGCCCACCACCACCTTCTCAGGGACAACTCCAAATCAACAATAAATGCTGGTGCAGCCAACAAAGCTCATGTTCATGAATGAATGAATGAATAAAAGATCTACAAGTAGCACTGAGGTCACTCAGGAAGGGTCTTTCAATAGCACTTCACAAACCCGGAACCACTATACCCTGGAAGGACAGGAGCTCCAGGTGCACGGGAACACCAGCATTTCCAACGTGCCCTCCAAGGCACGCTCCATCCTCTCAGCACTGTGTCTGTCCCTACACCCAAAGGACTGTAATGGGTCAGGAAGGCAGCTCACCACCACCTTCTCCAGAGAATGACCGATGGGAAGGTAATGGTGAAACTCTGCTGCTGACAGCCAGACAGAAAAATAAATCCAGCAGTGGGTGTGAAATGAAATTTCCGTTTCAGAACAACATGCTGAACATGGATAGAGGGTTTGTCTGATTGGCACAAGGCAGAGAGTGTGAAGAAAGGGGTCTTTTTGACGATGGAAACTGGTGATGAGGGGAGCTCCGCAGGAATCAGTGTTGGGACTACACTCTACACGTTATTCATTCAGAGTCTGGACAAAGGATGTGAAGGTGTACGAGAAATGGGTTTTCAAGAAATATCCCAGGGATGAATTTCGTGCCATATGAGGACCAGGTGAAGTCTCTGGGTCTGTACTTGATGAGGTTTCAGAGGAGGCGGCAGAACCTCATTCAAACCTACTGAATACTGAGGGGCCTGGATGGAACGGACGTGGGGAGGATGTTTCCACTAGTATGAGAGACTCGGGTCCAAGGGCACAGCTTCAGAGTGAAGGGATAATCCTTTGGTATTTAGATGTGGTGGAATTTATTCAGCCAGAGGGTGATGGAACTGTGGAACTCACTGCCTCATGGGGCTGTGGATGCTCAGTGATTCAGTGTATCTAAGTCTGAGATAGCTCGGTTCTTGATGAGTGAGGGGATTAAGGGTTACAGGGAGTAAATGGGAGAATGGGGTTGAGAAACGATTCATCCATATTCGAATAGTGAAATAGACCTGATTGAATGAATGGCCTAATTCTACCCCTATACATGATGGTCTTATGAACTGCGCGTATTCCATGGGTTTCTAAGTGTGCAGTTAGCATTTCTGGCATATCTTTTACCATACATTCCAGCACTTTCCTGATTATTGCTGTCACCTCTTGGTTTCAGATCAACGGCAGAAAGCTCCGCCAATAAGTAACGTGGGAATCCTTGTGTATAAATCTCAGAAAAGTGGAATAAAGGGACAACAGGTCAAAGAGAAGGTAAGTGGAATGCTGGCATTGATATCAAAGGGAATGGAGAATAAAGATAGAGGAAGCTTGTAATAAATATAGAGGACTCCAGTCAGCCCACACTGAGAATACTGTGAACAGGTTTGGTCCCCTATCTAGAGGGAAAATGTCCTTGCATTGGAGGCAGCACGGAGAAGGTTCATCAGGCTGTTCTTCAAAATGGAGGGATATTGATGAGAAGAGATGGAGAAGTTTGAACTTGCTGTCGTCAAAATTTAGAAAATGAGGCAAATTTATTGATACACCAAAGATTCTTTTGTTCTTACAGATTCGGTACTGAGACTTGTTTCCCTGAAAAAGGATCTGTAACCGGAGATAAAGGGGAATACAGATATCAGAGAAGTTAACAGAGAAAAGCGGGGTTGTAGAGACTGGAGGATGTTTCAGAGTTCAGGTGGTTTTAGATCACTGTTGGTGATCAGAGATCAGATCGGTTGTCGGGCTGAAAGATGTCAAGGAGAGTTACAGTGTTATCAATTCTGAAGGATTTACAGAGATCGTGAGGAATATAGGGACTAGAGATTACACAGTACTAGTTGGAGCTACAGAAGTGTTTAGAGAAAGGGAGGGTTATAAGCAATGTCGATTAGTCAGATTGGGTGGTATTTGGAGCTACAGGAGTTTATAGAGAAAGGTAGAGTTAGACGGACTGGAGATTACACTGATAGGGGTGGTAGTTGGAGCTGCAGGAGTTTATAGAGACCGGGAGGATTGTTGGTGCCAGGAATTACACTGACATGGACATAGTTGAAGCTGCAGGAGTGAGTGAGATAGGGAGGGTTGAAGGGGCTGGAAAAGTTCACACAGCCAGGGAGAAGTGTAGGGATTGGAGGAGCCAGAGATACTGAGGGTTGTAGGGCTGCAGGAGTTCAGAGAGTTAGTGAGGACTGTGAAGGCAGGTTTACAGCGTTCCCATCAGTTACACAGAGATGTGGAGTGCTGTTCTGGAAGAGGTTACAGAAATCAAGAGTGTTGCAGATACTGGAAGATATAACAAAGAGAGTGAGCTGTAGTATTTGTGGAAGTTACAGCGACAGGATGTATTGAAGAGTTGGAGACTGCTACAGGTGTTAAACATGCTGTAGGGGATCAATAACCTTACATCGACCAGGGGGATTGGAAACTCTGGGGATAAAGAATGAGAATTGCAGTAACTGAAGAATATAACAGAGATGGGGAGTAACATATGAGTTAGAGGAGTTTTAACATGAGATGGGCTGTATTCAATGGAGTCAGGAAAGATAAAGGGAGATCTGAAGGGCCCACAGGTGATCAAGAGGACAGTGAGGCTTCTCACTGTAGGATTGGGGTAGTTTACACAGACAGGGAGCATTTTGTGGAATGGTGCTATTTACAGAGATTATGAAGTTGTATGGAATTGGGGAACGAACAGAGATAAGAAAGGCTGTAGTTAATGAAAACACTTGTTGATGTCGGATGCTGAGGTTCTGGAAATTACTTGGACTGGAAAGCTGGACAATATATCAGAGGTTACAGACACAGGAACAGCAATAGAGACTGGAGACACGAACACAGATAGGGAGCATTGCACACACTGGAGGAGGTTTCTGCTTTAGGGATGGTTGTAGGGCAGTGTAACATTTACACCGATAGGGGTATAAGAGCTGGAGAAGGTTATGGAGATGATTAGATTGATGGGGAGACTGAAGGAGCTTACATTGACAGAGCGGGTGATAGTGACAGGAGAATGTAACACAGATAGTAAGTGTTGTAGAAACTGATCAGGAGAGGCACAAACGTTGGAGTTGGTTCCACAGATCGGGGGTGTTACAGGGACCTGAGAGGATTACGCAGATGTGGAGGATTGCAGGATGTTCACATTTTCAGAGTGTTCCAGAACTGGAAAAGGTTACACAGTTAAGGAGGGAGCTGTGGGAGTTCCAGAGACTCGGAGGATTGAAGGGTTTGGGGCTGTTTATGGATAGAGGGATATATTAAGGGATAGTAATATGGAACTCATAGGGAGATTTTAGATTAGATTCCCTTCAGCATGGGAATACGTACTTCAGCCCAACAAGTACTCAACAACTCTCCAAAGAGTAACCCACCCAGACCCACTTCTCTCTGACAATGCAACAAACATTATGGGCAACTTAGAATGGCCAAATCACCTGACCTGTACATCTTTGGCCTGTGGGATGAAACCAGAACACCCAGAGGAAACCCACACAGACGCAGGGAGAATGTGCAAACACCACAAAGACAGTCACCCAACGAACCTGGGTCCCTGGCGCTGTGAGGCGCCATTGCTCACCACTGAGCCACCATGCTGCCCCAAATTGCAGAATTACACAAAGAGAGGGTGTTTGAAGTGCTGGGAGGGATGTAGGGAGTGGAGGAGCAAACAGAGATGTGGAGTGCTGTTGTGGATTGAAAAGTGTTTGGAGGTGTTTATATTAATAAGGAGCGCGGAAGGGATGGGAGAAGGTTACTGTGATCGTGTGGTGCTGTAGGCCAGGAGGCAGGTGCGTTGTAGGGCCTGCAGAACGTTACAGTGATATCATGTTCTCCTGGGGCTTGAGGAAGGTACACAGGTGGGTATTTTGGTCCAGGCTGGAACTTTTAACAGAGATGGGGGCACTGTAAGTATTGTGCAAGAATACTGAAATAGGCGTTATTGTTCTGAGTGCAGAATGAGATTATTGAGATTGGGCATGTTATCGTCACTGAAGCAATTTACACATAGAGAGAGTGGTCAGCATTCGAGTAGGTTTGAAAGATACAGCGGGAATATGGGAGGGTGGAGGTTATAGAAACATGAAATTTTCTGGGATGTACAAGTATTCAAGACACTGGCGTAAATGAGTTGGACCGAAAGGTATGTCTCCTTGCTGTATGACTCTATCACACGACAAGAGACAGCGTGAGGGGGAATATAGAACAGAAGGATCCCAGGTTTCAATGCCATCTCCTTGGGGGGAGGCCTGCTTTCCCCTCTGTTGTACTGATTCTCACTAAGACAGCACAGACCTGGATTGATAACTCTCAACTTCCCATATTGACATGGGAAGGCTCAGTACAGCAGTGATGAAAGTAAACAAGAGGGTGGAGATTTAGCCTGGAAACCATCATGCTCTGTGTTCACCCTTCAATACTGTATCGATGTCATGTCTTCCGGACCAAAGTTCGATACCTTACATGCACTCTGCTCGGTTCACTGTGAGTGATCTTACCTATCTGCAGGATTTACTTCAGAATCCAGATCTCTCTCTCTCCTTCTCTCTGGCTGACCAAATATCTTCAGTGTGGTGATGAACGAAACAGGGATTGGGAATTCTGCTCAGTCAGAAGCATCCTGATTACCTACAGGAGACAGAGAAATAGAAAGAATGGGAAATTTGACTGATGCAGTGAGGGTTACACATGAAGAATAGCACTGAGCTCCACAGAGATCTGGAATATCCCAATCTGCATCTCTGGCCTGTGCTGCCTCGTCTCCCTGGAGTGGAGAGATCTGTTGATCAGGATCTGGAGTAGCTGCAAAAGCTGCAGTCACTGGCAACAATTAAACCCTCACGGTGACAGATATCACATGGAGAGATATCACCAGAGTGCAGGAAGGTATCACGATCAAACCACGGTCACGAAGACGGTGCACTGGGATCAGCACTCACGAATGAGGGAGCTATCAGTGGGCCAGGCAATGGCCTCGGGTTACTCTCACTCAACTGTTCATCCAGAATTTAATCCCGGTAGCAGGGATACCCCTCCGACTACTTAATTCCCTTTAAGTAAGGAAATCTGTTATAGGTTGCTGGTCTGGCCTACATATAAATCCAGACCCAGTGCAATGAGTTTGACTCTCAAATTCCCTCTGAAATGATCTGGCAATCCACTTAGCTCAAAGGTTGCTCAGGGTGGGCCTGAGATACTGGTCAGCCAGAGACAGCAACATGCTATGAGTGCATTAAAACCAACCCTGCCGGAAGTAGTGTCCTGGTCAATCATATCGGTAGGTTTATGGACAGGTCTTTAAACTAACAGAGAGGATGCAGGGACAGGGTTCAGGTGAAATGAGCTTTCCAAATCCAAAGAGAAAAGGTGAAGCATTAGAACAGCATGGGAATGTGGCTGAAGACAAGCAGCAAGGAAGAGGAAGGGACAGAGTTGAAAGAAAACTGTACACCAGGGAATAGGATTGTAACAGGACATTGTGGGAAAATGTAAATTATGAAGTTTTTTTCACAAGGACAAACTATCTGTATTATGGTGACTTGTGACACAGAGAAAAATGAGATGTAGTCACCAGACAGACGTGATTACAGGGTGAACAAAAGGTGGAACATAAATATTCAACGGTAAACAACCTTACAGGAACTCAGGGAGAATGGAAAAGCAAGATGGGACCCCTGACAGTAATGGATAACAAAGGCTTTACAGAGAAAGCATTTGGCCTCAGAGTATGCAGCTGAATCAGCCGAAATGCAAATTCTGGGTGCCACGTGTCAAAAACAATAGCAAGAGTGCAGTTTTTAAGCTGCCTTGCAGTATTTCGTTGCTCATCCCTGCATTAAACAGGAATTCATTGCACTCTGTTACAAAGGTGGTGTGATAATTTTGGGAGACCTCAATCTTTGAATAATCTGGGACAGACACATTGGAAAGAATGATATTATCTGAGATCCTTCTTGAATGTTTTAGTCAGTGTTTCTTTGAATAACACATTGTGCAAACGGCTAGGGATGTAACTATCTCAGATCAACTGTTGGGTGATGAAGCTGAGTGAATGAATAATATTGCATCGAAATCCTCCAAGAAATTTTACCGGAATTTAAAGAGATTATGACATTTTATCGTGACCATAAAGCATACAAAAGCATCAGTAACAAAGTCAATTACATGATATTGAGAGAGAACTGACCAAGGTTAACAGCGTAAACAGACTGAAATGTCAGGCTGTAAATGAACAGTGGAAAACATTTAGAGCCAGAGAGTCCTCGAGACGTACATTACAGAAATGGATCCTTCGGTCCAACTCATCCATGCCACCCAGATATCCTATCCTTATCTCATCCCATCTGCCAGCACTTGACCCATATCCTACTAATCCTTCTTTTTATTCATATACCAATCCAGATGCCTTTTGAATGCTGCAATTGTACCAGCATCCACCACTTCCTCTGGCAGTACATTTAATAAATACACCACACTCTGCGTGAAAACGTTGCCCCTTAGGTCCCTTTTAAATCTTTCATCTCTCATTCTAAACCTTTGCCTTCTAGCTCTGGTCTCCACCACCTCATGGAAAAGACCTTGCCTGTTTATCCTATCCATGCCCCTCATTATTTTATAAAACTCAAGCCTGTCACCCCTCAGCCTCTGACGCTCCAGGGAAAAGAGTCCCAGTCGTTTCAGCCTCTCCCGATAGCTCAAACCGTCTAACCCTGGCAAAATCCTTGTAAATCTTTTCTGAACACTTTCAAGTTTCACAACACCTTTCCAATAGTAAAAAGACCAGGCTTGCACGCAATATTCCAAAAGTGTCCGAACCAGTGTCCTGTACAGCTGCAACATGACCTCCAAACTCCTGGACTCAATGATCTGACCAATAAAGGAAAGCATATCAAACACCTTCTTCACTATCCAATTCCCTGCGACTCTACTTTCAAGGAGCTATGAACTCCAAGGTCTCTTTTTTCAGCAACACTCCCAAGGACCTAGACATTAATTGTTTAAGTCCTGCTCAGATGTGCTTTCCCAAAATGCAGCACCTCACATTTATCTGAATTAAACTCCATCTGTCACTCCTCAACCCATTTGCCCATCTGATCAAGATCCCATTGTAATCTGAGGAAACCTTCGTCACTGTCCACTATATCTCAAATTGTGGTGTGATCTGCAAACTTCTTAACTGTACCTCCTACATTCATGTCCAAATCTTTCATATATTGCCGAAAAGTAGCGGACCCAGCACCGATCTTTGTGGCACACCATCGGCCTCCAGTGTGAAAAACAACCGTCCGCCACCACCCTCTGTCTTCTACCTTCGAGCGAGTTCTCTATCCAAACGGCTAGTTCTCCCTGTATTCCATGAGATCTAACCTTGCGAACCGATCTTCCAGGAGGAACATTTTCAAATGTCTCGCTGAAGTCTCTTTCAATCACATCCAATGATCGCCCCTCATCAATCCTTTCTGTTACTTCTTTAAAAAACGCAATCAATTTCTTGAGACACGTTTTCCCACACTCAAAGCCATGCTGACTATCCCTAGTCACTCCTTGCCTTTCCAAATACATGTAAATCCTATCTCGCAGGATTCCCTCCAACACTTTAACAACTACTGATGTCATGCTCATTTTTCTATAATTTCCTAGCTTTCCCTGTCCACATTTCTTAAATAGTGGCACCATGTTAGCCAAACTCAGTATTTGAAATTACCTCACCTGTGAATATCGATTATACACATTTTTCAGCAAGGCACACATCGATCATTTCCCTAGGTTCCCATAAAGTTCCAAGGTACACCTGATCAGTTCCTGGGGATTTATCCACTTTTATGTGTTTCAAGACATCCAGCACCTACTCCTCTTTACGATAGACGTTTTCAAGTTGTCACCATCTATTTGCCCACATTCTTTCTATTCCATTTCCTTCGTCCCAGCAAACACTGATGCAAAACACTTGTTTAGTATCGGACCCATCTCCTGTGGCTGCTCACAAAGGCTGCCTTGCTGATCTTTGAGGGACCCTATTTTCTCCCTCCTTATCTTCTTGTCCTTTATGTATTTAAAAAAAACCCTTTGGATTCTCCTTTACCATATTTGTCAGAGCTATCTCGTGTCCCCATTTTACCCTCCTGATTACCCTCTGAAGTACACTGCTCCTGCCTTTATAGTCTAAGGATTCACTTGATTTCTCGAGTCGATACGTGACAAATTGTTCCATCTTTTTCTTAACCAAAAGCTTAGTTCTCTCGTCATTTAACATACCCTACACCCACCAGCATTACCTTCCACCCTAATCGGAATACTGTATACTGTCTCTGGAAAGCTGTAATCTTATTTTTGAAGGCTTCTCATCTTCCAATGATAAAGGTTTCATTTTCCCAATCCCCAATTCCTGCATCTCACGAAACCGCCATTTGAATATAATGAAAAAGTAAAGCACATTCTAAATGAAGGCTTTGATGAGGTGAGCTCTGGTCAGCCATGTTGATCTGGAGGCCACCAGATGCACGGAGAGTGCTTTCTATCAGAGCAGCCCCAGGTCAGTATCAGGCACACAGACAGAATGGGCAAATAGATACACATCTGAACTCATATCTCCCAGCCTGGCAATCTGAAGCTGTGCACAGACTTTCTGGGAAACATCTCCAAAATTAGGTCATCAAGATCGGCCTAAAAGTCTAATCAAAAATAAATCAGTCATTCAGACGAAAATATCCATCAGGTTGCACAACCCATTCCCGGTCTCATCCTGCAGGTTCTATGAATCTCGCTCCCTCTAACGTCTTGCAGGTTCCTATCCTTTCCTCTATTTGGACCACCCTCCAGATTCTGCAGCCCTTCCTACCTCCGATCATGACTGGGATTCTAAAACTCTTCCTTCTTTTACAATATTCCCTAGAAGGGTACTGTAGGGTGGTGGGGGTAACAGAGTTAGGGAGGAATATCAGGATTGGACAATTTTGTAGCTGTTAGTATTATTGAAGTGGCTAAAATTGGCTTTGATAATTTTGATGGTTCACGCTAATAAAGGAGGTAACGGAGCTAAGGAGGATTGTAGGGACTGGAAGACGTTTCACAGTTTATGGGATTTGTGGGGACTGGAGGAAGGTACCAAAACAGGGAGAGTTTAAGATTGAAGGTTTCTGCTGATAACCTCTATTTGTTTAAAGGCAGGGTTCTAGGTAGTGTGGAGTAAGAGAAGAATCTTGGGGTCCACGTTCATAGATCCTTCACATATGCCAGCCGTGTTGAAAGGGTGTGAAGAAGGCGTGTGACGTCTTAGCATTCTTTAGCAAGGGGATTGAGTTAAAGACCTGTGAGGTGAGGCTGCAGTTCCATATACCCTGGTTAGTCCACTCTTGGAATATTGTGTTATGTTCTGGTCGCCTCATTATAGGAAAGTTGTGGAAAATTTGGAGAGGGCGCAGAAGAGATTGAACAGGATGTTTTCGGGATTGGAGGTTAGGTTTAATGAAGAAATGTTGGGGAAGCCATGGCTTCTCCCATTGGAATGAATAGGATGAGAGCTGACTTGATTGAGGTGTACGAGATGATGCGAGGCATACAGAGAGTGGGTGGCCCGAGAATCTTCCCTTGTGAAAATGGCTATTACCATGGGGCATAAGTTTAAGTTAATTGGAGGTAGGTTTAGGGGAGATAGAACATAGAACATAGAAGAATACAGCGCAGTATAGGCCCTTCGGCCCTCGATGTTGCGCCGATCAAAGCCCACCTAACCTACACTAACCCTTTATCCTCCATATACCTATCCAATGCCCGCTTAAATACCCATAAAGAGGGAGAGTCCACCACTGCTACTGGCAGGGCATTCCATGAACTTACGACTCGCTGAGTGAAGAACCTACCCCTAACATCAGTCCTATATCTACACCCCCTTAATTTAAAGCTATGCCCCCTTGGAAGAGCTGACTCCATACGTGGAAAAAGGTTCTCACTGTCAACCCTATCTAACCCCCTAATCATCTTGTCCACCTCTATCAAGTCACCCCTAAACCTTCTTTTCTCCAATGAAAACAACCCCAAGTGCCTCAGCCTTTCCTCATAGGATCTTCCTACCATACCAGGCAACATCCTGGTAAACTTCCTCTGCACCCGTTCCAGTGCCTCCACATCCTTCCTGTAGTATGGCGACCCGAACTGCACACAATACTCCAGATGCGGCCGCACCAGAGTCTTATACAACTGCAGCATGACCTCAGGACTCCGGAACTCAATTCCTCTACCAATAAAAGCCAGTACGCCATATGCCTTCTTCACTGCACTATTTATCTGGGTGGCAACTTTCAGAGATCTGTGTACATGGACACCAAGATCCCTCTGCTCTTCCACACTACCAAGTATCCGACCATTAGCCCAGTACCCCATCTTTTTGTTACTCTTACCAAAGTGAATCACCTCACACTTAGCTACATTGAACTCCATTTGCCACCTTTCTGCCCAGCCCTGAAGCTTCTCTATATCCCGCTGTAACCTGCCACATCCTTCCTCACTGTCTACAACTCCTCCGACTTTCGTATCATCCGCAAACTTGCTCACGCAACCTTCTAACCCTTCCTCCAGGTCATTTATAAAAATGACAAACAGCAATGGTCCCAAAACAGATCCTTGCGGAACACCGCTAGTGACGGCACTCCAAGATGAACCTTTGCCATGAACTACTACCCTCTGTCTTCTTCCAGCCAGCCAATTCCTAATCCAAACCTCCAACTCACCCTCAATGCCATATTTCTGTATTTTCTGCAGTAGCCTACCATGGGGGACCTTATCAAACGCCTTACTAAAATCCATATATACCACATCTACTGCTTTCCCCTCATCTACCTCCTTAGTCACCTTCTCAAAGAATTCAATAATGTTTGTGAGGCAAGACCTGCCCTTCACAAAACCATGCTGACTATCCTTGATCACATTATTCTTCTCCAGATGTGCATAAATCCTATCCCTTAAAATTCTCTCTAAGACTTTGCCCACAACAGAAGTGAGACTCACTGGCCTATAGTTACTAGGATTATCCCTACTCCCCTTCTTGAACAAGGGAATCACGTTTGCTAGCCTCCAGTCCTCTGGCACTACTCCTGTAGACAAAGAGGACACAAAAATCAAGGCCAATGGCTCTGCAATCTCCTCCCTTGCTTCCCAGAGTATCCTAGGATAAATGCCATCAGGCCCAGGGGACCTATCTATTTTCACCCTTGCCAGAATTTCCAACACCTCTTCTCTACATATCTCAAAGCCATCCATTCTACTTATTCGTGCCTCAGTATTCATATCGACAACAATGTCCTGTTGCAAGTGAATACTGACGAAAAGTATTCATTCAGTGCCTCCCCAATCTCTTCAGCCTCCACACGCAACTTCCCATTACTATCCTTGATTGGACCTATTCCTACCCTAGTCATTCTTTTATTCCTAACATACCTATAGAAAGCCTTAGGGTTTTCCCTAATCCTACCAACTAAGGACCTTTCATGTCCCCTCCTTGCTGCTCTTAGCTCTCTCTTCAGGTCCTTCCGGGCTACCTTATAACTCTCAATCGCCCCTATTGAAACTTCACGCCTCATCTTTACAAAGGCCGCCCTCTTCCATTAAACAAGGGATTCCAATTCCTTATTAAACCATGGCTCCCTCATACGACCCTTTCCTCCCTGCCTGATAGGTACGTACTTATCAAGGACACTCAATAGTTGCTCCTTGAACAAGTTCCACATATCAATTACGCTCTTGCCTTGGAATCTACTTTTCCAATCCACACATCCTAAGTCATGCCTCACCGCATCATAATTTCCCTGCCCCCCGCTATAACTCTTGCCCTGTAGTACACACTTATCCCTCTCCATCACTAGAGTAAAAATCACCGAATTGTGGTCACTGTCCCGAAAGTGCTCACCTACCTCTAGTTCTATTACCTGGGCTGGTTCGTTACCCAGAACCAAATCCAGTATGGCCTCACCTCTTGTTGGCTTATCTACATATTGTGTCCGGAAACTCTCCTGCACACATTGGACAAACACTGACCCATCTAACGAACTTGAGCTATAGCTTTCCCAATCAATATCAGGAAAGTTAAAGTCCCCCATAACAACCACCCTATTACTGTCAGAGGTAGGGACATTATGCAGATAGTTGTGGGTGTGTGGAATGCACTGCCAGCATTGGTGGTACAGATAGTTACATTAGGGACATTTACTTAACTTTTGGACATGCGCATGGATTATAGTAAAATGAATTTCTCAAAATTGAGACCTGTGCCCAGTGCTGTTCCACAAGGATCCGTGCTGGGTCCACTGTTGTTTGTGATATACATAAATAATTTGGAGCAATGTATAGTTTGTCTGTTTAGCAAGTTTGCAGATGACACGAAGATTGGTGGAGCAGCAGATAGTGAAGGGGACTGTCAGAGTATACAGCAGGGGGGAGATGGCAGATGGGGAGTCCAATCCAGGCAAATGCAAGGTGATGCATTTTCAGAAGATCCTATTCAAGACCAAACTAAATTAAAAAGTCCTGGGGAAATCTGACGTACAGAGAGATCTGGGTATTCAGGGCCATTGTTCCTTGAAGGTGACAACACAGGCCAGTAAAGTGGTTAAGGCGGCATATGGCTTGATTTCCTTCATTGGATGGTATATTGAGTAAAAGAGTTGGCAGATCATGTTACAGTTTTATTAGACTTTGTTTCGGCCACATTTAGAATACTACATGCATTTCTGATCACCACATTACCAAAAGGATGTGGATGCTTTGGAGAGGGTGCAGAGGAGGTTCACCAGGATGTTGTCTGGTATGGAAGGGGCTAGTTATTTAGGAAGTTTGAATAGATTTGGATTATTTTCATTAGAAAGACAAAGGTTGCCTGGGGATCTGATTGAGGTCTACAAAATCATGGGCTGTACAGACAGGGTGGATAGCATGAAGATTTTTTTTTTCCCCAGAGTGCGGTGAATGGGACAGATGACAGAGATAAAGTGGGTTGTATAGACTGGAGGACCAAACAGAGATATGGAGGGGAGTGGTGACTGAAAATGTTCATAGATATAGGAAGGTTTACTTCTGCAGATTAATTAGACATGGAGGATGTGGAGTCTGACGGATTTTCCAGAAGGACAGTAATTGTTTTGGAGACAGTTTCACAAATAAGGAAGTATAAGTAACCTCCTCCAGTTTGGTGAATTTGGGAAGGTTTATAGGGGAGGGTGACATTTACACAGGTATGGGTGTAAGGGCTGGAGAAGGTTATGGAAATGAGTAAATGCATGGAGATACAGGAGGAACTTACATTGATAGAGTGGGTGCTGGCGACAGGAGGATGTCACACAAATAGTGAGTCTTGTCGGAACTGGATTGGGAGAGTCACAGGCTTTCATTGGGTTCTGCAGATTGGAAGTGGTGTAGGGTCCTGAAAGGATTGTAGAGTCTCCAGCGAGTGACTGGAAGAGGTTACGTTAATACAGAAACATTGAAGACAATGTATGCTGTATTCTTTTTTCTTGAACAGAGCCTCAATATCCCTCATGAGCCAGGGATCCCTAAACCTGCCCTTAACTCTATCAGGGGACACACTGACCCTGGATTCTTGACAACACGCTTTCAAAAGCCTCCCATTTGTTTACCATTCCTTTTCCTTCAAACAGACTCACCCAGTTGATGGGAGCATGATGTGGAGGAGCCTGTGTTGGACGGGGGTGGGCAAAGTTAAAAATCACACAACACCAGCTAAAAGTGCAATAGGTTTATTGGAGGCACTAGGTTTCAGAGCACTGCTCCTTCATCAGGTGGTTGTGGAGCCCAATCATAAGACATAGAATTTATAGCAACAGGGTAGTGGTTTCATGGAATGCAATATCAAACAAATTTAGTGTTAATTTTAACCTTTGGGAAGATCACCTGCGCTTTGAAAGCTAGTGTTTTGAAATAAACATGTTGGACTATAACCTGGTGTTGTGTGATTTTTAATTCACTCAATCGACCCCTGCTCGATCCTGCCTAATTGCCCCAAACCTGGCCCTGCTCCAGTTTAAGACATTAACCTGTGGAGCTGTCTGATCTTCTTCCATAACAATGTTAATAGGAAGACAGTTGTGGTCACTGTACCCAAAGTGCTCTCTGACTGACACTTCAGTCACTTGCCCGACTTCGGTTTCTGAGGGGAGGTCCAGTGTTGCTCCCGCCTGACTAGAGTGGAGCCCCCTATATATTGATCTCGGAAACTATCTTGGACACACTGAACAAATTCCACCCATTATGGGCCTTTTACACTCTGAGTGTCCCAGTCAATTTAGGGGAAGTTAAAATCTTCAAACAGTACTATTCTATTATTTCTTTCGGTACCTGCAATCTCTGTACACATCTGCTCCTCTAGTACTCGCTGGGTATTTGGGGGTCTCGAACACCCTCCCAGCAAACTGACCATCCCCTCTTTGTTTCTAACTTCTCGCCATATGACCTCATTTGATGACCCCTTCAGAGTATTCTCTCTAAGCACTGTTTTGGCGTCCTCCCTTATCAAAAGGACAACTCCCCTTCCTCACTCACTTGTCCCTCTGTCATGCTTGTAGCTTCTGTATCCTGGGACATTGAGCTGCCAATCCTGCCCTTCTCTCAGCCATGTTTCTGTTATGGCTATAATGGCCCAGTCTCCAGCGCTAATCCATGCTCTGAGCTCGTCTACCTTAACAGTCAGGCCTCGTGTGTTGAAATGAATGCCCTTTAAACCAAGTATCTTTTCCCTCCCTTGACTGTGCCCCTGGATATCCTGAATAGGAAACTTGCTCTTGATGAATAATGTATTTTCCACTGATTTTCAATGGTCCCTTTCTTATTAAGAGTCCTAAACTACTGCCTAACTCGTTTATACATTCCAGTGTAACACTACCAAATCTCCCTGCAGTGATTCTGGTGACCCTCTGCTTCAAGTCCAAACCATCCCCTTGTCCAGGTCACCCCTAACCCAGAAGAGATCCCAATGATCCAAGAACTGAAAACCCTTGCCCCTACACCAGCTCCTCAGCCATACAACCATCCGACCTATCTTTCTATTTCTATATCCACTGGTGAGTGATACTGGGAATAAAATGAAGATAACTTCCCTTGAGGTCAGCTTTTTAACTTCTTACCGAACGTACGATACTCATTTCACAGGATCCAATTCCTTTTGTGTTACCTCTGTCATGTGGACCGATGTGCACAATGAACTCTGGCTGTTCACTCTCTCCCTTCAGAATGTTCTGTAACTGCCCGGAGACATCCTTGACACTGTTACCCGAGAGGCAGCACACCATACTGGTTCTGCAGCCACACATTCTCCTGTCTTTCCCTTCACAACGGAGTCTCCTGTCATTACCGCTACATTGGACGGATCTGACAAACAGAGACTGGGAGGAAATGCCTGCAGTTGGGGCGTTATTTGCAACGTGGGAGTAATTTAAAGTGATGCAGTGAGGATCCATGGCCAGTGTGTTCCTTGTAGAGTGAATGGCAAAGGCAGCAAGTTCAGCAAATACTGATCAAATGTTATCGTGAGTTTGATAAATAAAATACAGTGCAATAAACAAAGGTGAAGCCCTTAACAAGTATAGAGAAGGCAATGGGGGCCCTTAGAAAAGAGGGTCAAACAATGGTCATGAAATATCCTTGGCAGACAGTTCGATGGAAAAGCCTCAGAATATTTTAACAGTCCAGTTAGAGTCAGAGGATTACTGGTGAAAGAGTGGGGTCTGTTAAACACCAAAGGGACAATCTTTGCATGGATCCAGAGGAAGTAGGTGAGTTCTTCAATGAATACTTCCCATCTGTATTCACACAGGAGAAAGGCATTGTAGCCAGGGATTTCAGTTGGAATGGTGAGGTTATGGAACATGTTAAGATCAATCAGGAGGAGGTATTAAAAGTTTTAACAGGCATAAAGGCAGAGGAATTCCCAGTGCTCAATGAAATGCATCCCAGGCTACTGAGGGAGGTAAGGGAGGAGATTGCTGGGGTCCTGGTGGATATATCTAATACTTTGCTGACCACAGGTGAAGTGCAGAATGAGTGGAGGATAGCTAATATGGTTCAGTTGTTGAAGAAGGGCCGCAGGGATAGGCCAGGTAATTACAGAGCAGATAGGCTGACATCAGTGGGAGGGACATTATTGGGAACAATTCTGAGGGACAGGATGCATAAACACATGGAAAGGCAGGGATCACCTTGGCTGTAACATCTCGGATTTGGTAGAGGAAAATGCCGCCTCAGGAATTGAGTTGCATTTTTTGAAATGGCCCCTCAAAATATTGAGTAGAGCAGTGCCAATGATGTGGGTTACATGGAGGTCAGTAAGGTCTTTGACAATGTCCCACATGGAAGGCTGGTCCAAAAGGGAAGAGACCATGGAATCCAAGGCAAGTTGGCAAATTGGATCCGCACCTGGTGGAGGCTTGTTTTGTGTTTGGAAGCCTTTCACCAGCCGGTGTATCACAGGGACCTGTGCAGGAGCCATTGCTGGTTATTATGTACATTAATGACTTGGATGTAAAAGCAGAAGATATCATTAGTAGGTTTGCAGATGAGGGTGTTGTTCACAGTCAGGAGGATGGTCTCAGGCTCCTGTCTAAAATCGATCAGATAATAAACTGGGCAGAGTAAACTCAGATGTAGTTTACTTCTGATCAGTGTGAGGTCAAATCCTGTGGAAGGTATGATAAGTGAAGTATAGACAGAATGAACAGAGGTCCTTGTGGAGTATTGAGGAAAACAGGGGTCTTGGTGTCAAAGTCCAAAGATCCCTGAAGGTGTAAGCGCAGATAGATCGGGTGGGGAAGGCACCTGAACTGGGAGCGGGAGGGTAACCCATATCCTGATGGGGTGAGTTGCTGGAGCTGCTCGAGAAGATTTAAACTAGTCTGGCAGGGATGTGGGGCCCTCAACAGTTAAGGCAGATGAACCCAGGGCACGGCTGGTGTCCTGTAAATGGGATATAATAGATATGGTAGAATTGCAAAACAGATGGACTGGCAGCAGCTCATTGTTCTATGGAATAGATGCTATGGGAAGGATTGAACAGGAGGCAGAAGAGGAGCAGCGGTGCTGGGTTTGATTGGGGGAAACATCACAACAGTAGATAGAGACAACATTCATGTGGAAACGCCTAGTTATACAATATTAGTGGAACTGAGAAAAAAAAATGTTCATCAGTTTGCTATGATTGTACGGCAGTTGTACGACAGCGGTAGTCAGTGGGAGATGGAGCAACAGATCTGTCAGGAGATCTCAGATATGTGTTAGAATAAGAGGGTTGTAATCGTAGGGGATTTCAACCTTTCCAAACCTGGACTGGGATTGCAACCGTAAAAAAAAACATTTGAATGGAAAGAATTTGTTAAGTGCGTTCCACTTAATAAAGGTGATTTAATGCAATTGGTACGACAGACAAGGGTAGATCCTATTTAATAAATGGCAGGACCTTCAGTAGTGTTGTAAAACAGAGACACCTCGGGGTTCAGGTACATAATTCTTGGGAGGTAGAGGGTGGGGGTAGAAGGTTGTTGTTCAGACTGGAAGCCTCTGACCAGCGGTGTGCCATAAAGACTGGTGCTGGGACAACTGTTTGGCATCATTTACATCAACGATATGAGTGAAAATATAGCAGTCCCTGTTAGTATGTTTGTGGATACCAGGATTAGTGGGATGTTGGGCAGGGATTACAGTTATTGAAGGGAGTCTTAATCAATGGCGCCACTAGGCTAAGGAGTGAAAGATGAAATTTTATTCAGGTGTCGGATGTTTGTTTAGACAAACCAGGCCGGACTAAAACAGTTAATGGTCGGGCCCTGGCCAGTGAGGTCGAATAGAGAGAGACCAAGGGGTGCAGTGACATTTTTCCTTGGAGATGGCATCACAGGTAGACAGTGTGGTGAAATCAGCATTTGGTGCACTTCATAGGCCATAGCATTGAGTACATGAATTGGAGATATTTGTATCTTTGTCAGCAATATTTCTCCTGGGCAGAGGAGGCTACGGGGTGACCTTATTTAGATTTGTAAAACCATACGAGCCATAAGTAAGGTGAACAGATAAGGGTAGGTGAGATCAAAGGGTATAAGTGTGAGGTGAGAGAGCAAAGATTTAAAGAACCAGCTGAGGAACAACATGTTCCACAGAGTCTGGTGCATAGACGGAATGGACTGTCAGAGGAAATGGTAAAAACAAGTACAATGACAACATGGAAAAGGCACTTGGGCAGGAATATGGAGAGGAGATGTTTGAAGGGCAATGGGCCAAATGCAGGGAAACGTGACTTATCACATTTAGAAAAGTTGGGCAGCATGGATACGTTCAGCCAAAGAGTCATGCAGCACAGAAATAGACCCTACGTCTCCAGTTATTGGAGGAGAGACTATCAAGACATACATGTTGTCAAGACTGAAGCATGTTAGGGAGATATGGATGGTAGCCTGCACTGGAGCAGAATTCAAATATGTGAAGGGATTGGTGTGTGGGAAGGAGATTACAGATACAGAATCTGTTATCGGCGTTAGAATGATTAAAGTCACTGATCACGAGACATACATCGATACAAGTGTGGGAGAGGGAACACAGAGCAGAAAGTTTCCAGGCAGCATTCCCACCCTCACGTGGGAGGTTTGCGTTCCCCTCTGTTGTACTGATGCTCACTAAGACAACACAGGCCTGGATTGATAACTGTGACACTCCCGATGCTGTCCGAGTACAACAATACTTCAAGTAGGGATGGTGATTGAGTCTGGTGTGTGTCTGTACTGTGCTCCCCCTCCAGCACTGTCATGTTTTGTTAGCCAATATTTGAAACCCTCTCATTGCTCTCTGCTCTTTACACTGTGAATGGTCTTACCTCGCTGCAGGATTTATTGAAGGCTCCAGATCTCCCTGCCCTTCGTATTTCTGGCTGACCAATAATCTTCAATGAGGTGATGGATGAGACACCCAGCAGTTGGGAAGTCTACTGAGTCAGGAACTTCCTGAGTACGTACAGGAGACAGGAGACAGAGCAATGGACAGAATGGGAAATTAGACTGATGCAATGAGGGCTACACATGTTGAACGGCACTGTGTCCCACAGAGATCTGGAAAATCCCAAGCTCATCCCTGGCCTGTGCAGCCTCGGCTCTCTAGTGTAGAGAATTCTGTTGGCTCAGGATCTGGAGTAGCTGCAAGAGCGAGAGTCCCTGACAGAGGCAGCAATTAGACCCTCACAGTGAGGGATACCACATGGAGAGATACTGAGTGATATCACCAGCATGCAGGAAGGTGTCAGTATCAAATAATTGAGCAGGAAGAAGGGGCTTTGATTCATATTGCACTGGGATGAGCAACCTGTGAGCAGGCGAAGTGACGGCCGTGTGGCAATTTATGCAGAAACTCAGCGAATGTTGTTTGGATACAGTTTCAAATCCCACCATTACAAATGATTGATTATGAAATAAATGCTTCAAAAAAGATGGAATTAAAAACCTGTAAATGAGTGTTAAACAAATGCTGATGTTAAGAAAAATCCATCAGGTGCATTCAAGCCTTTAATGAAGTAATCTTAGATGGGTCTGGGATATCACAGGTATTACAGAACAACAGCTAAGGGAGGGACAGGACAGGCAGCTCAATGTCCCAGGGGACAGATGCTGCAGGAAGGACAGAAGGGGGGCTGAGAGAGGAGGAGAGCTGCTGGTTCTGATTGGGTGAAACATCACAGCAGGACTGAGAGAGTATATTCCTGTGGGATCGCGCAGTGAAGCTGTGCTTGTGGAATTAATCAATAACAATGGGTCTTCCCTTTCCTCTGATTGTTCTCCAGACCCAGATAGCCCCGCCCTCCTGCACCCTGACCCTCTCAAGATGGCGGCCCTGAGGCCCTCGCGCCCTCTTCCCTCAAACAAAGGGCGGCCGTGACCCTGGGCCACTTCCCTGATCAGACACCGCCACCTCCTTACTCGGGCATGAGGGTCTTCTTAAGCTTTTTCCGGGATTTATGAATTCTCTCCGCTCCTTTCCACCAGCGAGGCTCCCATACACCGGCTCTGGGCGCCGCTCTCTGAAGCCCATAGCAGCTGCGGCCGGAAAAAGCAGCTTCATGTCTCTCTCTCTCACACTCTCACTGTCCTGATCAATGTGACACTGTGCATCCTCTCCATAGAAACCAAACAGTGCATGCATCTGATGATATCGGTGAGTTTATAGAGAATATTCATATCCACACAGAATCATGGGTGAAATCTTAGACATGAACAATTTCTCTCTTGAGTTACAGTCATAGAGATGTCTAGCATAAAACCATACGACATAGGAGTGGAAGTAAGGCCATTCGGCCCATCGAGTCCACTCCACCATTTAATCATGGCTGATGGGCATTTCAACTCCACTTACCGGCATTCTCCCCGTAGCGCTTAATTCCTTGTGATGTCAAGAATTTATCAATCTCTGCTTGAAGACATTTCGTGTCCCGTCCTCCACAGCACTTCGCGGCAATGAATTCCACAGGCCCACCACTCTTTGGCTGAAGAAACGTCTCCGCATTTCTGTTCTGAATTGACACCCTTTAATTCTTAGGCTGTGCCCACGGGTCCTAGTCTCCTCGCCGAACGGAAACAACTTCCTAGCGTCCACACTTTCCAAGCCATGTATTATCTTGTAAGTTTCTATTACATCTCCCCTTAACATTCTAAGCTCCAATGAATACAATCCCAGGATCCTCAGCTGTTCCTCCTATGTTAGACCTACCATTCCAGGGATCATCCGTGAGAATCTCCGCTGGACCCACTTCACTGCCAGTCTGTCCTTCCTGAGGTGTGGAGCCCAAAACTGGACACAGTACTCCAAATGGGGTCTAACCAAAGCTTTATAAAGTCTCAGTAGCACATCGCTGCTTTTATATTCCAACTCTCTTGAGATAAATGAAAACATTGCATTCGCTTTCTTAATCACGGACACAACCTGCATGTTTACCTTTAGAGAATCCTCGACGAGCACTCCCATATCCATTTTTACTTTGGTTTTATGAATTTTCTCACCGTTTAGAAAGTAGTCCATGCTTGTATTCTGTTTTCCAAAGTGCAAACAGACTGTTCGGCCCAACTCAACCATAAAGGCCAGGTATGTAAATTCCCAATCGTTCTGAGAGTTTGAAAAGAAATTTCTTACTCGAGGTGTGAAAATCCATAGGAAACATGTACGTTATCAGATTTACATCTCAACTATTTCTTAAAATCTCATACTGATTTATGCTCCACTATAAAGTGAGAATGATCAATCCTGCAAAAACAGTTTGCTTTCTGACCAATACTGAAGCGATCACTCCCCGAGAATGCGTTGGCCTCGCTCCTCTCTCACTCTGTGGAGGACCGGCCGCTGCTCGGTCCTCCAGTTCCGCTCCTTCCTACGAATTGCAGAGTTGATTCAGGCGTGACGCACAGGCTAAGGGACAAGGAAAGTTAGAGTCGATGCCTTGTGATGCGATGAAAATACCAAGAATCTTGGACTGAGAGGCCTGGGTTCAATTCAAAGCTTGTGCAGGTGCGTGTAATAACAACTTTGAACAAGCTCATTAGGAAAAACAAGGGAAGTCAGGAACAGAGTTAAAACGATAGAAAATGCATGCAATGTGGTGTGGCTCTCAATGTCAGATGATTTTAGTCTTTACCAAGTGTTTCAGGGCCCCTGACCAGAAGGTTGCACTCCTCGTGCATAAACAGTTACCACAATTGTGGGGCAAAGTGTTGTGGTGGGATATAGAGGTGCTTTTGTGGAAGGCACTCGATTTTGGAGGTGAAATATCTGAGAAGGTTTTGTATGGAGTTACCTGTTCCCCTCCTGTTGCAGCATAGTATTATTGCCCTGGCTCTACCTCGTATATGTTTGATTAAAAATGTGTTGCTGGAAAAGCGCAGCAGGTCAGGCAGCATCAAAGGTGCAGGAGAATCAACGTTTCGGGTATAAGCTCTTCTTCAGGATTCCTGAAGAAGGGCTTCTGCCTGAACGTCGATTCTCCTGCTCTTTTGATGCTGCATGACCTGTTGCGCTTTTCCAGCAACACATTTTTAAACTCTGATCTCTAGCATCTGCAGTCCTCACTTTCTCCTCGTACATGTTTGGTTGATATCAGTGACATTTCGTATGCCCACAATACAAAATCTCTCACTCTAGTTAAGACAGTAGAAATCTCTTGTAGCACTATAGTCACAGAACAATACAGCGCAGAACAGGCCGTTTGGTCCTTGATGTTACGTCGACCTGTGAACTATTTTCAGCTCATCCCCCTACACTATCCCAAAATCACCCATGTGCTTAACTAGAGGATTGTTTAAATCTACTTAATGTGGCTTTGTTAACTACATTGGTGCATGCCACGCCCTAGCCACTTTCTGACGAAAGAACCTGCCTATGACATTTGTCTTAAATCTATCACGCCTAAATTTGTAGTTATGACCCCTTGTACACACTGATGTCATCATCCTCAGAAAAAAAGACTTTCACTGTCTACCCTATCTAAACCTCAGATCATCTTGTATATCTCCATCAAATACCCTCTTAGTCTTCTTGCTAATGAGAACAGGTTCAAATTTCTCAACCTTTCACCATACGACCTTCCCTCTCGACCAGGCAACACCCTTGTAAATTTCCTTTGCACCTTTTCAAATGCTTCCACATCCTTCCCGAAATATGGGCATCAGAACTGCACACAATATTCCAAGTATGGCTGCACCAGCGTTTTGAGTAGTTGCAGCATGATATTGCGGCTCCAGAACGCAATCCCTCTACGAATGAAACTGTACACATCATATGTCATCTTAACAGTACTATCCAACTGGGTGCCAACTCTCAGGCATCTACGTACATGGACTTCAACATCCCTCTGCACATCCACACTACCAAGAATCTTTCCATTGACCCAGTACTCTGCTTTCCTGTTATTCTTCCCAAAGTGCATCATCTCACATTTAGCTGCATTGAACTCCATTTGCCACCTCTCAGCCCAATTCTGCAGTTTATCCAAGTCCCCCTGCAACCTGGAGCATTCTTCCATACTGTCCAATACACCACCGACTTTAGAGTTGTCTGCAAATTTAAAATCCATCCACCTATGCCTGCGTCTAAGTCATTTACAAAAATGACAAACTGCAGTAGTTGCAAAACACATCCTTGTGGCCCACCACTAGTAACCGGACTCCAGGCTGGATATTTTCCATCACCTACCACTCGCTGCCTGCCTTCAGAAAGCCAGTATCTAATCCAACCTCCTAAATCACACTCAATTCCATGTCTCTGCATTTTCTCCAACAGCCTACCATGTGGAACCTTATCAAAGGCTTTACTGAAGTCTATGTATACCACGTCAACTGCCCTACCCTCATAAACATGTTTGGTCACATTTTTAAAAAATCAGTGAAGTTTGTGAGACACTACCTGCCCTTGATGAAACCATGTTGACTATGTGATATCACATTGGTGTTTGCTAGATGATTATAAATCTTATCTCTTATAATCCTTTCCAAAACATTTCCTGCACCAGAAGTAAGGCCCATTGGTCTATAATTAACTGGGTCATCTCTACTCTCCTTCTTGATCAAGGGCACAACATTTGCAATCCTCCAGTCCGCTGGAACCAAACCTGTAGATAATGACGACTCAAATATCAAAGCCAAAGGCTCTGCAATCACCTCCCTAGATTCCCAGAGAATCCTTGGATAAATCCCAATCAGCCCAGGGGACTTGTCTACTTGCCTCAACCCCTACAGTCAATGTTCTGACCAATGAAGGCAAGCATGCCAAATGACTTCTTCACCACTATTTCTGCCTGAAACTCCACTTTCAAGGAACTATATACCTGCAAGCCGAGATGTCTTTCTTTTCTCAGCAACACTCACAAGGGCCCTACTATTAACTCTACTAGATAGTAACTGGGTGGAGAACTTTAAAACCAGATTTCATTGAGAAATTTAAAAATGAAGGTGCTTAAACTGCATGCAGGGAGAAATGTTTTCACTTGTGAGGCTGGCCTGAACAGGAAGTTAACATTAATGAATCAAATCAGAAATTCAAAACAAAACATTCTCCCTGACAAAGGTGACAACATGGAACCACATGCCATCTAGTACAAGGAATGCTTAAGTTGAATATCATGAATAAGTTCAAGGGGAAATTGGTAAGTACCTCACGGAGAAACATACAGTAAGATACACTAACGGCATGAGACAAAGTTGGAGTATATTCCTTTGCAAACTAAATATCTGCACTTGCCTGTTGGGCCAAAAGGAACGTTTCTCTGCTGTAAGGTCTCTGTAAATGTCCTGGTCTCCTAAGTAAAGAATCATTTAATCACCCACTAATTTAGAAAAAAAAAAGGTTCCACTAGTGTGTAAAAGAGAAATACAAGAGCCATTCTTCTTAAGGTTATACAATTAACATCCATTACTTAAAGTATCTCTGCAGAGGGAGAGAGCGGTTTAATCTTTGGTTTCTTAGTAGCAGTAGAGTACAGAGTTTTAATCTGTGTTTTTTTTAACTTGAGTTGGCAACATCAAGATCTTTACTGAGTTCAGCTTGGGCCGCCTTAATAAACCTATCACACGACTGAAAGCAACATGGTGAGAAGATGACATCAAACTTTGGGATGTAAAGAAGTACGCATGACACTACTTTGCAAACTGTACAAGACAAACCACAAATACTTTTCTGAATGAACAAATCTAATTTTAGTTATCTGTAAAATCTTGTTAACCACAAAATTAAGAAAGATTAACATGGATAACAAAAAACACAGTTGGTTGAATGTCATCAAAAACAAGTTTATTTGTTCCATATTTTCTTCTCAAACCCTTGCACACACCATTCAATATCACAGCAATTCATATATGCAGCATTTAACAAGAAAAAAGGCCCCAAAGCTGTTTTATTAAAGAATAAAGAGACATTGGTCAGGAAAAAGTAAGTATAACATCAGAATATACAAGATCCCATTGGAAAAAGGAAGCTCTTGAAAGTAGGAAGACAGGATGCTATGTAGAGGAATTTGAGGAATTCGGTTTGAATGAACGTTAGACAGAATATATGAACTCTTATTCATATATTCAGAGAGAAAAAAAAAACAGAAAAAGGAAACTTGCTAGATTACATTTCCGTAAGATGTCAAGAACAAAACTTCATAAACTCCAACAATTTTTAATTAAAGGAGATGGATGCTGATTTGGTTTTTGGAACGCAGTATGGAAACATGTGAAATGTTCTGAACTGCAATCTCTTCAAGATCACATGTTCCATACGTCCCCAGCTGAAATTTGCAGCGTCGTGGTGTGTTCAATCTCACCTATAGTTGTGTGATGAGGCTGGACTCCTGAGATTTTAATCGCTCCTTTCGACATTTCTTCTGTTCTTTCTTCAGCTTGCCCACAATGGTCTAGTGCTTTTTAAGTTCGTCCTCAGTGCACGGATACTGATCTCAATATCACTCTGGAGAGACGTAGTTTCTGTAGAAGATCCACCCAGTGAATGGTAACTGGTCTCATTAAAAACAAACTGAATTTGGACACTACATTAGTGGATAAGGGATATATGCAAATCTGCATAACACTTGGTCACACTTCTCACATCCTGTTCAACAACTTTAATCAAACCTGTGATGCCCAGACGAAACCCTCGCGCAATGAATGCACTGACCTCTTGGCAGCCACAGTATCGCCATACACATCTACGAATCAGCCCGGCAGTATCACCGTACGCACCAGCCAATCACACAACAGAACTATCTTGGCAGTCAGCATCGGTAAGCATGGTGCAATTACGGTCAGAAACATATTGAGGAAAATAGCCAAAATAAGAAGCTAGAGACTAAAAGCTTTCAAACGATATGCATTTGAAGGACAGGAGAGAAATGGGATTTGGAAAGGAATTCTGCAATGAGGCTACTATACATGGCCAGGATTTAGGTTTACTCTGGAAGGGGTGCACCAGTGAGAGAACTTAAAACCACAAGAGGTTGGAGGAAGATGTTAGACTAAAAGTTAGAAAGTTAGGCATGGATTCATCATGAAAGACTTTCAAAAATGTGACAATTAGATTGGAGAAGTTAGAAGTTTAGGAGGCAAAAGTCATTAAGGCCAGACCGAGAGTTTTCACAATAAGAGCTCTTTCCAGAATACAGGCAGCAGACTTTTGGAAGTGCTCACATTCATGGAGTATAAGGAGAAACAGCTGACCAAAAGAAGATAGAATTATCAAGTCTGTTGGTGAGAGTTATGGATGATGTGGCATGATACATGTACCTTTACAGAGACAGGTTTGTGGTCAGTCAATGCTGGGTTCACGCGAGGCTGGAATATGCAGCTGATTTGTAAAGGATTTGGACCAGCTGATGATAGCAAATGGGAGGCTGGAATGGCAAAGGGATACAGCTGGGGAGTCAGAAATAGTATGCGTTGATTTTTCTTTGTTGAATACTTCCATTGCATTCATTGTTTTTTTCTGAAAAGCTGGTCCCATTCTTTCTACAATTAAGACAGAGGAGAAAGTGTGGACTGCTGATCCTGGAGATCAGAGCAGGAAATGTGTTGCTGGAAAAGCTCAGCGGGTCAGGCAGCATCCAAGAAACAGGAGAATCGATGTTTCGGGCATAAGCCCTTCTTCAAGAAAGAGCAAAGTGTGTCCAGCAGGTTAAGATAAAAGTTATGGAGGAGGATCTTGGGGGAGGGGCGTTGGAAATGCGATAGATGGAAGGAGGTCAAGGTGAGGGTGATAGGCCGGAGTGGGGTGGGGCGGAGAGGTCAAGAAGAAGATGTCAGGAAGAAGAAGGCGGTGCTGAGTTCGAGGGATTTGACTGAGACAAGGTCGGGGGAGGGAAATGAGGAAACTGGAAAAATCTGAGTTCATCCCTTGTGGTTGGAGGGTTCCAAGGTGGAAGATGAGGTGCTTTTCTTCCAACCGTCGTGTTGCTATGGTCTGGCGATGGAGGAGTCCAAGGACCTGCATGTCCTTGGTGGAGTGGAAGGGGGAGTTGAAGTGTTGAGCCATAGGGTGGTTAGATTTGTTGGTCAGGGTGTCCCAGATGTGTTCTCTGAAAAAATACCGCAAGTAGGCGGCCTGTCTCCCCCATATAGAGGAGGCCACATCGGGTGCAGCGGATGCAACAGATGATGTGTGTGGAGTTGCAGGTGAATTTGTGGCGGATATGGAAGTATCCCTTTGGGCCTTGGAGCGAAGTAAGGGGGGAGGTGTGGGCTCAAGTTTTCCAATTCTTGCGGTTACAGAGGAAGGTGCCGGGAGTGGAGGTTGGGTTGGTGGGGGGTGTGGACCTGACGAGGGAGTCACGGAGGGAGTGGTCTTTTCAGAACGCTGATAGGGGAGGGGAGGGAAATATTTCCCTGGTGGTTGGGTCCGTTTGGATGTGGCAGAAATGATGGCAGATGATACGGTGTACATGGAGGTTGGTGGAGTGATAGGTGAGGACCAGTGGGGTTCTGTCCTGTTGGCGGTTGGAGGAGCGGGGCTCAAGGGCAGAGGAGCGGGAAGTGGAGTAGATGCGGTGGAGGGCATCGTCGACCATTTCTGGGGGGAAATTGCGGTCTTTGAAGAAGGAGGCGATCTGGGTTGTACGGTTTTGGAACTGGTCCTCCTGGGAGCAGATGCGATGGAGACGAAGGAATTGGGAATATGGGGTGGCGTTTTTTACAGGATGCCTGGTGGGAGGAGGTGTAGTCTAGGTAGCTGTGGTAGATGCAGCATGACCAAATTTACAGACCAATGAATCAAACTTGCATCAGTATTAAGCTCTTACTCTTTGAACTCAAGAGATTCCAAAGGAAACTGACAACTGATGGTAACAGACAATCTAGCACACGTTTGCTGACTTACTCTGGGCTTTCGGCCTCCCTGATGGTGACAACACAGTATTCAGCAAAACTAGAGAGAAAACCTTCTGTGACAGAACTCATGTCATCATCCCACCATGAATTCAATAAAATGAAATATCTGGAATTAAGAGTCTAATGAAAACCATGAATTCATTCTCGATTGTGAGAAAAAAAACTGTCTGGTTCACTAATGTTCTTCAGGGAAGGAAACTGCCATCCTGACCTGGTCTGCTCTCCATGTGACTCCAGACTCGCAGCAATGTGGTTGACTGATACCTAACTGCTCTGTGGACAATTATGGAAGGGCAATAAATACTGGCCACCCAGCGGTGCCCACATCCCACAAGTAAATTATAACAAAACACCCTAACTGAATCCTACAGCAAGCCCAAATCAGGTGCTATTCTCACTTTCACACAAAACAAAAGTCTCGAGAATCACCATTCCTCAGTGTTGTGCTGTACTCTCAGCTATGGTACATTTTAAAAATAAATGCACATTATGTTTGAATTTCGAAGCACACCAAATGACTTGAGGAAACGTCTCTGAATCTTGGTCATGATTGAAATGTCCTTCCTGACTGTGTCGCAGAAACAGGCTGATCTGACCAGCTGCCAGTTGCTTGGTGGGATTTTAGAAGAGGTCTGCCATGCGCACAGTCTCTGGAGATGATTAACTGCCAACTGGCTTTGATGTACACTCAGGCACCTTTGAGGAAGGAGACTTAAAAACCAGAGAAGAAAGCAAACATTAATTTCAGTCTGACATTAGTTTCCAATTTTATGAAAAAGGAAGAAGGAAGGATAAGAAAGGAGATTGATTTTCAACTTCCCTCTGGGTGTCATGGTGGCTCAGTGGTTAGCACTACTACCTCACAGCCCTACGTATCTGGGTTCAGCTCCTCTCTTGAGCAATTGTATGTGGAGTTGGCACATTTCCCCTGTCCCCACGTGTGTTTCCTCTGGCTGCTCCAGGTTCCTCCCACAGTCCAAAGATGTGCAATTAGGTGGATGTGTGACACCACCACTAGGTCATACAGAATTATGGGAGTGGGGGGGGCGGGGTTTGAACAATCTGACTTCCTAAGTTCTTGAATTCTATTCGCTCCATAATAAAAAGCACAGCTTTTGTGATAAAGCTTTTATTTCCCTTTGAACCTGCTGTTCCAAAGCAGCAGGACTGCTCCCACTCAAATTACATTTGCTGCTGGTACTTTTAATCTAAAATGTGAACAAATACACTGCCACACACATAAAGGGTTATTAAAGGGTTGGACACACTGTAGGAAAGAAACATGTTTCCGCTGATGTGTGAATGCCGAACCAGACGACACAGCTTAAAGATACGGGCTAGATCATTTAGGACAGAGGTGAGGAGAAACTTCTTCACCCAGAGAGTGGTGGCTGTGTGGAATGCTCTTCTCCAGAGGGCATTGGAGGCCCAGTCTCTGGAATCATTTAAGAAAAAAATCGATAGAGCTCTCAAGAAGAGTGGAATCAAGGGTGAGGGAGATAAGGCAGGGACAGGATACTAATTAAGGATGATCAGCTTTGCTCATATGGAATGGTGGTGCAGGCTCGAAGGGCAGAATGGCCTACTCCTGCACCTATTGTCTATTGTCACACACCACCACCTTCTGTGGTAAGGAATTCCACAATTTCACCACTGTCTGGCTAAAATCCGTTCGTCCGATCTCCGCTCAAATGTGTTTCCCTTTGTTCTAAGCCTGTGTCCTCCTGCCAGTGCAAACGTCCTCCCAAAGTTGTGTGTATCCAGTCATTCAGTATTCTGTAAGTTTCAATTGGATCCCCCCTTATCCTTCTAATCTCCATCGAAAATAAAACCAGATTTCTCCAACGTTCCTCATGTGTTAAGCTTTTCATTTCTGGTGAACCTTCTCTTGACACACACCAGGGCTAATACATACTTCCTGAGGTATGAGGCACAAAATACTGGAAATGTGGTCTGACCAGAGCCTTAGAAAGTCTCAGAATCCCCACCATTATATGCTACTCATCTCGAGATGAATGGCAACATTGTATCTGCCTTCTTAACTACTGACTCAACCTGCAAATTTATCTAAGGCAAATCCTGCGCTTGGAATCCCAAGTCACTTCGTTACTCAGATTTCTGATATCTTTTTACCCATTTAGTAAATAGTCCATGAGTGTATTCTACATACTAAAGTGCATGACCTCACATTCTCCCACATTGTATTCCATCTGCTACTCCTTTCCCCACTCTCCTAAACTGTCGAAATCTCTCTGCAGGCTCCCTGCCTCCTCAATATTACATGCCCCTCCAGCTATCTTTGCATCATCTGTAAACGTGGCCAGAATGCCTTCTGTCCCACCATTCAGATCATTAACCTATAAAGTGACATATTGTGGTCCGAACACTGACTCTTGGGAACACTGCTAGTCACCAGCTGCCATCCTGAGAGGGACAATTGTATCCTCACTCTGCAACCTGTCAGAGAGCCAACCTTTTAAGAAATGCTAAAACCTGGCCTCTGACATTATGGGTCCTTATCTTACTCTGCAGACTCCTGTGCGGTACCATATCAGAGGCCTTCTGAAAGTTCAGATAGGGAATTGTCGCTGGTCCATCCCGTCGTTACGTCCTCAAAGAATTCTCATTATCTTGAGAGCAATGTATGTTATTGAAATGGGGAGCATTCAGAATGTCAGGGTCATTCCTACAGACAGAGTGGAGATGTTCATCAAAGCAGTTTCTGTTTAGCTCAGTAATGTAAATGAGACTGCATTGTGAGCAGCAATGACAGGAGATTGGATTGAAAGCGTATAAGTGAAATGTTGCTTCACCTGGAAAGTGTGTTTAGAGCCTTGGACAGTGAAGAGGGACGAGATGAATGGACAAGAGTTGCAGCTTCTGCATTTACATGGGAAGGTGCCATTTGAGTGTGGGGAAGTGTTCGGGGTAATGGAGCGTGCCACAGAAGGAATGGTCCCTGTGAATTTCTGACAGTGGACGGGAGGGGAAGATATGTTTGATGATGCTGTCCTGCTGGAGGTGGTGGAAGTGGCGGAGGATGATTATGTAAATGTGGAATCTAATGCAGTAGGAAGTGAGGACAAGGGGAGAACTATCATTTTTCTGGGGAAGAAGGAACGGAGTGAGGGCAGAAGTGAGGGAGCTGGGACAGACACAGCTGAAAGCTCAGTCCATCAGATTTAGGGGATTTCTCGTTTGAGACAAAAGGATGACATGTAGGAAGCTTCCCAATGAAATGTGACATCATCGAACAGAAATGACTGAGCCAGGGAAACTGGGAGAATGGAGTCACCCTCAGCTGATCATGTGTTCAGCCCAATACGTAGGTTCGCCCTGAATGACTGAAAAGAGCCACACATTTCAAATGCAGATTTATGTCATATATCTGGTCAAATACGGAAAGTGAAAATAGACACAGATGAAGGTCAGCAGATGAGTGTGTGCGTGTGGGTCGGGGGTGGGTGGGAACATATAAGCAGATATTGATTAATAACTCTCATTAACGTTTGGCCCTGGTGAAAAAGAAGATGATATGAAGATGTGAAGATTAACCATCCATGATGCACAAAGGCTGTGAAGGATACTAATTAATCACAAACTATAGAATTCAGATTGTTAATAGAACATAGAACATAGAAGAATACAGCGCAGTACAGGTCCTTCGGCCCTCGATGTTGCGCCGATCAAAGCCCACCTAACCTACACTAACCCACTATCCTCCATATACCTATCCAATGCCCGCTTAAATACCCATAAAGAGGGAGAGTCCACTACTGCTACTGGCAGCGCATTCCATGAACTTACGACTCGCTGAGTGAAGAACCTACCCCTAACATCAGTCCTATATCTACCCCCTCTTAATTTAAAGCTATGCCCCCTTGTAATAGCTGACACCATACGTGAAAAAAGGTTCTCACTGTCAACCCTATCTAACCAACTAAGCTCTACCGTCGGCCACATTTGGGAAGTTTACTTTTGGAACAAGAAATAGATTGTAAAAAACAAAATACAAAGGAAAAAATCATTTCAAAACTGGCAAGAAATATGAAAAGAAACTAATCTCAAGAGTTTTCCCATATCGAATAAAAAACATGCATGTGTGTGTGACCCTTGGACAGAAGGCAGGAAAGAATATGTGGGACACCTGTAGGATGTGACTGGGGAACTGGTTTCAGGGAGAGAATTTAAAACAATATTTTACATCGTTCCCCTCAGGGGAAGGCACGAAGAGTTTCAATATTATAAACAAAATTGTAGTCAGATGAAAGTTTTTCACTGTCTCTAACAAAACGAACAAGGCTTTTGTCAAACAGAAAAGACCAAGGTTAAACAGCTCATCTGCAATTCATAACTTGTTTTAATAGAAGTGGTTACAGAGTGATTGGTGGCACTGTGTGAAATACTCCATAATTCCCGGCATTAAAGGAGTGTTCCAGTGAAACTGGAGAAAAAGTGGCGCCTTTCTTCAAGAAGAGAGTGACTATTCAAGAGTTTCGGTGCTGTTTTTGTCTGAACAGTGGAGCATATTTGAGAGGCTTAATGGCCTCATGATGCACTTTGATCCTGAGTGATTTTTAAAAAAAGTAAAATTCTACTCCTTCCTCTGATGGGTTACATACTGGGGGATGAACATTTTGCTGAAGTTGAATTATTTTGAAAATTATCTGGAACATTGTACAAACGACATCAATCCTAGAATTCTAGAAAATGCACTCATAAGAACATTTTATAACCATATGGGGGTATTGCATAGTTGTGTGTGTGTGAGAGAGAGAGAGAGAAGGTGCTGCATTGCAGTGGTGAGAGTGATGGAGCCCTATTGTGAGGAAGGCGCGAACAGATATACAATGAGTGTGAGAGAGTAGAGAGAATATGGTGACCCTTATCCTATGACAGAACGGGGAAGATTATTGATGCTTTTCCTGTATTGCTGGACCTTTCTTCATACCGCAGGTACTGAACTGAGCTGTGTGGTGTGCTCAGACCATGCTCTGCGAAGAGAACGGTCACCCTCTCTACTAGACCATCACCAGGACCTTGGTGCCCCTGTCGACAAGCTGTGGTGTATATTCCCCTTATCTGCCATGCTCGGGTAAACTATGCAGGGCAGCTCCAAACTGAGAACGCGCAACCGTGTGCCCATTGGCCTTTTAATAATTGCAGTAGTACCAGGGATAACTGAATATCCAGGGGCATCCGGGCGATGGTGAGCACCTCCAGCCAAAATCGGTGGGAAAATCGGGCTGGCGTTGAATGAGAGGGACACCATAGGGTGGAATGTGTAGTTAATGAGGGGAGTTCGATAAGATAACACCAGGAAACTAGCTCTGCCTCGTTCAGATATTCCTTCTGTCACATTCAATGAAAATGGCACTGAGACAAATTATTGTACGATTCAGCCAAATGAGTCGAAGATTCTGCTGATCCTCCTCCCAGTCACAATGCTGCAGGACAATTGCTTATCCAAAACTCTCAATCACCTTAACTTACACCAATATTCTGCTCACGCGTCATTCCCAGAAAAAGTGGCTTCTATTGCAAGTTGCTATCGAAATGTTCTCATTTCACAATTTTTAAACCTACCATCAGATCCTTCCCTGAAATTCTCTCTTAATCTCCCCCTCTCTTTTAATCAAGTTCCTCCCATTTGTTGGTATTTAAACTGATACTCCGGCCATCTCTGTCTGGCAGTGAGTTTCACACCAACAGCACTCCTGTGTCATGTCACAATGGAGATATGGAGCTGTAAATGGAGGGAGCTGCATGCTGCAAGTTTCCCCACGCTGGGCAGTGTTCTAACGCAGTGTTACTCAGCAATGCACTGATTGGTGTACAGAGCTGCGTATGATGGGAAGGTAACTGCTCCGGATTAAAAGATAAATTCACTGCTATTTACTGCACAGCTTCCCATGCTGCACAGATATCCAGTCCGTGTGCAGAGAACAATGACTTTGTGTGTTCTGCAGTTCAAATTTATATATCAGCGCACTGTTAGACACATAAGTCGTGAACTTGTGAGCTCCAAACAGTGTTCGATACTGAACGGATTGCTGAGCAGTACACTAGCCTGGTCTACGCAGTGCTTCATGTTGAGGAGGTAACTCATCTGGGCTGGATCTGAGAGGTGGATTGGTTATCCGATATAATTCCTGCCATGATAATCACTCCTCCAGGTCGGCCCATTCCGCTGGTAAATGTGAGGTGCTGTGTTTGAGATAGAATTTACTTTGTCAAAATATTCGACATTAAGCCAAACACAATTTATTCGAAGACTGTCGATAAAAGACAACAAAAGGAAGAGGAAGTTGCAATAAATTAATCCTGTTGGAAAACTTAGCAGAATAATATACTGAAGTACTATACAGTAACTGCTCCAATATGGTATCATCCGATAAGCACACAAATGTCAAAAAACAAATGCAGGAAACAGATTGGCTGACATGCAGTTTTCCAATCTCGGAGGAAAGATCATCAAAAGACATTTTCAAGAGACATCACAGAAACAGTGTGTAGCACCCTGCCTTCCAACCCTACTGAGACTCCAGCAATAACTGGCAAAACGTAAAACTAAGAATCCTGGTTCTGTGAGAGTTTGAACATCACTCCACAGGACCAGGCCTCGGCTGCAAGAACACACAGAATGGACTGTATCTACATTGTCTATGGCTCTATCGGTGTATCTCAAAAATGCCTAAACCCACTTAAGCCGTTTAATGCTGGACAGAAAAAAGTCAAAGTTAAACATAAATAAATAAAACAAAAAGATGCAGCAGGCCTCGGGAGCAGACACAGACGGCCTCGGGAGCCCAGCAATTCCTATATTGCCAAAACACAGCAGAATCATCGAGCTTGTGAAGAGAAAAAATTATGTCTCTCCCTCACCTCGATGTTTACAACTGGAGATGTGCCATTAGTACAATAATCATCGATATCAAAATCCCATCCACACCAAGTATTATTGTGATATATCAGAGTTGCCGTGAAATGGGTTCACTGGAACTGTTTGTTCAGTGACTGTGATTAATATCATTCTTCCTGGACCTAACTGGGTCACTGGAGGCTTTCCCTTTTCCATAATTAGGGATTTCTTTCAACTTGTTATGCCATAGTGTTTGGCGCAGCGTCAACCTCAACAAGATTGGGATCAGCAGCTACAGAGACATAGAGAGAGATCAGAGCCTGAGAACATGAGAATGGCCCAATAAAGAATTTTAATCTGAGAACATTAGACTGGAACGTTTCAACAATGGATCATAATCTGAGAACATTAGGCTGGAATGTTTCAACAATGGACAGGAGTTTATCCTCGGGTCATTACTGGCTTTCTCGGGATTGGGCAAGGTTACAGTTGCGGATACGAGCCGTACTGCTGATTAGTCAAGCTCGGTACTATCCCATCCTCGCGATTATTGGTGTTCCTGGTAAGTCTATCTCCATCGATTCTATAAATGATGCTGCATGTTATTGCTATTCTGGTTGATTATATTTAACAAATACATAAACTTTCAGTCACAAACGCCACTCCCTTCTCATGCATTTCCAAACTGCTTACTCATAATCATCTGAGAAGGAACAAGATTGTTCGGAACCTTGAATCCCTTTTTACTGTGAACTGTTTTACTTCTCCATATTCTCTCTGTCATCAAACCTGTTGACACCCACCTTCATAATATCCCCAATCTCCATTGCCTGAGTTCTGTTGCTGACTTCGCCATCATCTACCCCTTCGTTAACGACAGATTTTACGTCTCCAGTTCTCTTCTGACCTCTCTTCCAGTTACAAATAGTTTGACCACAAACTTGTTCTTGTCTCTACAGTTACTTCAAAACAGGGACTCTTAAACAGAGGAATAATGTCACTGACTGTGTAATTCAGAGGCGTAAGGTATGACTCTAAAAGCATTGTCTGAAATCCTACCACATTCGATGACTAATTTTAAATTCCAATATCAAAAATTGGAATGAAACCTAATTTCACTCATGGCAACTATAAACCATGAGGATTTCTTTTCTTATTTTGGTGATAACCTTTGGTAAAGAAACCTAACATATTTGACCTGTCTGAACTAAGTGTCACCTCAGACCCATAACAATGTGGTTGCCTCCATGTTGCCTTGACAAATGGCCGCGTGGTCAAGGGCAGTTAGGATGGACAATAAATACAGCCCTTGCCAGTGAAGCTGGCATCCCGCGAAACAACATCATTAAAGGTGAAATAACCAAGGAAATGTGGATGCTGGCGATCTGAAACAAAATTCTCCACCTTCTGAAAGAATGTTGGGGATTCTCAGCAGGTATGTTAGTCTGTCGGAAAAATCACAATTAATGTTTCGAGTTCAGTGAGCCTATAAAAACTGAATGCAACTGAGATATAATATTATTATGTCAGGGATGTTTAGAAGGGTGAGCGGGAGGTTTGTGTTAAGTGGATGATGTGCAGCAATGTACAGAGAAAGAGAGGGAGAAGGAGTGAGAGTGAGAGAGAGAGAAAAGAAAAGCAAGCAAAAGGATTGCTGATGATGGACTGAAAGGAAAACAGAATGGGAAGTTATTCTAACATTTCCCCTTTTCGCATATTCCTGAATATCGTATTTATTATGGGATGCCTCTGCTTACCGTGAGTTATGTTCCCTCAGTCTCTCGTCTCTGAGTGTGGTGATCAACTCCATCAGTAATACTGATAGTCGCTGAGATATAGAGAAATGTAATGTTCCATTGTCAACTGCTTTTTCGGAGAGAGGAACTGTTACTATGCGACTGTGTGGAGATGTAACAGCTTTCTCGGCCAGGAGGAGAAATTGAGGAGACTGAGGCATTTTCAACATTGATTGGATGCACAATGGGTGTGGGGAATTGACTTGCTGCTGTCATCTAGAAATCAGTGGAGGTTCTGTGGAAGGTGTTCTCAGGATTGTGATGTCAGCTACTGGGTTCATTCAGGGACCCCCGAGGGTCTGGGGACCCCACTCTAAATACTTCATTTCCAATGTGGCTGGGTCCATAGTAAACAAATGGCGCTGAGACTACAAAGAAGGGAAGGTGTGTAAACTGGGAGGAGCAGCGCACTGTACTATACTCTCTGGGATTTCCAGGAAAATTTGTCTAAGCTGCGCCCATTCTGGTGTAAAGTATAAAATCAGCTTGTCTCAAAATTGAGGTGGTCATTGAGCTGTACCCCCTCCTTCAGTGTAACCTATCGTCTCACACCAGGGACAGGACTGAGCTGACACTCACGATGAATTAAACTGGATTGATTCTGGAACTTTGCAGGCAGCAGTGGGTAATATATCCACCATCTCTGTAGTGCAGTCCTCCAATGTATTCACAACCGGTCAGAAACCACCTGCCGACTGAGAGGAATTCGTTGGTTCCATCTCCACAGAAGAATGTACAGAACCCAATTTCCAGAAATATTAGGGATCAGAGTGATTGGTAAAAATGGAAACTGCAGGGAATCAGAATTAATGAAGCGTAGGTTATTGGAAATCTAATTGAATTGAAGTTTCATAAGTTGCTGCATCTGATGAGCTACCTCCCAGAGTGATTCAGATGAGAACAGAGCTACTGGAAGAATTGCTGATTATTCTTCAAAGCTAGTTAGATTCTGGAAAAATTTTGCAGACTGGAAAACAACTATTGTAAACTTAAATATTTAAAACAGGATGGAGAGGAAAAACAGAAAATCAAATAGCTTGATGTCAGCTGTGAGAAAAGATTTTGGAACCTTTTATAAGGAACGTGACAACTAGACATTTGGAGAATAATGATATAATTTGGTATATTCGGCCCAGATTCAGGAAAGGGAAATGATCTTTGATAAACCTGTTTGTGGAGATTATCCATTGTGACATCGACAATTGAGAACCAATGGGAGTGGAGTATTTGTATTTTTAGAAGACGCTTGACATGTTTGAATACAGGTAAATGGGGACTGTTAGAGTCCATGGGTACGCAGGGGTGGAATATATACCACATGGATTAAAATTTGTGTAATGGAGATACGAGAAGAATACTGTTTTTCTCTGGACTGAAGGATTGATGGCAGCAGGATCAGTGTTTGGACAATAGCTGTTCATAAGGTATAAAAATGATTTAGATGTGAACAACAAATATCATCATGTCCATTTATATTTATTAAATGGTAGAGACGTTGGAAAGTGCTTTTGTTGAAAAGGACCTGGATGTCCTTGGTCATAATTTACTGACAGAATTCATACAGGACTGGAATTAAATGATATGTGGCTCTTCATGCAAAATGATTGAAGTACAAAAGTTAGAATATCTTTCCCACTGATCATGTTTTTTTGAGAGAGAGTATTTGGTGCATTGTGTAAAGATTTGGTCTGCTTTATAAACAATGATCACTTAGTCACTGAGAGAGTGCAAAGTAGTTTGACCAGACTAAATACTGGCGTGATGTTACCATGAGGAGAGACGGCAGTAACTAAGTTTATTCTGTAGTGCTGTGAGAGAATAAGAAGTTGAAGCTTGATGGGTATGGGCAGAAACTGAATAGGGTGAAAACTTCATATTTTTCATTAATTGTTTGATTCACGACAGTTTACATGCATCTGCAGAACCCTCACGTCGAGTGACCGAGAGGTACAGGCTCTGAATGAACTCTGAACACTTGAATGCACAGTTACTGTGTGACACTGCATTGAATGTCACTTTGTAAAAAACACTGTCAGCAGGCAAAGTACCTTCATTCTGAAACAGTTAGTTATTCCCCATCGGTTTCTGACCTCCACGGAGACCATGGGTCTGCCTTCTTGGAGATGGAAGATAACTTGGAGAATGGCTAAAAATGTTGGCTTCATTCCAACTGCCAGAAAAACATGCTAAGTAACACATATGTACGATGAACAATTAAGCCATGTGGATCAATTTGGAGCAGCCTGTATGTGCAGTCGCTGCTCTATTTGTTTGTGATGTTAAAGCATCTCTGACATTTTCCTGTTCATTACAGATTACATTAAAGTGTGGAAACAGGCCCTGTGGCCCAACAAGTTCACACCGAACCGCCGAAGCATAACCCACCGATACCCCTACATTTACACCTTACCTAACACTACGGGCCAATTCACCTGACCTGCACATCCTTGGACACTGGGAGGAAAGCGGAAACCCACGCAGACACGGGAAGAACGTGCAAACGCTACACAGTCAGTCGCCTGAGGCGGAAATTGAACCCGGGTCTCTGGCACTGTGCGGCAGCAGTGCTAACCACTGTACCACAGTGCCGCCCACCGTGTCTGTGGCTTGACAAGCTGAAATACCTCTGCTGTTCCTTTGTAAGTGACTCCGGCTGTGAAATGGTTCTTTCTGTTCCCATGTACGTTAAATGTGGGAGAGAGCAGACTCCCTGACTTCCTGTGCAACAGGGAGAAGGGACTGAATGATCTATCCCTCTTTTTGTCCAGTAGTTTTGATGGTATGAATGGCTTCACCACATTCTTGTCAAGCCAGATTGAGATGCTGAATGCACTCGTCCTTTTACTGTGGAAATGTACTGTGCTGTTACATAAATGTTACCCAGACTTTAACAGCACGATATTGAATGTTGTCCAAGTCTTGCTGCACATGGTCAAAGACTGTTTCAAGAGCTGAAGAGGGGCAACTTATCCTGAAAATTTTGTAGACTTCAGTGAATGCCCCCTCTTCTGCTGGAACGGTGGCTCAGTAGCTAACACTGCTGCCTCACAATACCAGAGTACCAGGTTCGATTCGAGCCTTGGGCAACTGTCTGTGTGGAGTTTGCATATTCCCCACTTGTCTGCATGAGTTTCCTCCGGGTGCTCCGGTTTCCTCCCACAGTCCGAAGATGTGCACGCAGGGTGAATTGGCCATGCTAAATTGTCCATTATGTTCGGTGCATTAGTCAGACGGAAATGTGTCTGTGTGGGTTACTCTTCGGAGGGTTGGTGTGGACTGGTTGGGTCGAAGTGCCTGTTTCCATATTGTAGGGAATCCAATCTGCTCAGTTTGGACTCAATGGACTGAATAGCTTCCTTCCACACTGTAGGGATTCTATGATGACAAACTGGAGATGCCTGAGCTAAGGAAGCTACGCTGAGGATCTCCTGCAGATGTGCTCCACGGCTCAGATGATTGCTGCCCACCAGTGATAATCATCTTCCCTTGTGCCGTGAATGACTCCAAGCAGTGTAGAGGTCATAATTAATTCTCATTAAGTGTGATTTTGTTCAGGTTCCTTGATGTCATCCTCAGTCAAATACTGCCTTGGTTCAGGGTCAGTCTATCTTACCTGAGCCCCTGCGTTACCTCTTTTGTTCATATCAATTGGTCATGGTGCAGAAGCAGAGAAGGTTTTCTTCAAACAGAGGGTAGTGTATGTCAGGAACTCTCTTACATAGAGAGTTAGGGGAGCTCGATCACTGAAAGGGACCAGTGGTGTCCCGCTAGGATCAGTTCAGTGACCACTGCTCTCTGTTATTTTCAAAAATTACTTTGATATGGGTGTTGAAGAGTGGGCTAGTAAGTTTGCCCATGACACAAAGGTGGTTGGAGTGGTACAGAATGTGGAGGGCTATTGTAGGTTGCAATGGGACATCGACAGGATGCAGAGCTGGGCTGAGAAGTGGCACATGGAGTTCAAACTGAAGTAATTCACCTTGCAAGCTCGAATGTGAATGCAGAATACATGGTTAAAGGCAGGATTCTTGGCAGTGAGGAGAAACAGAGGGATCCTGGTGTCCGTGTCAACAGATCTCTCAAAGTTGCCACCCAAGTTGATCGGGTTGTTAAGAAGGCGTATGGTGTGTTGGCTTTCAGTTGCAGGGGGATTGAGTTTAAGAGCCGCGAGGTTATTCTGCAGCTTGATCGAGCCCTTCTCAGACCGCACAGCGAATATTATGTTCAGTTCTCGTCTCCTCATTATAAGAAGGATTCTGAAGCTTACGAGAGTGTAAAGAGGAGATTTACCAGGATGCTGCCTGGACTGGAGGGCAGGTCTTACGAGAAACCGTGAGCGAGCGAGGGCTTTTCTCATTGGAGGAAAAATAGGTGACAGTTGACTTGATAGAGGTGTACAAGATGATGAGAGGCAGAGAGACAGTGAATAGCCAGAGACATTTTCCCTTGGCAGAAATGTCTATCACTCGGTGGCATAATTTTAAGGTAATTGGAGGAAGTTTTAAGGGAGATATCAGTGGTAGATTCTTTACACAGAGAGTGGGTGGGTGTGTCGAATGCACTACCATCAGTGGTAGTAGAATCAAATACATGAGGGAAACTTAAGCGACTCTTGGATAGGCACATGGAACAAAGTGAATGAAAGCATGCAGTTTAGAGTAGGACAAACAACACAACGGCGAGGGCTGACGATCCTAACTGCCTGCATTCATGTAGAACTTTGAGCACAAAATCTGCATGAATTCATGTAAAACTCCGTTATCTCACTTTTTAGCTTCGAATCAATCTAAGCATCATGGCATAGTCAGAGAACACAGGGGGCCAACACCATCAACATTTTGTCTAGCTATCACCATTGTTCTCAGCTCACCTGAGAATGCAACTTTTTTTTTAAGAAGTGTTTTGTGATTTACACATGAAAGGAGTGAAACTATCATGGTATTCTAACAGATGAAAGGCTTAACAGACAATCAATTTTTCCATGTATAATTTCAGTTACATCACACTGTAAATTTTCGCTATAAATTCTGTGGTACGATGGAGCCCTCCCTTATCTCCAAAAGCTAGTGTGCTTCCAATTAAACCTGTTGGACTATAACCTGGTGCTATGTGATTTCTAACTTTGTCCGCCTCAGTCGAACACCAACATTTCCAAATCAGTACTGTTCTTTGTTCTGTGTTCTATGGAAGTGCTCAAGAAGACTTGGACATTAAGAAGATTTGAGACTTGGAGCCGGTCAGCCTTGATCTTAGTGAAGGGCAAGGCAGACTTGGGATGTGAATGACCTGCCCCTGTTTCTGATGCTCTCCCATTCTGTTATTGGAAGGTTAGTCTGTGTTATTTTCCTGGAAGGCCTTTTATGGAATGTTGCAATCAGGGAGACCCGTGGATTTTGTGAGATTTGGGGACTGTATTCACAGTGAATCTGGCTCTACAACATGATCAACAAATGAAGCACAAGATACCGAGAGGGGAAGACCTGTAAAGAGAAATGAGCAACCTCTTCCATATCCAGCCTGGGTCTTCCAATTACATTTTCCAAATCTCCCAAACCGAGTGGGACAGTCTCGAGGGACCGAATTGTTTCCTCTATTTCTGTGCACCATGCTATTACAATAAGTGGACTCTGACTACTCCTGTCCAGCAGGTTAGAGGGGGTTGAATGGGATACAGAAACATGGGCGTGAGAAGCAGGAGTGTGTCATTAGAGAATTTGAGCCTTTCCACTAGGCATTAAGATTGTGGCTGATCAGATTGTGGTCTCAGCCTCATCGTCCTGTCTGTGTCCCATTATCCGTGACTCATTTTTTTCTCCAAAAATGGGGGAAAACACCCGAGTGACCAGTGACAAGCACGGCCCTTCACATCAAAGGGGAATGCTGTGTGATCAAATAGTGAAGGAGAGGGAGACTCCTGTTTACTTTTTTTATATAATGCACTCCTGTTTATTTATTTATTTTTTGCTGTGTGATCAAAGAGACTCCTATTTATTTTTTAAAAATTTAACCCCCACACTACCGCCTAACTGCAGTAGTGCTTATTTTTTCCCCAGCACCAATGGTGTGTGTGTGTGTGTGTGTGTGTGTGTGTGTGTGTGTGTGTGTGTGTGTGTGTGTGTGTGTGTGTGTGTGTGTGTGTGTGTGTGTAGATGTGAGACACAGTCAAAGACACAAAGTGCACGAATCTTTATTCACTTTCCACCACCAGGAAGATAGGAAAACACCCGAGTGGCCAGTGACAAGCACTGCCCTTCACATCAAAGGGCAATGCTGTGTGATCAAAACAGCGAAGGTGAGGGTAGGGATTGATTAAAAATAGAGTTGAACGGGGAAATAATGCACTCCACTCCCTGTGGTGCCCACCTCTCCCTGAACAACTCCAGGGTGTTGGTGGACACCGCGTGCAACTTCTCCAAGGACAACCAGGCTCTAACATAACCCCGGAAGAGGGGCAGATGAACGACCCCCTCCACGGCCCGCTGCCTGGACCTGTTGATGGCCAGTTTGGCCAGACCCAGGAGCAGACCCACGAGGAATTATTCGGACCTGCCCTCCCTCCTCCGTACCGGGTGCCCGAAGATCAGGAGCGTGGGACTGAAGTGCAACCAAAAGCAGAGGAGAAGGTTTTTAAGAAAATCAAAAAGGGAGTGCAAACGCCCACACCCAATATACACATGGTCCAAAGACTCCACAGCGCCACAGAACAAGCAGTTGGGCTGGGAGTCCGTGAACCACCGCAACCTGCGGTTACAGATGACTGCTGCATGCAGCACCCTCCACCCCAGATCTCCGAGAGAAAGGGGGAGGACTCCCACGTAGAGAGCCCTCCACTGGGGATCCCCACCGCCCGGTGGCAAATGGGCACGCCAAGGCGTGTCCGGACAGTGGATGAGGGAGTAGAGGTGGACGGTGTGCCGCAGCAGTCTATTCAGGGCCCTCCTTTTGACATCCCTGAAAAAACAAAATTAAAATTCCGGAGGCGGCTCAGGTTGTGGGGCACAGGCTCCCGCGGGAAGTATGGGACCTTGGGGCCAATGTGAAATTCCGTCCGGGCTGTGGTGAGCACGGACGGGATCCCACCACACACCTGAGTGTCCTCCAACTGGTGCACTACGTCGGGTCCGAGCACCGCCGTTTTAAGGCGTTAGATGGTGGTGGCCATGTACTGGACGTCTTCCGCTGACCTCTGAGCTATGTACTGTGGCAGCATCCAGCCCAAGCCCCCGGCACCCAGCACGTCCTCAACCGTGGTCGCTCTCGCCACCACGGCCCTCCCCTCTGACAGCCACTCGAACCCGCGAGTACTGAGGTGCGGATTCCTGAGCAACGGATCCCTGATGACAGCCGCTACTCCAGCCGGAGGGTAGGTGCGACACAATTCGACTATGTTCCAAACAGTGATCAGGTCCTGATAAAAGACAGGCAGCATCTTGAGGGTGACCTCCAAACCGTCACGGTCGACGAACAAGAGCTGCGTGTCGTAGTTGAGGTTACGCAGCTGGTGGAAAAAATACGTCGCCAGGGCGCACCACCAAGGAGGAGACTCGATGTAAAGGTTCGCCGCAAGGTCTGAAGGCAGAACATCGCGACCTGGGTGTGGACGCACACCAGCGACTGACCGCCCTCCTCAATGGGGAGACTCAGAACCTGCGCAGCGACCCTGCGCATCTTTTTGTCCCAGAAGAAGTCGACCAACGTTCTCTGGATGTCAGCGACAAAGCCAGGAGGCGGGACCAAAGTGACCAGCTGGTACCACAGCATGGCGGTCACCATCTGGTTTATGACCAGCACTCGACTCCTGTAAGATAGCACTCGGAGCAGTCCTGTCCAGCGGCCTAGGCGAACCGAGAGTTTGGCCTCCAGCTCCTGCCAGTTGGCTGGCTCGGATTCCTCAGCCGGGCTGAGGTAGACCCCCTGGTAGAGGAGATGGGTGGTACTCCAGCTGAATCCCCGTAACTCCTCTGGCAGAGAGTCCACCCGCCACGGACTGACCAGTAGTCTGAAACATTTGGCCCAGTTGATCCTGGCGGAAGACGCCGCTGAGTACACGGCCTGGCACTCGCATATCCTCCCCAGGTCAGCCGGGTCGGTGAAAGTGAGGAGCACGTCGTCGGCGTAGGCCGAGAGGACCACCCCCGTGCCCGCGCCGCACAGAACCAGCCCCAACAACCTCCTCCGCAAGACACGCAGGAAAGGCTCCATGCACTGGGAATACAGCTGGCCGGACAGGGGGCAACCTTGATGCACTCCTCTCCCGAAGCGAAGGGGCGCCGTCAGGGACCCATTAACTTTAACCAGACACTCTGCGGCGACGTACAAAAGTCGGATCCGTGCGACGAAATGCGTCTTGAACCCGAATGCCCGCAGAGTCCCGAGCAGGTACTCGTGATCGAACCTGTCGAATGCCTTCTCCTGGTCGAGAGACAGGAAGGCACTCGGCAGACCAACCGGACGGCAGAAATGGATCAGATCCTGGACGAGGTGGACGTTGTCGTGTAACCTCCGGCCCGGGACCGTGTAGGACTGGTCCGGGTGAATCATGTTGGCCAGCACGGAAGCCAGGCGAGAAGACAGCACCCTGGCGAAGATTTTGTAGTCCGTGCTGAGGAGGGAGACTGGATGCCAGTTCTTAGGGAACGAAGGTCCCCCTTCGTGACTCACTTCTCTGTAAAATCTTTAACTAACTCAGCTGTGAATACTTGTAATCAGAGAGGCACCACAAACATCCGAGGAAGAGAATTCCCATTCGATTGGCCCTTTTCGAATTCTTCCTCATCCCGCTGTGAGAATAAGAGAATCATACAGCGTGGAAACAACTCCTTTTGTCCAATTTGTCCATGCCAATCAGGCATCTTAATCAGACATTGTTCCACTTTCCAGCATTTGGCCCACATCACATGATTCATTCCTATTTATGTACCTATCCAGTTACATTTTAAACGTGTAATTGTACCCGCTTTTACCACTTCGTCTGACAGTACACCCACCAGCCTCTGTATGAAAAGGTTTCCCCTCAGGTCCCTTCTAAGACATTTCCCTGTCATCTCCACCCTATGCTGTCTAGTTCTGGACGCCCCTACACTGGGAAAAAGATCTTGCCCATTCAAACTACCTATGCCCCTCAGGACTTTTTAAAACCTCTGTCATGTCACCATTCAACCTCTGACAGTCCAGGGGGAAAAGCCTCAACCTGTTCATCATCTCCCTCTAGCCCAAACCCTCAGGTTCCAGAAAAACCTTGTAAACCTTTTCTGCACACTTTCAAGCTTAACAACATCCATCCTTTAATAGAGTCAACAGTTTTATGTACGCAGTTTTCTTAAACTGGCCTCACCTACGTCCTGTACAAGAGCAACACGTTACTCCAACTCCTATTCTCAATGTTCTGACCGATTAAAGCAAGCATGCCAATCACATTCCTCACTACTCTACTGACTTAAACTCCACCTACAAGGAACTATGAATCTTCACCCGTAGTTTTCTTTGTTCAGCAACATTCCTCAGGGCACTACCCTGCTTTAACTTACCAAAATGCAAAACCTCACAAATATCTAAATTAAACTCCATCTGCCAGTCCTTGGCTCATTGATGGTCAATGATCCCGTTATATTCTGAGATAATCTTCTTCCCTGTCCACTGAAACAATTTGGTGATGTTATCTGTAAACTTACTCAACATGCCTCCGATAATCACATCAAAGTTGTTTATGTTCAAGATGAAAAGCAGTGAGCTCAGCACTGATATTTTCAGAACACCACTGGCCACAGGTCTTCAGTCTGGAAAACAATCCATTACCTACAATCCAATTTTGTATCCAATTGGTTAGCTATTCCTCGATTACATGTAACCTAATTTTAGTAATCTGTCTACGATGGGGAACCTTATTAAATGCCTTGCTGACGTTTGTGTAACAATTGTACACCACAATGTCTTCTTCAATCTTCTTTGTCACCTCTTAATAATACACAATCACATTCATTAGACATGGCTTCCATCACAGAAATCCATATTGACTACCCCTAATCATTCTTGACTTTCTAAATAGATGCAAATTCTATCCCTCAGAATCCCCTCCAAGGAACTCCTCGTCTCTGACGTTGGCTGATTGAGTCGATAATTCCCTGTGTTGTTTTGGCTCACTTCTCCCTTTTCTAGCCCTGTTACTCCACTGCCCACAAAAAATAATTATAACTATGTTGGTGATATGGCCAATGATATAGTTCTCAGAGTTTGTCAGGGTCAGTGTTAGGAACAAGTCAGGCAGATTTCTTTAATTTACGAAAACAACATGTCTATAACCAAAACAAACTATAATGGAAAGAGGAATGACGAGAGGATATTGCAAATATGTACAGTGATATTTCCCTTTGAAAAATACTGAGAAACACGCACACACACACACACACACACAGACACACAGACACACACGCACGCACACACACACACACGACAGACACACACACACGCGCATGCACACACACACACGTATTGTCGATAACAAACTGAAAAGCAAAATATCTGCAAAGTTAACTTGAAAGAACATTGTCCAAATATGATTCGAACTTATGACCTAAGGAAAAATGAGAGTTTGACTCAAATGCATTTCTATATGTAGAATCACCAAGTCCGACAGCATGGAGAGAGGCAGCTAGGACCTTTGGCCGAAACTCGTCCATGCTGACCCAAATATCAAACCACATTAAACACATTTTCCAGCACATGGCCCATAGCATTCTCGTCCTTTCCTGTCCATGTACTTGCCCAAATATCGTTAATACAAATTCTTCAACCACTTCCGTTGGCAGCTCATTCCATTTGTGTATCACTCACTGTGTAAAACAGTTTCCATCAGTTTCCCTTTTATTCTTTCCTCTCTGACGTTAAACTGATGCCCTCTCCTCCTCGATTCCCCAACTCTAGGAAAACAAGTTTGGGTCAATTCACCCTATCCATGTAAACTTCTATAAGACCCATCTCTTGTGTTCTAAAGAAAAAAGTACTCACTTGTCCAACGTCTCCCTATGATTCATACTGTTGGGTCCTGGCAACATTTTTGTAAATTCTGCCTGCATGCATTCCAAATTAAAAACATCCTTCCGATCGCAATTTGACTAAAACGGAACACAACACGACAAGTGCAGCCTCACCAACATCCTGTATAACTGCAACATAACTTCCCAACTGCTCTCCTCCATGTCCTGACCGATGCTTGCGAGTGTGGCAAAAGCCTTCTTGACTACCATGTCTAACTATGAACCCACTATCAGAGAACGGTGGACCTAAACTCCATGGTCCCTCTGCTCAACTACACTCCTTAAGGTCCTACCAATCACCATGAGAATCCTACCGTGATCTAACGTTGCTAAAATATTCCTCGGCCCACTTCTCCAGTGTGATCAAAGTCCTGCTGCAATTTCTGATATACTTCCTCACTGTCCAATATACCACCTATTTTAGTGTCATTTCAAATTTCCTAATAATGCCTTGTACGTTCGCAAGAATATCATTGTTATAGATATCAAAAGGCAATGGGCCCAGCAGCGACCCCTGAGGCACGTCATATGTCACAGGCCTCCAGTCCGAGAGCATCCTCCTACTATTACCCTCTGCTTACTACCATGAAGCCAATTGCGTGTCCAATTTGCCAGCTCCCTCTGGATTCCGTGCGATTCTAACCTTCCAGACCAGCCTCTCAATGGTAACCTTGTCAAAGGCCCTACTATAAACCATAAAGACTACGTCTACCGCCCTACCTTCATCAACATCCCTGGTCACTTCATCAATGAACTCAAACAAATTTGAGAGACGTGATCTCCCACTCACAAAGCCATGCAATTTTTCCAGTCTAAGAATGACTATTAATAATAATTATTAAAATTAATAATGACAAACTAATAAATAATAACAATATGAAATTTTCAGTGGAGAATAAATTATCCATGGTATGTGATATTGGAACGTGCATCATGGGTGAACGGCAGAATAGATTTTGTACCTGTGTCATTGAACTGTGTTGAAAAAAAGGAAGGGTAGCATGGTGGTTCAGCGGCTAGTACTGCTGCCTCATAGTGCCATGGATCCGGGTTTGGTTCCAGCTTCGGGTGACGTTCTGTATGGAGTTTGCACAATCTCACTGTGTTTGTGTGTGTTTCCTCTGGGTGCTCCATTTTCCTCCCACAATCCAAAGATGTATGGGTCAGGTGAATTTGCCTTGCTAAGTTACCCGTTGTGTGATGTGCATTTGTTAGGGGTAAATATAGGGTAGGGGAATGGGACTGGGTGGGATACTGTTTGGAAAGGTGGTGTGGTCTTGTTGGACCAAATGGCCTGTTTCCATACTGTAGTGAATCTGAAAAAAAGACTATTTCGAAACAAACCCTATCTTTCCAAATGCTTGTATATTTCATCTCTCAGAGTCTTCTCAAGTAACCTACCTACAAAGATGTTAGGTTTCCTGGTCTATAGATCCCAAATTTTCTTTTGCTTCCCTTCTTGAATAATGGCACAACATTTGCTACTCTTCAATATTCTATAACCTAACCTGTGGCTAACGATGATGCAAAAATATCAACCAGGGTCCCCGTAGTTTCTTCGGTAGCCTCTTGCAGTGTTCTTGGATGCATCTGTTTAGGATCAGGAGATTTAACCAGCTTCATACATTCTAATGCATCCAGCACATCTTCTCCTGTGATATTGACTCACCCCAAGATAACATGACGACCTTTGTTAACCTCCCAAGTCTTCATGTATTTATCCACGGTAAAGGCGGAGGAGAAATATTCAGGAAGAATCTCGCAAATCTTCTGTGGTTCTAGACATGTATGCCCACTTTGGACCTTGTGGGGTCATATTCTCATTTAATTATTCTTTTTACTTTAATATATTTAAAGAACCTCTTCGGATTCACCCTAATCTTCTCAGCCAAGGCTATCTTGTGACCGCTTTTCGCCCTCCTGATTTCCTTCTTCAATAAACTTCTGTACCCCCTGTACACCTCCAGGGATTCCCTCGATCCCAGCTGCCTGGACCTGAGCCACGCCTCTTTTTTGCTGGTCAAAGCCTTAATATTTCCTGACATCCAAGGTTTCCTCTTCCTACCAACCTTGCCTTTTATCTTCACAGGAACATATAGACCTTGAACTGTAGACATTTCACTTTTAAAGTCCTCCCACTTGCAAGAGGTCCCTTCGCATGCAAACAAACTCCTCCAAACAACCCTTACAAGCTCCTGTCGAATTCCGTCAAAATTCGCCTAACACCAATTTTGAACCTGAACATGTGGTCCCAGAGTGCTCCCCCACTGTCTCCTCAGTCACCTGTCCTGCCTGAGATCTGAGAGTAGGTCACGTTTCGTCCCTTACTGAGTTACACCCTCTCCTTACTGCTTGCACACTCACTCCATCACTATCACCCTGACCCCTCACACTCACTTCATCACTGTCACCCTGACACACTTACACTCAATCCATCACTGTCACCCTGACCGCCTCACACTCACTCCATCACAGTCATCCTGACTGCCTCACACTCACTCCATCACTGTCACACTGACGCCGTCATAGTCACTCAGTCACCCTCATCCTGTCCCCCCACACTCACTCCAGCACCGTCACCCTGATCGCCTCACACTCACTCCATTACTGTCACCCTGATTCCCTCACAATCACTACATCACTGACACGCTGACTCCCTCACATTCACTCTATCATCATCACCCGGACAACCTCACATTCACTCCATCACTGTCATCATGAGCCCCTCACACTCACTCCATTCACTGTCACACTAACTTCCCCACACTCACTCCATCACCGCCACCATGAATTCCTCACACTCACTCCATTCACTGTCAAGCTGGCTCCCTCACATTCACTCCATCACCATCATCATGAGCCCCTTACACTCACTCCATTCACTGTCACACTGACTTCCCCACACTCACTCCATCTCCGCCACCATGAACTCCTCACACTCACTCCATCACAGTCATCCAAAGCCCTTCACATGCAATCCATCACCCTCACGCTGATGCACTCAACCTCACTCCATCACCGTCACCCTGAAACCCTCACACTCATTACATCACCGTCACCCTGGCCCCCTAACACTCACTCCATCACTGTCAACCGACCCCCACCACACTCACTCCGTCACCGTCAACCTGACCCACTCACAGTCACACCATCACCATTACCCTGACCCCCTCACACTCACTCTATCACTATAATTCTGATCAACTCACACTCACTCCGTCACCGTCACGCTGACTCCCTCACACTCACTGCATCACTGTCACCCTGATCCCCTCACACACAATCCATCACAGCCACACTGATACTCTCACACTCCCTCTTTCACTGTCATCCTGACCCCCTAACACTCACTCCGTCAATGTCAACCGACCCCCCTCACACTCACTCCGTCACCGTCATCTTGAACCCCTCACAGTAACCCCATCACCATCACCCTGACCCCCTACACTCACTCCATCACTATAACTCTGATCAACTCACACTCACTCCATCACTGTCACCCTGACACCCTCACACTCACTCCATCACAGTCATCCTGAGTGTCTCACACTCACTCCATCTTAGTCACCCTGACGCCCTCACACTAACTTCATCACCATAACTCTGATCAAATCATACTCACCCCGTCACCGTCACACTGACTCCCTCTCACCCACTCCATCACTGTCAACCTGACACACTCAAACTCACTTCATCGCTGTCAACCTGATCCCCTCATACTCACTTCATCACCGTCACCCACACCCTCTCACACACACTCTATCACCGTCGCACTGACCCCCTCACACTCACTCCTTCGCCGTGACACTGTCCCCTGACACTCAAACCATCACTGTCACCCTGACCCTCTCACACTCACTCCATCACTGTCAACCTGACACTCTCAAACTCCCTCTATCACAGTCACACTGACTCCCTCACACTCACTCCATCACTGCTAACCTGACACCCTCACACTCACTCCATCACTGTCAACCTGACACCCTCAAACTCTCTCTATCACAATCACACTGACTCCCTCACACTCACTTCATCACCGTCACCCACACCCTCTCACACACACTCCATCACCGTCACACTGATACGCACACTCACTCCTTCAGTCACACTGTCCCCCTGACACTCACTCCATCAGTCACCCTGACCCACTCACACTCACTCCATCACTGTCACCCTGACCCCCTCACACTCATTGCATTACCCTCACGCTTAAACCCTCACACTCACACTATCACTGACACCATGACCCCTCACGCTCACTTCTCACTATCACCCTGACCGCCTCATACTCAATCCATCACCGTCACCCTGACCCCCTCAAACTCACTCCATCACTGACACATTGACTCCCTCACAATCACTCTATCATCGTCACCCGGACAACCTCACATTCACTCCATCACTGTGACGCTGGCTCACACACACTCACTCCATCACCGTCACGATGGCCCCCTCACACTCACTCCATCACTGTCAAACTGACTTCCCCACACTTCTCCTTCACCGACACCCTGACCATCTCACACTCATTCCATCACCGTCACCCTGATCTCCTCACAATCATTCCATCGCTGTCACCCAGATCCCCTCGCACTCACTTCATCAACGTCACCCACACCGTCTCACACTCACTCCTTCACCATCACACTTTCCCCCTGACACTCACTCCATCACTGACACCCTTATCCCGTCACACTCATTCCATCACTGTCACACGGACCCACTGATACTCACTCCATCACAGTCACTCTGACTCCCTCACACTCACTCCATCACTGTCAACCTGCCACCCTCACACTCACTACATCACCGTCACCCTGACACCCTCAGACAAGCTCCATAACAGTCGCCCTGAACCCCTCACACTCACTCCATTACAGTCACCCTGACACTCTCACACTCACTCCATGACAGTCATCCTGAGCGCCTCACACTCACTCTGTCACTATCACGCTGACTCCCTCTCACTCACTCCATCACCGTCACCCTGACCACTTCACACTCACTGTATCATCATCACTCTGACCCCCTCAAACTCACTCCATCAACATAACCTTGATCCATTCGCATGCACTCTATCATTGTCACCCTGACCCCCTCACAGTCACATCATCACCATCATCCTGACCCACTCTTACTTACTCCATCACCAAAGCCGTGATTATCTCACACTCACTCCCTCACTGTCACACTGACTCCCTCACACTCACTCCATCAATGTCAACCTGACACCCTCAAAGTCACTCCATCAAAGTCACACTGACTCCCTCACACTCACTCCATCAATGTCAACCTGACACCCTCAAAGTCACTCCATCAAAGTCACACTGACTCCCTCACACTCACTCCATCACTGTCAACCTGACACCCTCACACTCGCTTTATCACTGTCACCCACACCCTCTCACTAACACTCCATCACCGTCACACTGAACACCTCACACTCACTCCATCTCCGTCACACTGATTCTCTCACACTCAATCCATCACAGCCATACCGATCCTCTCACACTCCCTCTGTCACTGTCACCCTGAACCCTCACACTGACTCTATCATCCTCACCCTGACCCCCTCACACTCACTCCATCACTGTCACACTGGCCCCCTCAAACTTACTCCATCATTGTCACATTGACCCCCTCACGTTCACTCAATCTCCGTCACTCTGACACCCTCACAATCATTCCATCACCTGACTCCCTCACACACACTCCATCACCATTATCTAGACCCCTTCACACTCACTCCATCACCATCAGCCTGACCCCCTCAAACTCACTCATTCACCATAACCCTGATCCACTCACACTCACTCCGTTTCTGTCACCATGACCTCCTCACAGTCACTCCATTACCATCACCATGATGCCCTCACACTCACTTCATCACCAAAGCCCTGATCATATCATACTCACTCCGTCACCATCACGCTGACTCCTTCACACACACTCCATCACCGTTACGCTGATCCCCTCACATTCGTTCCTTCACTGTCACCCTGATCCCCACCCACACACTCAGTCACTGTCTCCCTGATTTCCTCACAGTCAATCCATCAAAGCCACACTGCTCCTCTCACACTCACTCCAACACTGTCACGCAGATTCCCTCACACTCACTTCATCATAGCCACACTGATCCCCTCACACTCACTCCATGTCCGTCAGCCTGACTCCCTCAAACTCACTCCATCACAGTCATCCTGACCGCCTCACACTCACACCATCATGGTAATCCTCACCCCCTCACACTCACTCCATCACCATTACCGTGACCACCTCACACTCACTCCATCACCGTCACCCTGACCACCTCACATTCACTCCATCACCGTCACCGTGACCTCCTCACACTCACTCAGTAACCGTCACCATGACCCCTCACACTCACTCCATCACCATTATCATCACCCCCTCATAATCACTCAGTCAACGTCACCCTGGCCACCTCCCACTAACTCCATCACCGTCACCCTGGCCCCATCACGCTTACTCCACCTTCGTCACCCTGACCCCTCACACTCACTCAGTTGCCGTTAACCTGACCACCTCACACTCACTCCATCACAGTCACCCTGACCCCCTCACACCCACTCCATCACCGTCAAACTGACCATCTCACACTCACTCCATCACAGTCACCCGAATCCCCTCACACTCACTCCATCACCCTCACGTTGATGCCCTTACCCTCACTTTATCACCGTCACCCTAACCCCCTCACACTCACTCCATCACAGTCAACAGAACCCCCTCACACTCACTCCGTCACCGTCACCCTGACCCCATCACAGTCACCCCATCACCATCACCCTGATCCCCTCACATTCACTCCCTCACCATACCTCTGATCAACTCACACTCACTCAGTCACTGTCACGCTGACTCCCTCACACTCACTCCATCACCGTCACCCTAAACCCCTCACATTCAATCCATCACAGCCACACTGATCCTCTCACACTCCCTCTGTCACTGTCACCCTGAGCCCCTCACACTCACTCCATCACAGTCACCCTGTCCTCTTCACACTGACTCCAAGACCATCACCCTGACCCGCCCAAACTCACTCCTTCACCATAAGCCTGTTCCACTCACACTCCCTCTGTCAATGTCACCCTGACCCTCTCACAGTCAATCCATCACCATCACCCTGACCTCTTCACACTCACTTCATCACCAAAATCCTGATCATATCACACACATTCCATCACAGTCACTCGAACCCCCTCACATTCACTCCATCACCCTCACGCTGATGCCCTTACCCTCACTCCATCACCGTTACCCTGACACACTCGCACTCATTCCATCACTGTCACCCTGACCACTCACACTCACTCTGTCATTGTCTCCCTGATTTCCTCACAATCAATCCATCAAAGCCACACTAATCCTCTCACACTCACTCCATCACCGTCACCATGAACCCCTCACAATCACTCAGTCACCATCACCATGACCCCTCACACTCAGTCCATCACCATCGCCATCACCCCCTCACAATCACTCAGTCACCGTCACCCTGAACACCTCACACTCACTCCATCACCGTCACCCTGACTCCCCCACACTCACTTAGTCACCATCAACATGACCACTCACACTCACTCCATCACCATCGCCATCACCCCCTCACAATCACTCAGTCACCATCACCCTGACCACCTCACACTCACACCATCACCGTCACACTGACCCCCTCACACTCACACCATCACCTTTACACTGACAGTATCACACTCGCTCCATCAACGTCACCCTCACCGTCTCCCACTCACTCGGTCACCGTCAACCAGACCACATCACACTCACATTATCACCATCACACTGACCGTCTCACACTCACTCCATCAATGTCAACCTGACCCCCGACACTCCCTCCATCACTGTCAACCTGACCTCCTCACACACGCTCCATCACCCGCACCCTGACCTCCTCACACTCACTCCATCAATGTCACTCTGGCCCCCTCACACTCACTCCATCACCCTTACCCTGACCCCCTCACATTCACTCCATCACACTCAACGTAAGCCCCTCACACTCAGTCCGTCACCATCATACTGACCCCCTCACAGTCACCCCATCACCATCACCCTGACCCCCTCACACTCACTCCAGCACCATACCTCTGATCAACTCACACTCACTCAGTCACTGTCACGCTGACTCCCTCACACTCACTCCATCACCCACGCCCTGACCCCCTCACACTCAATCGATCACAGTCATACTGATCGTCTCACACTCCCTTTGTCATGGTCATCCTGAACCCGTCACACTCACTCCATCACTATAACTCTGATCAACTCACACTCACTCAATCACTATAACTCTGATCAACTCATACTCACTCCATCACTATCACCCTGACCCCCTGACACTCACTCCATCACGATAACTCTGATCAACTCACACTCACTCCATCACTATCACCCTGACCCCTTGACACTCAATCCATCACTATAACTCTGATCAACTCACACTCACTCCATTACTGTCACGCTGACTCCATCACACTCACGCCATCACTGTCATACTGACCCCCTAACAATCACTCCGTCACAGATAATGGAACCCCCTCACAATCACTCCATCACCGTCACCCTGACCCCTTCACACTCACTCCATCACCGTCACCCTAACCCCCTCAAACTCACTCCTTCACCATAAGCCTGATCCTCTCACACTCACTCCATGACCATCACACTGACCTCCTCACATTCAGCCCATCACCATCACCCTGACCCTCTCACATCACTTCATCATTGTCTCCCATATTCCCTCACACTCACTCCATCACAGCCACACGGATCCTCTCACACTCACTGCATCATCGTCACCCTGAACCCCTCACTCTCACTCCATCACTGTCACCCTGATTCCCTCACATTCAAACCACCACTGTCACCCTGACCCCCTCACGCTCTCTCCGTCACTGTCACCCTGATTCCCTCACACTCAATCCATCACAGCCACACTGATCCTCTCACACACTCAATCTGTCACTGTCACGCTAAACCCCTCACACTCACTCTATCACCATCACCCTGACCCCTTCACACTCACTCCAACACCATCACCCTGACCCCCTCAAACTCACTCCATCACCATCACCCTGACCCCCTAACTCTCGCTCCATCGATGTCACCCTGACCTCCTCACACACATTCCATCACCCTCACACTGACCTCCTCACACTCACTCCATCATCTTCACCCGAACCCCCTCACACTCACTCCATCACCCTCACGCTGATGCCCTCATCCTCACTCCATCACTGTCACCCTGAATCTCCTCACACTCACTACATCACCATTATCCTGACTCCCTAACACTCACTCCATCACTGTCAACTGTACCCCTCACACTGACTCAATCAACATCACACTGACCCCCTCACATTCACTCAATCTCAGTCACCCTGACACCCTCACACTCACTCCCACGCCGTCACTCTGTCCCCCTCACACTCACTACATCTCCATCACCCTGAACCCCCTGACACTCACTACATCATCGTCACCCTTACCCCCAACCCACACTCCTTCACTGTCAACTGTACCCCCTCACACTCACTCCATCAACATCACAATGACTCCCTCACATTCACTCAATCTCAGTCATCCTGACCCCTCACACTTACTCCATCACCGTCACCCTGAACCCCTCACACTCACTCCATCACCATCACACTGATCCTGTCACACTCCCTTCGACATTGTCACCACCACCCCTCACACCCACTCCATCACCCACACCCTGACCCCCTTACACTAACTCCTTCACTCTCACACTGACACTCTCACACTCAGTCCATCACCATCACCCTGACACTCTCACTCTCACTCTATATCTGTCACCCTGACCTCCTCACACTCACTCCATCACCATCACACTGAATGCCTCACACCTTCTCCATCTCCAACACACTGACATTCTCACACTCACTCAGTAGCCCTCACCCTTACCCTTCAAACTCACTCCATCACCGTCACCGTGACCTCCTCATACTCACTCCATCACCGTCACCCTGACCCCTCACACTGACTCCATAACTGTTGTCCTGACATCCTCACAGTCAATCCATCACTCTCACCCTGACCGCTCACACTCACTCCATAACCATCACAGTGAACACCTCACACTCACTCCTTCACTATCGCTGCCACCCCTCACACTCACTCCCCGACCCTGACACCCTCACACTCACTCCTTCACTTTCACGCTGACCAACTCACACTCACTGATTTACCGTCACCCTGATAACCTCACACGCACTCGATCACCATCATCCTGACCCCCTCACACTCGCTCCATCACCGTCTCCCTGACCCCCTCACACTCACACCATCACCGTCACCCTGACACCCTGATACTCGTCCATCACTGTCAACCTGACCTCCTCACATACACACACTCCATCACCCTCACACTGAAATACTCACACTCACTCCGTCACAGTCACCCGCACCCCCTCATATTCACTCCATCACTGTCACCCTGAACACCCTCACACTCACAACATCACTGCCACCCTGACCCCCTAACAGTCACTCTGTCACTGTCAACCGTACCCCTCACGCTCACTCCATCAATGTCACACTGACCCCCTCACATTTAGTCCATCACTGTCACACTGACACCCTCATACTCACACCCACACCATCATCCTGACCCCTCACACTCACTCCATCACCATCATTCTGATCCGCTCACACTCACTCTTCACCATCACACTGAACCACTCACACTCACTCCATAATCCTCATTCTGACACACTTACACTCAATCCATCACTGTCACCCTGACGCCTTCACACTCACTCCATCACTATCACCCTGATCAACTCACACTCACACCATCACCGTTACGCTGAGTCCCTCACACTCACTCCATGATCATCACACTGACACTCTCACTCCATCAACGTCACCCTGACCGTCTCACATTCACTCCATCACCATCAACCTAACCTCCTCACACACACTCCATCACTCTCACACTGACCTTCTCACACTGACTACTTCACCTCCACCGGAACTCCCTAACACTACCTCCATCACCCTCACGCTGATGCCCTCATCCTCACTCCTTCACCGTCACCATAACCCCCGACACTCACTACATCACCGTCACCCTGAATACCCTCACACTCACTCCATCACCGTCGCTCTGACCCCTCACAAGCACTCAATCAACGTCACCCTGACCCCCTCACACTCACAACATCACCTTCACTCTGAACACCTTATATTTTCTGCATCACAGTCACGCTGATTCACTCACACTCACTCCTCACCATCACACTGATCCACTCACACTCACTCCATCATCCTCATCCTGACACACTTACACTCACTCCATCCTTGTCACCCTGACCCCTTCACACTCACTCCACCACCATCACCCTGATCAACTCACACTCACTCCGTCACTGTCATGCTGATTCCCTCACACTTACTCTATCACTGTCACCCGAACCTCCTCACACTCACTCAGTCACCGTCACCCTGACCCCTCACACTCACTCCATCACCGTCACCCTGACACCTCACACTCACTCCATCACCATCACCCTGACCCCTCACACTCACTCAGTCACCGTCACCTTGACTGCCTCACACTCACTCTGTCACCATCACCCTGACACCTCACATTCACTCCATCAACCTCACGCTGATGCCCTCACCCTCACTCCATCCTGACCCCCTCATACTCACTACATCATCGTCACCCTGACACCCTAACCCACACTCCGTCACCGTCAACTGTACACCTCACACTCACTCCATCAATGTCACACTGACTCCCCTCACATTAACTCAATCTCAGTCAACCTGACACCCTCACACTCACTCCCACACTGTCACCCTGACCCCCTCACACTCACTCCATCACCGTCACCCTAATCCGCTCACACTCACTCCTCACCATCACACTGAACCATTCACACTCACGACATGATCCTCAACCTGACACACTTACACTCACTCCAGCACTGTCATCCTGACCCGTGCACACTCACTCCATCACTATCACCCTGACCCCCTCACAGTCACTCCATCACCATCAATCTGACCTCCTCATACTCCCACCATCACCGTCACGCTGATACTCTAACACTCCCTTCATCACCGTCACACCATCCCTCACACTCACTCCATCACCCTCCCGTTGATGCACTCACATTCACTCCATCACCGACACCCCGAACCCCTCACACTCACTACATCGTCGTCACTCTGACCACTCACGCTCACTCCATCACTGACCCACTGACACAATCACACTTTCTCCATCACCATCACCCTGAACCACTCACACTCACTGCATCACCGTCACCCTTACTCCTCACATTCACTCCATCTTGGCCATCCTGTCAGCCTCACAATCACTCCATCTCCGTCACCCTGACCACCTCACACGCACTCCATCACCCTCATCCTGACCCCGCTCTCTCACTCCATCACCGTCACTATTACCCCCCACACTCACTCCATCACCATCACACTGACCCCCTCACACTCACTACATCACTGTCACACTTCCCTGTCAGACTCCCTCCGTCATTGTCACCCTGACCCCATCACACTCACACCATCACTGACAGAATAATCCCCGCACATTCACTCAGTCACCCTCACTCTGACCCCTCACACTCACTTCATCTCCGTCACCTTGACCCCCTAACACTCACTCCATCACCATCACACCGACCCCCTCACACTCACTCCATCAATGTCACCGTGGCCCCCTCACACTCACTCCATCACCCTCGCCCTGACTCCCTCACACTCACTCCATTAGCGTCACCCCAATCCCCTCACATTAACACCATCACAGTCGCCCTGATCCCATCACACTCACTCCCTCATTGTCACCCTGCCCCTCACACTCACTCCATCACCATCACTGTGACACTCTCACACTCACTCCACCACCGACATCCTGACGCCCTCTGAATCACTCCATCACTGTCATACTAAACCCCTCACACTCACTCCAGCACCATCACCCTGACTCCCTCACACACACTCAATCACTGTCACATTGATCCCCTCACACTCACTCCATTATTGTCACCCTGCCCCCTCACACACACTCCATCACCGTCACACTGGCCCCCTCACACTCGTTCCATCATTGTCACCCTTCCATCTCACATTCGCTGCATCACCATCACACTGACTCTCTCACACTCATTCCATCACCGACACAGTGACCTCCTCACACTCAATTAGTCTCCCTCACCCTGACCCCTCATGCTCACTCCATCTTCACCGCTCTGACCGCCTCACACTCACTCCATGTCTGTCACGCTGACCTCCTCACACTCACTCCGTCACCCTCACCCTGACCACTCACGCTTACTCCACACCATCACCCTGACCTCCACACACTCAAATCATCACCCTCAGGCTGACCCCTCACATTCACTCTGTCACCGTCACCCTGACCCGCTCACACACACTCCATTACCATTACGTTTACCCCCCACACTCACTCCATCACCATCACACTGACCCCCTCACACTCACTCCATCACTGTCACTGCGACCGCCTCACACTCACTCTTTCACTGTCATACTGACCCCCTCAGACTCACTCCATCATTGTCACCCTGATCCGCTCACACTCACTCCATCACCGACCCAATGATCCCCGCACATTCACTCAGTCACCCTCACCCTGACAACTCACACTCACTCCATCTTCACCAGCCTCACCAGCTCACACTCACTCCATTTCCGTCACCTTGACCCCCTCAGACTCACTCCATCACCATCACACTGACCCGCTCACACTCACTCCATCAATGTCACCCTGACCCCCTCACACTCACTCCATCACCCTCATCCTGAATCCCTCACACTCACTCCGACACCGTCACCGTAACCCCCTCACACTAACACCATCACAGTCGCCCTGACCCCATCACACTCACTCTCTCATTGTCACCCTGCCCCTCACACTCACTCCATCACCAACACTGTGACTCTCACACTCACTCCACCACCGACATCCTGACACCCTCTGACTCTTTCCATCACTGTCACACTAAACCTCTCACACTTGCTCCATCACCGGTTCCCTGACTCCCTCACACTCACTCCATCACTGTCGCCCTGACCTCCTCGCACTCACTATGACACTGCCACCCAGACACCCTCACACACACTCCATCACCATCACGCTGAGCCCCTCACACTCACTGCATCACCGTAACCCTGACTCCCTCACATTCACTCCATCACCGTCACACTGACCCCCTCACACTCACTCCATCATTGTCACCCTGCCCCCTCACACTCACTCCATCACCGTCACTGTGACCCCCTCACACTCATTCCATCACTGTCACACTGGCCCCCTCACTCTCACTCCATCATTGTCACCCTTCCGTCTTACATTCACTTCATTACCATGACACTGACTCCCTCACAACCACTCCATCACCGACACAATGACCACCTCACACTCACATATTCCCCCTCACCCTGACCCCTCATGCTCACTCCATCTTCATCGCCCTGACTGCCTCACACTAACTCCATCTCTGTCACCCTGACCTCCTCACAATCACTCCGTCACCCTCCCCCTGACCCCTCACGCTTACTCCATCACCATCACCCTGACCTCCACATACTCAAATCATCACCCTCACGCTGACCCCTCGCATTCACTCTGTCACCATCACCCCGACCCCCTTACACACACTACATTACCATCACCTTTATCCCCTCACACTCACTCGATCACCATCACACTGACTCCCTCACACTCACTCAATCACCGACACAATGACCACCTCATACTCACTTAGTTACCCTTGGACTCACCCCTCACACTCACTCAATCTTCACTGCACTGACAGCCTCACACTTACTCCATCACCATCACCCTGACCTCCACACACTCACTCCATCATCCAAACGCTGACCCCTCACATTCACTCCGTCACCATCATTCCGACCCCATCACACACACTCCATTAGTGTCACCTTGACCCCTCACACTCACTCCTTTACCATCACACTGACCCCCTCACAGTCACTCCATCAATGTCACCCTGACCATCTCAAACTCACTCCATCACCCTCACCCTGACTCCCTCACACTCACTCCGTCACCGTCACCCAAATCCCCTCACACTAACACCATCACAGTCGCCCAGACCCCATCACACTCACTCCCTCCTTGTCACACTGCCGCTCACACTTACTCCATTACCATCACTGTGACACCGTCACAGTCACTCCACCACCGTCATCCAGACGCCCTCTGACTGTTTCCATCACTGTCATACTAAACCCCTCACACTCACTCCATCACTGTTGCCTTGACCTCCTTGCACTCACTATGCCACTGCCAACAAGACACCCCCACACAGGCTCCATCACCGTCACGCTGAGCCCCTCAAACTCACTCCATCGCAGTCACACTGCCACTCTCACACTCACTCCACCATCGTCATCCAGATTCTCTAACACTCACGCCATCACCATCACATGGACAACCTCACACTCCCTTTGTCACCGTCACCCCATCCCTCACACTCAAACCATCACCCTAACGCTGACGCCCTCACATTCACTCCATGACCGGCACCCTGATCCCGTCACACTCACGACATCATCGTCACTCTGACTACTCACTCCATCACTGTCACACTGACCCAATCACGCTTTCTCCATCACCATCACCCTGAACCCGTCACACTCACTGCATCACCGTCACCCTTACTCCTCACACTCACTCCATCTCCGTCACCCTGACCACTTCATACTCACTCCATCACTGTCACTGCGACACCCTCACACTCACTCCAACAACGTCACACTGACTCCCTCACACTCACTCCATCACTCTCACCCTGATCCCCTCACACTCACTCCATCATTGTCACACTGACCCCTCACAATCACTCCATCTTCACCAGCCTGACCACCTCACACTCACTCCATCTCTGTACCCTTGACCGCCTCATCCTCACTCCATCACCATCACACTGACCCCCTCACACTCACTCCATCACTGTCACCCTGACCCCCTCACACTCACTCCATCACCCTCACCCTGACTGCCTCACACTCACTCCATTAGCGTCATTCTAACCCCCCCACACTAACACCATCACGTCGCCCTGACCCCATCACAGTCACTCCCTCATTGTCACCCTGCCCCTCACATTCACTCCATCACAATCACTGTGACACCCTCACACTCACTCCCCCACCGACATCCAGACGTCCTCTGACTCACTCCATCACTGTCACACTAAACCCCTCACACTCACTCTATCACCGTCACGCGGAGCCCCTCACACTCACTCCATCGCAGTCACACTGACACACTCACACTGACTCCATCATCGTCACCCGGATTCCCTCACACTCACGCCATCACCGTCACACAGACAACCTCACACTCACACCATCACCGTCACGCTGATACTCTCACACTCCCTTCGTCACTGTCACCCCATCCCTCACACTCTCTCCATCACCCTCACGCTGATGCCCTCACATTCACTCCATCACCGACACCCTGATCCCCTCACACTCACTACATCCTCTTCACTCTGACCACTCACACTCACTCCATCACTGTCATACTGACCCAATCACACTTTCTCCATCACTATCACCCTGAACTCCTCACACTCACTGCATCACCGTCACCCTTTATCCTCTTATTCACTCCATCTTCGCCACCCTGACAGCCTCACAATCACTCCATCTCCATCACCCTGACCACCTCACACTCACTCCATCACCCTCATCCTGACCCCTCTCCCTCACTCCATCACCATCACCCTAGCTCCCTCACACTCACTCCATCACTGTCACCCTGACCCCACACACTCACTCCTCACCGTCACCCTGACCCCATCATACTCTCTCCATCACTGACACAATGATCCCCGCGCATTCACTCAGTCACCCTCACCCTGACCACTCACACTCACTCCATCTTCACCAGCCTGACCACCTCACACCATCTCCATCTCCGTCACCTTGACCTTCTCACACTCACTCCGTCACCCTAACCATGACCCCCACATTCACTCCGTCACTGTCACCTTGACCCCCTTACACTTGCTCCATCACTGTTATCCTGACCCCCAAACACTCACTCCGTTGCCGTCACCCTGACCCCATCATACACTCTCCATCATTGTAACGCTGCCCCTCACCCTCACTCCATCACGTTCACACTGAACCCCTCCCACCACTCCATAACTGACACATTGCCCCCATCACACTCACATCATCGCCGTCACCCTGACCCCCTCACATTCACTCCATCAACGTCTCGCTGATGCTCAATCCATCACGGTCACAATGACCCCCTCACACTCACTCCATCTTTGTCACCCTGCCCCTCACACTCACTCCATCACTGTCACACTGAACCCCTCACACTCACTCCATCATTGTCACTCTGCCCCCCTCACACTCACTCCATCACTGTGTCCCTGAGCCCCCACATCAACGTCACACTGACTCACTCACACTCAATCCATCACTGTCACGCTGACCCCCTCACACTCACGCCGTCACCGTCACCTTGACCCCCTCACACTCACTCCATCACCGTCACACTGAACCCCTCACACTTACTCCATCACCGTCACACTGACCCCCCTAACACTCACTCATTATTTTCACCCTGCCCCTCACACTCACTCCACCACCATCATCCTGACCCCCTCACACTCACTCCATCGGCACCACGAACCCCTCACACACACTCCATTACTTGTCACACTGAACCCCTCACACTCACTCCGTCACTGTCACCCTGAGACCCTCACACTCCGACCCGCACCGTCGCCCTGACCACATCACACTCACTCCCTCATTGTCACCCTGACCCCCTCACACTCACTTCATCACCATCACACTGCCCCATTACACTCACTCATCATTGTCACCCTGCCATCTCACATTTAATCCATCAGCATCACTCTGACCACCCTACACTCACTCCATCACTGTCACATTGACCCCTTACACACACTCCCTCACGGTCACACTGACCCCTCAGACCACTCCATCACTGACAACTTGCACCCCCACACTCACATCATTGCCGTCACCCTGACTCCCTCACACTCACTCCATCAACGTCTCACTAATGCTCACTCTATCACTGTCACAATGACCCCCTCACACTCACTCCATCATTGTCACCCTGTCCCTCACACTCACTCCATCACTGTCACACTGATCCCCTCACACTCACTACATTACCGGTACCCCGCCTCATCACACTCATTCATCATTTTGACCCTGCACCCTCACACTCACTCCATCCCAATCTCACTGACACCCTCACTCTCAATCCATCATTGTCACCCTGACCCCCTCACACTCACTCCATCACTGTCACCTTGACCCCCTCACACTCACTCCCCCATTGTCACCCTTCCCCCTCACATTCGGTCCATCACCGTAACAGTGGCTCCGTCACATTCACTCTATCACTGACACAGCGACCACCGCACACTCACTTACTAACCCTCACCCTGACCCCCTCACACTCACTCCCTCATTGTCACCCTGCCCCCTCTCACTCACTCTGTCACCATCACATTGACACCTTCATACTCATTCCATCACGGTCACAATGACCCCTTCACACTCACTCCATCTTTGTCACCCTGCCCCTCACACTCACTCCATCACTGTCACACTGAACCCCTCACACTCACTCCATCATTGTCACTCTGCCCCCCTCACACTCACTCCATCACTGTGTCCCTGACCCCCCACATCAACGTCACACTGACTCACTCACACTCAATCCATCACTGTCACGCTGACCCCCTCACACTCACGCCGTCACCGTCACCTTGACCCCCTCACACTCACTCCATCACCGTCACACTGAACTCCTCACACTTACTCCATCAACGTCACACTGACCCCCTCACACTCACTCATTATTTTCACCCTGCCCCTCACATTCACTCCACCACCATCATCCTGACCCCCTCACACTCACTCCATCGGCACCACGAACCCCTCACACTCACTCCGTCACTGTCACCCTGATCCCCTCACACTCACTCCATCATTGTCACTCTGCCCCCTCACACTCACTTCATCACCATCACACTGCCCCATTACACTCACTCATCATTGTCACCCTGCCATCTCACATTTAATCCATCAGCATCACTCTGACCACCTCACACTCACTCCATCACTGTCACATTGACACCTTACACACACTCCATCACGGTCACACTGACCCCCTCAGACCACTCCTTCATTGACAACTTGCACCCCCACACTCACATCATTGCTGTCACCCTGACCCCCTCACACTCACTCCATCAACGTCTCACTGATGCTCACTCCATCACTGTCACAATGACCCCCTCACACTCGCTTCATCATTGTCACCCTGTCCCTCACACTCACTCCATCACTGTCACACTGAACCCCTCACTCTCACTACATTACTGGTACCCTGCCTCATCACACTCACTCATCATTTTCACCCTGCACCCTCACACTCACTCCATCCCAATCTCACTGACACCCTCACACTTACTCCATCACTGTCACCCTGATACCTCACTCACTCCATCACCATGACCCTGCCCCCTCACTCTCAATCCATCACCATCACACTGACCCCCTCACATTCACTCCATCACCGTCACATTAATCCCTTGCACTCACTCATCATTTTTACCCTGCCACATCACACTCACTCCATCAACGTCACTGTGACCCCCTCACACTCATTCCATCACTGTCACACTGGCCCCCTCACTCTCACTCCATCATTGTCACCCTTCCGTCTTACATTCACTTCATTACCATGACACTGACTCCCTCACAACCACTCCATCACCGACACAATGACCACCTCACACTCACATATTCCCCCTCACCCTGACCCCTCATGCTCACTCCATCTTCATCGCCCTGACTGCCTCACACTCACTCCATCTCTGTCACCCTGACCTCCTCACACTCACTCCGTCACCCTCCCCCTGACCCCTCACGCTTACTCCATCACCATCACCCTGACCTCCACATACTCAAATCATCACCCTCACGCTGACCCCTCGCATTCACTCTGTCACCATCACCCCGACCCCCTTACACACACTACATTACCATCACCTTTATCCCCTCACACTCACTCGATCACCATCACACTGACTCCCTCACACTCACTCAATCACCGACACAATGACCACCTCATACTCACTTAGTTACCCTTGGACTCACCCCTCACACTCACTCAATCTTCACTGCACTGACAGCCTCACACTTACTCCATCACCATCACCCTGACCTCCACACACTCACTCCATCATCCAAACGCTGACCCCTCACATTCACTCCGTCACCATCATTCCGACCCCATCACACACACTCCATTAGTGTCACCTTGACCCCTCACACTCACTCCTTTACCATCACACTGACCCCCTCACAGTCACTCCATCAATGTCACCCTGACCATCTCAAACTCACTCCATCACCCTCACCCTGACTCCCTCACACTCACTCCGTCACCGTCACCCAAATCCCCTCACACTAACACCATCACAGTCGCCCAGACCCCATCACACTCACTCCCTCCTTGTCACACTGCCGCTCACACTTACTCCATTACCATCACTGTGACACCGTCACAGTCACTCCACCACCGTCATCCAGACGCCCTCTGACTGTTTCCATCACTGTCATACTAAACCCCTCACACTCACTCCATCACTGTTGCCTTGACCTCCTTGCACTCACTATGCCACTGCCAACAAGACACCCCCACACAGGCTCCATCACCGTCACGCTGAGCCCCTCAAACTCACTCCATCGCAGTCACACTGCCACTCTCACACTCACTCCACCATCGTCATCCAGATTCTCTAACACTCACGCCATCACCATCACATGGACAACCTCACACTCCCTTTGTCACCGTCACCCCATCCCTCACACTCACTCCATCACCCTAACGCTGACGCCCTCACATTCACTCCATGACCGACACCCTGATCCCGTCACACTCACGACATCATCGTCACTCTGACTACTCACTCCATCACTGTCACACTGACCCAATCACGCTTTCTCCATCACCATCACCCTGAACCCGTCACACTCACTGCATCACCGTCACCCTTACTCCTCACACTCACTCCATCTCCGTCACCCTGACCACTTCATACTCACTCCATCACTGTCACTGCGACACCCTCACACTCACTCCAACAACGTCACACTGACTCCCTCACACTCACTCCATCACTCTCACCCTGATCCCCTCACACTCACTCCATCATTGTCACACTGACCCCTCACAATCACTCCATCTTCACCAGCCTGACCACCTCACACTCACTCCATCTCTGTACCCTTGACCGCCTCATCCTCACTCCATCACCATCACACTGACCCCCTCACACTCACTCCATCACTGTCACCCTGACCCCCTCACACTCACTCCATCACCCTCACCCTGACTGCCTCACACTCACTCCATTAGCGTCATTCTAACCCCCCCACACTAACACCATCACGTCGCCCTGACCCCATCACAGTCACTCCCTCATTGTCACCCTGCCCCTCACATTCACTCCATCACAATCACTGTGACACCCTCACACTCACTCCCCCACCGACATCCAGACGTCCTCTGACTCACTCCATCACTGTCACACTAAACCCCTCACACTCACTCTATCACCGTCACGCGGAGCCCCTCACACTCACTCCATCGCAGTCACACTGACACACTCACACTGACTCCATCATCGTCACCCGGATTCCCTCACACTCACGCCATCACCGTCACACAGACAACCTCACACTCACACCATCACCGTCACGCTGATACTCTCACACTCCCTTCGTCACTGTCACCCCATCCCTCACACTCTCTCCATCACCCTCACGCTGATGCCCTCACATTCACTCCATCACCGACACCCTGATCCCCTCACACTCACTACATCCTCTTCACTCTGACCACTCACACTCACTCCATCACTGTCATACTGACCCAATCACACTTTCTCCATCACTATCACCCTGAACTCCTCACACTCACTGCATCACCGTCACCCTTTATCCTCTTATTCACTCCATCTTCGCCACCCTGACAGCCTCACAATCACTCCATCTCCATCACCCTGACCACCTCACACTCACTCCATCACCCTCATCCTGACCCCTCTCCCTCACTCCATCACCATCACCCTAGCTCCCTCACACTCACTCCATCACTGTCACCCTGACCCCACACACTCACTCCTCACCGTCACCCTGACCCCATCATACTCTCTCCATCACTGACACAATGATCCCCGCGCATTCACTCAGTCACCCTCACCCTGACCACTCACACTCACTCCATCTTCACCAGCCTGACCACCTCACACCATCTCCATCTCCGTCACCTTGACCTTCTCACACTCACTCCGTCACCCTAACCATGACCCCCACATTCACTCCGTCACTGTCACCTTGACCCCCTTACACTTGCTCCATCACTGTTATCCTGACCCCCAAACACTCACTCCGTTGCCGTCACCCTGACCCCATCATACACTCTCCATCATTGTAACGCTGCCCCTCACCCTCACTCCATCACGTTCACACTGAACCCCTCCCACCACTCCATAACTGACACATTGCCCCCATCACACTCACATCATCGCCGTCACCCTGACCCCCTCACATTCACTCCATCAACGTCTCGCTGATGCTCAATCCATCACGGTCACAATGACCCCCTCACACTCACTCCATCTTTGTCACCCTGCCCCTCACACTCACTCCATCACTGTCACACTGAACCCCTCACACTCACTCCATCATTGTCACTCTGCCCCCCTCACACTCACTCCATCACTGTGTCCCTGAGCCCCCACATCAACGTCACACTGACTCACTCACACTCAATCCATCACTGTCACGCTGACCCCCTCACACTCACGCCGTCACCGTCACCTTGACCCCCTCACACTCACTCCATCACCGTCACACTGAACCCCTCACACTTACTCCATCACCGTCACACTGACCCCCCTAACACTCACTCATTATTTTCACCCTGCCCCTCACACTCACTCCACCACCATCATCCTGACCCCCTCACACTCACTCCATCGGCACCACGAACCCCTCACACACACTCCATTACTTGTCACACTGAACCCCTCACACTCACTCCGTCACTGTCACCCTGAGACCCTCACACTCCGACCCGCACCGTCGCCCTGACCACATCACACTCACTCCCTCATTGTCACCCTGACCCCCTCACACTCACTTCATCACCATCACACTGCCCCATTACACTCACTCATCATTGTCACCCTGCCATCTCACATTTAATCCATCAGCATCACTCTGACCACCCTACACTCACTCCATCACTGTCACATTGACCCCTTACACACACTCCCTCACGGTCACACTGACCCCTCAGACCACTCCATCACTGACAACTTGCACCCCCACACTCACATCATTGCCGTCACCCTGACTCCCTCACACTCACTCCATCAACGTCTCACTAATGCTCACTCTATCACTGTCACAATGACCCCCTCACACTCACTCCATCATTGTCACCCTGTCCCTCACACTCACTCCATCACTGTCACACTGATCCCCTCACACTCACTACATTACCGGTACCCCGCCTCATCACACTCATTCATCATTTTGACCCTGCACCCTCACACTCACTCCATCCCAATCTCACTGACACCCTCACTCTCAATCCATCATTGTCACCCTGACCCCCTCACACTCACTCCATCACTGTCACCTTGACCCCCTCACACTCACTCCCCCATTGTCACCCTTCCCCCTCACATTCGGTCCATCACCGTAACAGTGGCTCCGTCACATTCACTCTATCACTGACACAGCGACCACCGCACACTCACTTACTAACCCTCACCCTGACCCCCTCACACTCACTCCCTCATTGTCACCCTGCCCCCTCTCACTCACTCTGTCACCATCACATTGACACCTTCATACTCATTCCATCACGGTCACAATGACCCCTTCACACTCACTCCATCTTTGTCACCCTGCCCCTCACACTCACTCCATCACTGTCACACTGAACCCCTCACACTCACTCCATCATTGTCACTCTGCCCCCCTCACACTCACTCCATCACTGTGTCCCTGACCCCCCACATCAACGTCACACTGACTCACTCACACTCAATCCATCACTGTCACGCTGACCCCCTCACACTCACGCCGTCACCGTCACCTTGACCCCCTCACACTCACTCCATCACCGTCACACTGAACTCCTCACACTTACTCCATCAACGTCACACTGACCCCCTCACACTCACTCATTATTTTCACCCTGCCCCTCACATTCACTCCACCACCATCATCCTGACCCCCTCACACTCACTCCATCGGCACCACGAACCCCTCACACTCACTCCGTCACTGTCACCCTGATCCCCTCACACTCACTCCATCATTGTCACTCTGCCCCCTCACACTCACTTCATCACCATCACACTGCCCCATTACACTCACTCATCATTGTCACCCTGCCATCTCACATTTAATCCATCAGCATCACTCTGACCACCTCACACTCACTCCATCACTGTCACATTGACACCTTACACACACTCCATCACGGTCACACTGACCCCCTCAGACCACTCCTTCATTGACAACTTGCACCCCCACACTCACATCATTGCTGTCACCCTGACCCCCTCACACTCACTCCATCAACGTCTCACTGATGCTCACTCCATCACTGTCACAATGACCCCCTCACACTCGCTTCATCATTGTCACCCTGTCCCTCACACTCACTCCATCACTGTCACACTGAACCCCTCACTCTCACTACATTACTGGTACCCTGCCTCATCACACTCACTCATCATTTTCACCCTGCACCCTCACACTCACTCCATCCCAATCTCACTGACACCCTCACACTTACTCCATCACTGTCACCCTGATACCTCACTCACTCCATCACCATGACCCTGCCCCCTCACTCTCAATCCATCACCATCACACTGACCCCCTCACATTCACTCCATCACCGTCACATTAATCCCTTACACTCACTCATCATTTTTACCCTGCCACATCACACTCACTCCATCAACGTCACACTGACTCACTCACACTCACTCCATCACTCTCAGCCTGACCCCCTCACACTCACCACGTTACCGTCAGCATGACTCCCTCAAATTCACTCCATTACCATCACCTGGCCCCCTCACACTCACTCCGTCATTGTCAACCTGCACCCTCACAGTCACTACATCTCTGTCACCCTGCCGCATCACACTCACACATCATTTTCACCCTGCCCCTCACACACATTAAAACACCATCACACTGACCGCCTCACACTCACTCCATCACCGACACCGTGAACCCCTCATGCTTACTCCATCACTGATACACTGAACCCCTCACACTCACTCCATCACCGTCATCCTGACCTCCTCACAATCGCTCCATCACCGTCACCCTGACCCCCTCACCCTCACTCCATCACTGTCGCCCAGACCCCCCACCTTCGCTCTGTCATTGTCACCCTGCCCCCTCACATTCACTCTATCACCGTCACACTGACCCCCTCACACTCACTCCATCACCAATACCCTGAACACCTCACACTCACTTCATCACTGTTGCCCAGACCCCCTCACACTCACTCTGTCATTGTCACCCTGCCCCGTCACAATCAGTCCATCACTGTCACACTGAGCCCTTCATACTCACTCCATCACCATCACGCTGACATTATCACACTCACTCCATCAGTGTCATCGCGACCCCCTCACACTCACTCCATCTCCCTCACCCTGACCCCCTCACACTCACTTCAATACCGTCAGCCTGACCCCCTCACACTCACTCAATCGAAGTCACCCTGAAACACTCACACTCACTCCATTACAGTCACAGTAACCCCCTCACATTCACTCCATCACCGTCGCACTGACCCCCTCGCACTCACTCCATCACTGACACCATGACCACCTTACACTCACTCCATCACCGTCACCCTGACCTTCTCACATTCACTCCATCACCATCAGCCAGATCCCCTCACACTCACTCCATCACCGTCCTCCTAACCCCCTCACACTCATTCCATCACCATCTCCCGGAGACCCTCACACTCACTACATCACTGTGTCCCTGACCCCTCACTCTCAATCCATCACCGATACACTGACCCACTAACACTCATTTCGTCAACCTCACCCTGACCCCTCACACTCACTCAATCAGTTTCCCGACACCCTCACACTGACTCCATCTCCGTCACTCTGACCTCCTCATACTCAATCCATCGCCCTCACCCTGACCACTCACACTCACTCCATCACCATCGCACTGACCTCCACACACTCACTCCGTCACCATCACCGTCACCCTGACCACTCACACTCACTCCATCACCGTCACCCTGACCCCTCACACTCACTCCGTCATTGTCGCAGGGCGTTCCCTAGGCGAGATCAACATGAACAAAATCACCATTATCTGAGATTAGAGAGTCCATTCATTAGTCTAACAACAGCCAGGAGGAAGCTGTTTCTGAACTTGCTGCTCTGTGTTTTCAAGCTTCTCTATCCTTCAGCATGATTGAAGAGGTTGTGGGAGATCTTTACAAGCATGTGATGGGTCTTTGGTAATGTTAGAATAAAGAACATTCCCGTACTGGAACAGGCCATTCGGCGGCCCAAGCCTGTGCCGATCCAAATTCTCTTTCTCAACCTGTCTCCTATTTTCTAAAGGTCTGTATCCCTATACTCCCTGCCCATTCATGTATCTTTCCTGAAACATCTAAAATGGTGCCCCTATTGTGAGTGGGTCACGGTGACAGTGATGCAGTAACTGTGAGGGAGTCAGGGTGATTGTGATGCAGTAAGTGTGAGGGGATCAGGGTGATAGTGACGCAGTTAGTGTCAGAGGGTCTGGGTGATAGTGACGCAGTAGGTGTGAGGGGGTCAGGGTGACAGTGACACAGTATGTGTCGGGATGTTAGGGTGATAGTGACGGAGTCAGTGTGGGTATGTAAGGGTGACAGTGACGTAGTAATTATGATGTGGCAGTATGATATTGATGCAGTAAGTGTGAGGGGATCAGGGTGTCAGTGACGCAGTAAGTGTCAGGGGATCAGGGTGTCAGTGATGCAGTCAGTGTGAGGGGGTCAGGGTGACGGTGATGCAGTAACTGTGAAGGGGTTAGGGTGATAGTGATGCAGTAATTGTGAGGGGGTTAGGGTGATAGTGATGCATTAAGTGTGAGGGGGTAAGGGTGATAGTGACGCAGTAGGTGTAGAAGTGTTAATGTAATAGTGAGACAGTAAGTGTGAGAGGGTCTTGTTGATAGTGATGCAGTAACTCTGATGGATCAGGCTGACAGTGACTCAATAAGAGTGATCGGGAAAGGATGATAGTGACACAGTTAGTGTGATGGGGCCAGGGTGATAGTGACACAGTTATTGTAGCGGGGTCAGGGTAATAGTAACACAGTTACTGTGAGGGGGTCCTGTTGATAGTGAAGCAGTAACTCAGAAATTTCTTGCTGATTGAATCTCTCTCCCTCCTATCCCTCCCTCCCTCTCTCTCTCACATACTCTTTCTCCCTGATCCTCACCCTCTGACCCAGAGATTCGGGTGAGTTGGTCGTGAGGCTGCGTGTGGGGGTGTGGGGTGAAATGTGGGAAGAAGGGAAAATGGGGTAGAGACTGAATTGTGGGATAGAGACAGCGACAGCAGGACATTGAGAGTGAGAGTGAGCGGGAGGGGGAGGGGGAGATGAAAGAGTGGAGGCAGGTGGAGGAACTAGGGTTGGGGGTGTGTGTGAGACGGGGGGCGAGGGACAGTAGAGGTGAAAGGTGGTGAGAAAAAGTGAGTGTGCAGAGACAGAGGGGGAGAAATGAGGAGAAAGAAAGGGCGAGAGGAAATGGGAGGCCAGGCTACAGAGGGAGTTAAATCCAGCTCCTGAGCTCAGGGCGCGGTGCCCTCCCCTTCCCTGAGGAACAGGACTCGGGGCTGAGTCTGTCTCTCTCCAGCTTAGCTTCTCCAACACAAAAACACGCAACAGCATCGTTCACTCTGCTGCTTGGCACGCTTTAATGAACATTTTTATTGTTTACAAATGGAAGTGATGGATACAGTCAGTGGGATGGTGCCTTTTCTTACTGGCGCCTGAGTTGTGAGAAACATTGAAATGTGCCCCTCTAATCCCTCTGGGGGATAAGGATGGACAAACCAGCGCTACCCTCACTCTGTTACCATAGCGACAGGCTGCTGCATCGCTGAAACACTGAAATGAAATGAGAAAATCCCGGAGGGATTGATTATTGAGGGAATTTGACCGACGGATGGATTTGGGTGAAGGGATATTTCAGCACATTCTTCAGCTGCTGCCTGAACTTAGTCTGGGTCACGCCATAAATCGCGGTGTTTGTGCAGCAACTGAGGAGCTGCAGCATGAAGCCCAATTCCTTCACAGATTCATGGAGACACACAGAGTAATACCCAATATCCCACATCCGGTACCATATAGAAAACATCATGAATGTTGACCATAACAGAATGAAATTAGCCGAGATCACAAACAGTAAAATGATGGATTTTTTTCGGTTTCTCATTTCTGTGTCAGACTGAGCATCCCCATTGGTGTGAGCGCGGAGTCTCCTGCGGGCTCTGCTGGTCACTAAAATATGTCTGATGGTGAGAACATTGAGCAGCAGAATCAGGAGAAATGGGACACACGGGGTTAGAATGTGGTGGAGGATCTCGACTGCGGTCCAGACACTGGAGGATAGAGCAGCGCCTGTTACATCACAAAACCAGGGATTGTTCGCCAGCAAATACCAAGGCAAGAGCATAAAATACCAGGAAATGTCCCTTAAACAGTTCAGCACAGTCACTGCTCCCAGAACCACAGCCGCCGTTTTCTCACTGCAATATTTACTTTTCAGCTTCTGGCAACAGATGGCCACAAACCGATCAAAGGTGAAAGTGACGGTGAACCAGACGGAGCAGTCAGTGGCTGCATAAAGCAGGACAGCGTGGATATTACACACGGGGACGGAGTCCCTCAGGAAATAAAACTGTTCATCAAAAACAATGGGAATGTGTCTCAGGATCAGGTCGAGGATAATGACCAGGAGATCCGCCACTGCCATGGCACCCAGGTAACGTCTGACACATGGAGACAATCCACAATCTTTATAAAGCAGGACATAGATGGTCACTACGTTAACTGTGAGGAAGGAAAACAAACCCATTATCCATCAGTCTGGAGGCAAAGGGACCCTTTTAATCGGGGACACAATGAGGTTTTCAAATGTGTCCCTGTATTCAGGGATTTGTTAAAATAATTGGAGCTGGAATAACAAATGGGAAGTTCTGAATTACTGACAAAAATGTGACATAAACCACAAGAAACTCTTCATCCCCAAACACACAGAGACACATCCATAAGGACAGATGGTTTCTGTAACACGAGATCACTCGAGAGCAGACGCAGGTCACTCCTTCCCAGTTCCTAATACGGAGTGTGGAAATGTTGCTGTCCTGAAGGATTCTCTGCCAGTTTCCTGAAGACAAACGGAGTTTGGGAACTTCTGTATTTTGGTCTAAATTGTGGTCGATCCTGTGTCGTAAAGAAATGTAAACGCAGGGAAAACGTATTCACCCCTTCAACTGCCTGAGGGGACTTCGGAACAGTGTCTCCTTCTCCCTGGAACGGGATCTCGTCCCTCGGGATCTTACCGTTTGTTCAATTCACTGACTTCGACCGTTCACAAACAATGTCAGGGATAGAACATTCCGGGGATTGTCAGTTATAGAATGTCAGGAACAGAATGTTCCAGGGAATGACAGTTATAGAATGTCGGAGACAGAACATTCCGGGGAAGGTCAGTTATAAAATGTTGGGGATAGAACGTTCCAGGGAATGTCAGTTATAGAACGTTCCGGGGAGCCCCTTGACCTGTCCATCACCTTTCCCACCGACCCAGCCCACCAACATGATGTCCTGTGCACAGGCTACATATCTGTCCAGCACGGGGAGCTGTGCAGCGATCACCTGCGAATTAATCTATAAACCAGGATCAGTTACCCCCCCCCCCCCAGCATGTAGACTGTGTACCCCACCCCAGTGCATTGATCTGTAACCCAGGAGCAGTTACCGTCCCAGCATGTAGGACTGTGTACACCACCCCAGTACATTGTTCAAAACACTGCGTTAGGTCACTGCCCAGCGAGGGCAAACTTGCAGCCATGCTGGAAGTGACAGGATATGCAGCTCCCATCCATTTCCAGCTCCATATCTCCATTTTGCCATGACAAGGGGGTGCTGTGCGTGTGAAACTTACTGCCAGAGAGAGATGGCGGGGGAATCAGTTCAAATATCATCATATGGGACGGGTTTGGTAAGCAGTCAGAGAGGGGGAGACTGAGAGACAGTGTCATGGAAGGATGTGTTCCCAGGTTTCAGAATGCTGAACTGTAGACAATTCGATAGCATCCTGTAACATCAGCCAGTCTTCCCAGGAAAGATGAGAAAAAGGGAGATTGGTTTGAAGTCAGATGATGGAGAGTTTTGGATGAGCATTTGGTCTACACGCTTGGAAATGGGAGTGGTTTCAACAGAATCTATGACTCATTGGGCAGACTCTAAAAATAATTTGTCTCCGTGCCATTTTCATTGAGTGTGACAGAAGGATTGTATGCACGAGGCTGAGCTAGTTTCCTGGTGCTATCTTATCGGACTCACCTCATTAACTACACACCCCACCCCATGGTGTCCCTCTCATTCAATGCCAGCCTGATTTTCTCCCACCCAACATGGCTAGAGGTATACACCATCGTCCAGATGTCCCTGGATATTATGTGATCCCTGGCACTGGTGCCATCTTTAAAAGGCCAATGGGCACAAGGTTGAGCTTTCTCTGTTAGGATCTGCCCTGCACAGTTTACTCCGGGCATGGCAGAAAAAGGGCAATTACACCACTGTTTGTCGACAGGGACACAGAGGTCCAGGTGGAGGGGCTAGGACAGAGGGGGGCCATTCTCTTCGCAGAGGGAGCCACACCACCAGACCCACCGTGCATGGTCTGAGCTCACCACCCAGCTCAGTGCAGTATCTGTGGTCTGAAGAAATGTCCAGCAATACAGGACAAGCATCAATAACATTCTCCGCTCTGTCAGGATAAGTATTACCGTATTCTTTCTGCTCCCTCACACTCACTGTATATCTGTTATAGCACCTACTCCTAAATAAGGTCCATGCTCCAAAACTCTCACTACTGCATGCAGCACATTCCCCCCATCTCCTCCACTCTCTTCTCTCCTCCCTCCATTTTACCCCATACACAAATAACACTGCATGGATACAACACAGTGGACTGACTCCCTCCGGACACTTCACCATTGGTCCCCTCCCCACCTCCACTAAAGCTAACAGCAGGGACACTTCCTTCCACTCTTCCTTTCTCCCATTCCGGGAGAAACAGCCTGGAATAGGACAGAAAGGGCCAAGCCGGGTGGTAGAGTGCCCGATATCCGTTCCCTCACACCCCCCTCCCTCCGCCATGTGGGGAGGACCTGGAACGAGCCGGAGAGGACCGGGACACCTCCTGTGGAGATTCTGAAGCATCCGCGTCCCACCGACCGAGTAAGGAGCAATGTTCAGTGAAGGGCAATTCTCACTTTATACCCACTGGCATCTCTGTTTGCCCCTTTTGTGTAGAGCTGAGACAAATGGCATCCCCATGGTCTCGGTGGGCAGGAGGGTGGGCTCACAATACATCGTTTCCACCACCTCTCAGGAAGGGAGCATGGAGACTTCCTCCTACATCTCCTCCTGCAAACAGTTCAGATACTGAAACTAATCTGTGATAGTTACAGCTCTCCCCACTTGTACTGACATCTTCAATAATCTATGGTCATATACACCCACCGCCCTCTGCACCTGCAGCCCCTTTATAATGGTACAGCCTGTTTTAAACTGTCTTTCAATGTCCTTCCTACCAAATTGCATCACCTCACATTGCTCCGCATTGATGCCAATCTGCCTGAAATGTACACAACGTGTCATTGTCCTGTTAGAGTTCCACCCTGTCCTCCATAGACTTCACAGCTCTTCCAGGTTTGGTGCCATTTACAAGAATTGATATTGTCATCGCGTCACAGTCCCCCCCAATAACCTGAAATCCTGCCACATGCACGAGTGTGAGCCAGTGAAATACTGCTATATTCCCACGGATGGAGTCGGATAATGAGATTTTGTCAACAGAGCAACAAAATTCCTGACACACACCAGACACAGGGAATGAAAAATGACAAACCATGGAGCAAGAGAAATCTGATAGGCTTTGCTTATCTTCATTGACATCATGGTATTAATGTGATCAAGTTGAAAGTGTGTACCTTTAAGACAGAATGAATGCTGTTCTGAACTCAGAGCATCCAAGCTCCTGTGTATATGAGAGGATGGCAGACCCAGAGTGTGAAGGACAACTGAAAATATGTCACATTTGTCTGTTAAATAGATCCCTGAGTTGGTTGCCGTTTGGACATCAATTAGAATTTTACCAATCAGTTTAAATTATGCCCTAGGATACCAAGACCAAGTTTGATTTTATTGTTTTTCAAAAATCAAACCAATGAGATAATCCGATGTGGATATTTAAAACGCAGGCATTTTGAAAATTGCAGACAGAGCAAATGCCATCAACACAGATCCAAGAGATTAGGAAACACTCTCTGTAAAAGGTACCTTTTCATATGAAACATATCCGCTGTAAACAGAAAGAAAATGACCCTGGGAGATCTACAGCCGGAAGAAGACACGCAAACAACAGCTGCTGTGTGGTTTTGAAATTACATTGATGTGATTTTAATAAGTGTCTTATTGAAATCGTATATTGTAATAGAGTTGGAGTGGGGTAATAAGCAATTAAGAGAAAGGGGGTCTCAGAGTTGTGAATAGTTGATGTAAAATGTTTACTTTCCGAGTTCAAAAATAAATTGATGTTTTTATTTAAACAATGGAATTTGGGAGTTCTCTGTTCCTCATATTATAACAGTGTATGAGGGGAATTGAGCATTTCTTTATGTTTAGTTTCAAGTACCAGATGAGTTTCACGTCCTGCCATAACCATTCCCGTATGTGTATCTGTGTGTCTCTGTGTGGGGCAGGTCTGGAAGTCTCTGTGGTGTTTAAAGTGATGCAATAATCTCTGGACCTGTGCCTCACAACGCACTTCACATTCAACAACCAAATATATGAACAAATCAACGGCACAACCATGGGCTCACCCATCTTTGGACTCAAAGCAGGAGCTGTAATTCAAAGATTAGAAGAAACAGTCTTTACGCAAATTCAACCCAAACTCTGGGTCAGATATGTGGATGACACGTTTGTAATCATTAAAAACACAGAAATAGAGAACACACACCGGATCATCAACGCCACACTAACAGGAATGCGATTCACGAGAGAGGAAGAAAACGACAAATTACTTCCATTCCTAGACGTGATGGCACAGAGAGCACCGAACGGAGAATTCACCAGAAAGGTATACAGGAAAGCCACACACACAGACCAAGTCCTGAACTACGAAATCAACCACCCCAACACACACAAAAGAAGTTACATCAAGGCACTATTCAGAGTGGCCACAACACAGTGCAGTAAACCAGAACTGCAAAAAGAGGAAGAAGAACACCTATACAATGTAATCCCCAAAAACAGATGCCCGCGCAATTTCGTCAACAGATGCCTAAGGGAAAGCCAACGGAATGAGGACATGCCACAACCCAAAGGACTAAGGAACCTACCATACATCAAGAGCATTTCCAAACTGACAGCCAGACTAATGCGACCACGAGGACTCATAACAGCACACAAACCAACAGCTACTCTCAGACAACAACTCACCAGAACAAAGGACCCGATACCCAACATGAGCAAAACCAATGCAGTGTACAAAATCCCATGCAAGGACTGCACAAAACACGACAATGGACAAACAGGAAGACAGCTAACGATCCGCATCCATGAACACCAACTAGCCACGAAACGACACGATCCTTAATAGCCACACACGCAGATGACAAGCAACATGAATTTGACTGGGACAACACTACTATTATAGGACAAGCAAAACAGAGAACGGCCAGGGAATTCCTTGAGGCATGGCACTCATCCACTGATTCAATCAATAAGCACATCGACCTGGACCCAATATACCGACCACTGGAACGGACAGCTGGAACTGACAACCAGAAGTGGCAGAATCAAGTCACTAAAAATGCTGGAGGAAAGATCACAGAAGCGCTTCACAGTAGCCCCCCAAGCACTAAGGATGTCACCTAGACTGGGGACAAAACATCTGCAACACAAATTCCCAGCTCGGAGAACAGAACCACCATACCCATAGTATATATCTGTCCAGCACGGGGAGCTGTGCAGACCACAGCAGTGCATTGATCTATAAACCCGGACTAGATATCTGTCCAGCACCAGGAGAAGTGCCGACCACAGCAGGGCATTGGTCTATAAACCCGGAATACATATCTATGCAGCACGGGAAGCTGTGCAGACCACAACTGTGCGTTGATCAATAAACCCGGATTATATATCTGTCCAGCGCCGGGAGCTGTGCAGACCACAGCAGGGCACTAATGTGTGAACCTGAAACTAATATCCATCCAGCATAAGGAGCTACACTAACCACATCATTGCATTCTCTATAAACCTCACCCAGATAGTCTGACCAGTACAGCGACCTGTTCAGTGATCTCCTGTGAATTAATTGGTAAACCAGGAGCAGTTTCCTTCTCATCATGTAGGACTGTAAACACTACCGCAGTGCATTGATCAGTAAACCAGGAGCAGTTACCCTCCGAGCATGTAATACAATGTACACCACCCCAGTGCATTGATCTGTAAACCAGGAGCAGTTTCCCTCTCAGCATGTCGGACTGTATAAACCGCCCCATTGAATTAATCTGTAAACCAGGAGCAGTTACCCTCCCAGCATGTAGGACTGTGTACACCACCCCAGTGCATTGATCTATAAACCATGAGGAGTCACCCTCCCAGCATGTAGGACTGTGTGCATCACCCCAGTGCATTGATCTGTAAACCAGGAGCAGTTACCCTCCCAGCATGTAGGACTGTGTACACCACCTCAGTGCATTGTTCTGTAGTCCAGGCACAGGTACACTCCCAGCATGAAGGATTGTCTGCACCATAACAGTGCATTGCTCTGTAAACAAGGAGCAGTCACCCTCCCAGCATGCAAATCTGTTTACACCGCCCCAGTTCAGTGGCTGTAACCCAGGGGCAGTTACCCTCCCAGCATCTTGGACAGTACACCACCCCAGTGCATTGATTTGTAATCCAGGAGAAGTTACCCTCTCAGCACGGAGAGCTGTGTACACCACCCCAGTGAATTGATCTGTAACCCAGGAGCAGTTACCCTCCTAGCATGTAGGACTCTGTACCCCACCCCAGTGCATTGATCTGTAACCCAGGAGCTGTTATCCTCACAGCATGCAAGACTGTGTACCCCACCCCAGTACATTGATCTGTAACCCAGGAGCAGTTACCCTCCCAGCATGTTTTACTGTGTACCCTACCCCAGTACATTGATCTGTAAACCAGGAGCAGTTACCCTCCCAGCATGTCGTACAGTGTACACAACACCAGTGCATGATCTGTAAACCAAGAGCAGTTACCCACCCTGCATGTAGAGCTGTGTACCCCACCCCAGTGCATTGATATGTAACCCAGGAGCAGTTACGCACCCAGTATGTAGGACTGTGTGCCCAACCCCAGTGCATTGATCTGTAACCCAGGAGCAGTTATCTTCGTTGCATGTAGGACTCTGTTCCCCACCCCAGTGCGTTGATCTGTAACCCTGGGCAAGTTACCCTCCAGCATGTAGGACTTTGTGCTCCACCCCAATACATTGCTCTAGTAACCCTGCGTTAGATCCCGGCCAGCGTGGGGCAACTTGTAGCCCATGCTGGATGTGACAGGATGTGCAGCTCCCATACATTTACTGCTCCATATCTCCATTGTGCCATGGTAAGGGGGTGATGTGGGTGTGAACATCACTGCCACAGTGAAATGGCATTGGAATCAGTTTCAATATCACCACAGGGGAGGGGTTTTGACTATCGACGGACAGTGGGAGACTGTCATGGAATGATGTGTTCCCAGGTTTCAGAATGCTGAAATGTCGACACTTCGATATCATATTGTAATATGAGCCAGTCTTCCCAGGAAAGAAGGGAAAAAGTGATACTGGTATGAAGTCAGATGAGCATTTGACTAGGTGACATCATCAGTGAGAGTCTCCACTGCAGTGCTGTTGGTATGTCCCGCCTCTCTATTTAGAGGTCTTGGTTTCTTAATTTGGGTGATGTCATTTCCGGTTTTCTTTATTACAAGAGAAGGTAGATAGGATATAAATTGATGTTTTTATTGATGGACTTCTTGTTGGAATGCGATTGCTCTAAGAACGTCCTTGCGTGTCTTAATATGTGCATGTGTTGTTTCAGTCAAAGTGGTGCCCTTCTTTGTCTGTATGTATGGAACATAGTGATAGTGGGTCAGGTCTTTTGCTGGTCAGCTGGTTTTCGTGTATCCTGGTAATACGACAACAGGACCATTTCAATGGCGGAAAAATGATGTTTAATCAATGTGTGTGTGCAGATATTTTGCACATGTGCACAACACATTCTAAATGAATAACGGAGACACAGTTATCGAAAATGATGCACATGATGTCTACAATTTATAAAACTTTGTTTGATGCTCATCTAAAGTGATATGTTCCCCTTCTCTCAATGTTGCCTCCTTTTCTGGAATTCTCTACTCTAATCTCTCATTCTTATCAGGATGTGTGTTATAAATACTTGCTTCTGGTGTCCCAACTTATTTCAAGTTAATCCCCTTTCTACCGGGACTTCAATATATTGTCCTGCTGGGTTCTTTCCAAAGCTAGTGTCTGTCATATTATTGGAAATTAAAATTCTGGCATCGGACCCAGCATGTGAATACATTACTCTGTTGTACATGCACTGTACAAAGGACCACAGCACAAAAGGAATTGACAAAACATTGAGGGATGTGCATCTACTTCTTTCAATAATCTAGTTTTCTCATTTTTCACATTTCCTCATCTATATACTCTCTTCCGTTCTCTCTTTGTATCTAGTTAAGAAATCTGCCCATTATTCTTTGTGTCACATCTTCATGTTACTTGTCGTCTGTGTGTGTGGCTCATAAGGAAAGCTGGTCATCAACAGATGCCTAAGGGAGAGACAACGGAACGAGGACATGCCGCAATCCAAAGGACTAGCCACACTACCATACATCAGGAGCATTTCTGAACTGACAGCCAGACTACTGCGACCACCAGGACTCATAACAGCACACAAACCAACAGCCACGCTCAGACAACTCAGCAGAACCAAGGACCCGATACTCAACATAAGCAATAAAATGTAGTGTACAAAATCGCATGCAAGGACTACAAAAAACACTACATCGGACAAACAGGAAGACAGTTAACGATCCGTATACACGAACACCAACTAGCCACGAAACGACACGACCAGCTATCCTTAGTAGCCACACACACAGACGACAAGCAACATGAATTCGACTGGGACAACACTACCATTATAGGGCAAGCCAAACAGAGAACAGCCAGGGAATTCCTAGAGGCATGGCACTCATCCACAGACTCTATCAACAAACACATCGACCTGGACCCAATATACCTGCCACTACAGTGGACAGTTCGAACTGACAACCGGAAGCGGCAGAGACAGGCCACTATAAATACCGGAGAAAACAGCTCAGAAGCGCTTCACAGGAGGCTCCCAAGCACTGAGGACGTCACCTAGACGGGGGACGAAACGTTTGCAAGACAAATTCCTAGCTCGGCGAACAGAACCACAACAACGAGCACTCGAGCTACAAATCTTCTACCCAACTTTGATCAGTATAATCATGGCTGGCTTTTTATTTCCACACAGTACTCTTGCTCTCGCCTCATCCCTTTACTGTCTCTAAATCTTTATTTATACTCAGTGTCTTGGCTTCAAGGTGTGAGTGAATTCCCCAGGTTCGCCAGTCGCTGAGTGCAGACATTTATTCTCATCTCAATGCAGAGTTCCCTACCTGTGCCTAATACTGTGTGTCCTTGTTTTAGACACCACAGCCTTGGGAATTATCATCCATGCTAGCAATCTGTCTCACCCTGTCATGTGTTTTATACATCTCAGTGAGATCACCACTCACCCTTCTAAAACCCATGGAATACAGGCCCAGTCGCCCCAAAGTCTGCTCCCACAACAAGCCTGTCATCCCAGAGATCAGCCTGGTTATCCTTCACTGCTGTCCCTCAATTTCATGTTTCTCCTTTATTAGGAAAGGAGACCAAAACTGCACAAAATACTGCACAAGTTTCGAGATTGCGTCTCTCCAAGGGCCTGTACAGCTGCAGGAATAACACCCTGACTCCCGGGCTCAAATTCTCCTGATATGAAGGTCAACGGACCATTTATCTCCCTAACTACTTTTTGTTCCTATAAAATTGTTTTCAGTGACTGGTGTACAGGGAGATCCAGATGCTTCTCAATGTTACAGCTCCCCCCTTGGAGGGTCTCTGTACACTGGGCAGCGTGACAATGCCATTCCCAGTATTGACCTCTGGGTTGAGAACTCACTGCGCTGCAGGGACCTCGGAGGGCTGCTCAGAAGGAAACAACAAAAAGGAGCATACATCACTCTGTAGATCAACATGTTTCAAACATAGGCTGCCAATCTCTTGTTCCCACCAAAGGGCACACCGTCACCTCTACACACCTTGCTGTCCATCTGCCATTTATTTACCATTCACTCCACTTGTCTTAGTTACCTTGACGCTTTTTTGCAACCTCCTCACCCAATCACCATCCAACATCCTTTAGTTCTGTCAGCGGGTTGGGATATATTGTATTTGATTCCCGCAACCAAATGTTGAATAGGTATTGTGAACAGCTGGGGCCTGAGCACCGATCCCTGCGATACCTCAGCAACCTTTGTTTCCAATTTTTTTATGTCCGTGAACCTGTGTGTCTCTGGCTGGACCAGCATTTATTGCCTGTCCCTTGTTGCCCTTGAGATGGTGTTGATGAGCGCCTTGTTGTACACTGTCGTCCACCTGCTGTGCTTGACCCACAATGCCATTAGGGAGGGAATCTCAGGATTCTGACTCAGTGACTGTTAAGGAATGGTGATATATTTCCAAATCAGGATGGTGAATGGCTTGGAGGGAAATTTTAAGATGGTGGTGTTCCCATACATCTGCTCCCCTTGTCCTTCTGGATAGGTGTGGTCGTGTGCTGGGATGATGGTGTCTGAGGATCTTTGGTGAACCATTTCAGTGCAACTTGTAGAAAGTAAAAAACTGCTGCGGCTGCTGAGCGTTGATGGTGAGCATTGTGGATGAAACGACATTCAAACTCAATGCTTAGTCCTGGATGGTATCAAGCTTCTTGAGTGTTGTTGGGGCTGCAATCATACAGGAAAATGGGGAGCATTCGAGCACACTTTTGACTTATTGTAGATAATGGACAGACGTTTGGAAGTCAGGATGTGAGTTACTCACCGCAGTGTTCCTTGCTTCTGACTTGCTCTTGTAGTTACTATGTTTACACGGCGTGTCCAGTGAGTTTCTGAGCAACGATTACCCCCCCCCCCCCCACCACCACCACCACCACCCCAGGATTTTGATACTGGGGAATTCAGTGATAATAATACCATTGAATGCCAAGGGGCAGTGATTAGATTGTATTTTAGTGATGATGATCACGGTCTGGCATTTGTGTGGCGTCAATATTCTTTACCACGTGTCAGCCTGAATACTGTCCAGAAATTGTCACAAATGGATATGGACTGTTTCAGTATCTGAGGAGCCACAAATGTTGCTGAAAATTGTGTAATCATTGGCGACCATCCCCACTTCTGACCTTATAACAGAGGGAAGGTAATTGATGAAGCAGCCCTGAAGATGTTTGGGCGTAGGCCACTGCCCGAGGGACTCCTACAGACTTGTCCTGGAGCTGAGTTCACTAACCTTTATCAACCATAACCATCTTACTGCGTGTCATGTATGATTCTATCCAGAATGGTGTTTGCCCCTGATACCCATTGGTTCCAGTTTTGCGAAGGTGCCTTGATACCACACTTGGTCGAAGGCTGCCTTGTTTTAACGTTATGTCACTCTCACACCATCTCTAGAATTCAGCTCTTTTGTCCATGTTTGAACCAAGGTAATGGGGTCAGGAGCTGGGCGACCCTGGTGGAGTCCAAACTGGGCGTCATTGACCAGGTTATTGCTGAGCAGGCGCAGTTTTAAAGCACTGACACCTTCCATCACTTTACTGATGATAGAGAGTAGACTGATGGGTAGGTAATTGGCCGGATTGGATTTGTTCTGCTTTTTATGTGTAGGAGATTCTTGGTTAATTTTCTACATAATCGAGTAAATGTCATTGTTGTAATGTATTGGAACAGAAAATGTGTTGCTGGAAAAGCGCAGCAGGTCAGGCAGCATCCAAGGAGCAGGAGAATCGACGTTTCAGGCATGAGCCCTTCTTCAGGAATTTCAAGGAGCATGCCCGAAACGTCGATTCTGCTGTTCCTTAGATGCTGCCTGACCTGCGCTTTTCCAGCAATACATTTTCAGCTCTAATCTCCAGCATCTGCAGTCCTCACTTTCTCCACTGTATTGGAACAGCTTGTCTCTGGTAGTGACAACTTCTGGAGCACAAGTTTTCAGTACTATTGCCAGAATGTTATCAGCATGTGTACCCTTTGGAGTATCCAGTGTCTCCAACCGTTTCTGGATATCGCGTGGACTGAAGCAAATTGGTTAATGACTGGTAACTGAATCGCTGCGGACCATTGGAGGAGGCTGAGATGGATCTTCCACTCAGCATTTCTGACTGAAGATTGTTACGAATGGACCAGCCTTATCTTATACACTGAAGTGGTGGGCTCTTCTATCATTAAGGATGGGGATACTTGTGGAATCTCTTCCTCCAGTGAATTTTTTCATTGTCCCCAGCGTTTCTCGATGAGAAGTGGAAGGACTGCAGAGCTTAGATCTGATCCATTGCTTGTGGGATCACTTAGCTCTGTCTATCACTTACTGCTTCTGCTGTTTGGCACACAAGTCGTCCTGTTTGGTGGCTTCACCAGGCTGACATCTCAATGTCAATTGTGCCCGGTGCTGCTCCTGCCCTCCTGCATACTCCATTAAACCAAGGTTGATCCACTGGCTTGATGGTAATTGTTGTGAGGAGGATATGCCAGGCCATGATGTTGTGCGGGAGTACAATCCTGCTGCTATTGCTGACCCACAATACCTTATAGAAACCCAGACTTGAGCTGCTAGATCAGTTCGAATTCTCTCTTATTTAGTACAGTGATAGTGCCACTCAAAATGTTTGAGGCTATTCTCAATGTGAAGGTGTGACTTGTCTCCACAATGACTATGCAGTAGTCACACTTACCAATATTGTCATGGGCAGATACTTCTGTAATTGGCAGAATAGTAAGGATGTGGTCAAGTAAGTATTTTCCTCTAGTTGGTTCTTTCACCACCTGCCACAGACCCAGCCTAGCTGTTATATCCTTTAGGATCAGACCAGATCGATCATTAATGCTGCTTCAGAGCCACTCTTAGTGGTAAACATTGAAATCCCCCACCCAGAGTACATCTTGCGTACTTACCACCGTCAGTGTTTCCTTCAACTATTGATCAGCATGTAGGAGTACTGATTCATCAGTTCAGAGAATCATACTTACACTGACCAAATAATTAACTAGACCAGCAATCATCCCAACACACACAAACGAAGCTGTATCAGAATACTATTCCAATAAGCCACCTCAAACTGCAGCACAGACGAACTTCGGAAAACAGCGGAGAACCACCTATACAACGCATTCAAGGAGAACGTATACTCAAAAAATACAGTCCGCAGATTTCTCAAGAACAAACCACGACAAGCAGACCAAACACAGCCGGAAACCTGAACCACCTTACCATACATCAAAGAAGTTTCAGAAATGATAGCCAAATTACTGAGACCCCTCGGAATCTTAGTAGCACACAAACCCACCAACACTCTCAAACAAAAACTAACAATCTTAAAAGACCCAATACAACCCATGGACAAAACCAACGTCGTCTACAAAATTCCATGCAAGGACTGCCACAAACACTACGTAGGACAAACAGGAAGAAAGTTAGCCACCAGGATACACGAACACCAGCTAGCCACAAAAAGATACGACCCTCTCTCCGTCGTAGCCCGACACACGGAGAAAAAAAAACACCATTTCGACTGGGACAACACATCTATCCTCGGACAGGCTAAGCAAAGATATGCCAGAGAATTCCTAGAGGCCTGGCACTCCAACCACAACGCCAAAAACAAACAAATAGATCGAGATACCATCTATCAACTCCTCAGAATACGAACAGGAAATGGCATCACCACAAACCCCAGGAACACCATCCAGGGGAAACATATAAATAGAAAGCAAGAGACAACAGCTTCGCTTCACTTGGAGGTCGCCACTGATGATGTTACCTAGCCAGGTAATGAAACGTCTGGATATCAAACCTACTGCTCAACGAGCAAGGCTACACCCTATATCTTACAGATATTGTCAGGCTGATGCTTGTCGAGTCTGTTTATTTCAATTCACTGTTTCCTGCCAGCTATCCCATTCTAGAAACATGGCCATATATTCACCCCAATTAACTAAGATTTGATTTTGCAAAGTAGGCTTTACGCTTTACCAAAGCTTTTCTGAAAATCCAAATGCATTACATCCATTGCTTCTCTTTCATTTGTCTCCCAGTCTGTTTCTCAATCATAATTCTCATTTCATAAATCTATGTTAATGTTGTCCATGACCATTAATTTCAGTCCCAATAATCTCTCCTAAACCACTTACTTGCTATGTTCTACGTTCCATATACTATGTCATTTCCCCACACCAGACTTGGTTTTTCTAGTATTGTTAGAAAGTCCTGTGAAGACAGAACTGAAGTAATGGCCTCATAGTTCTGCCATTTCACTGTTCCCATTGCACATTCTCTGGTTTCAGATTGTAAGGAAGCTGCACTTATTTTCTCATACTTCTCACATTGACATGATTTAACAAGGTATTACAGTTCACTCTTATAACCCTTGTGAATCTTCTCTTCAGAAACCGATCAATTTCTGCAGTCAGATGCTCAATAATTGACACCATACACTCACAGGAGTATAGACTCTGTGCCAACAGAAATACAGCACGAACTATATTAGTCCCACTTTCCAACACCAGACCCATAGCCGGGAATGATATAACACTTCCAAGTGCTCGAACAAGCACTTTCTAAATGTTGTGGGGTGACCTACGATAACTCCCCTCTCAGCAAGTGCATTCCAGACTCCAACACCCTCTGGGTGAAAAGAAAAACTAAATCATCTCTGTACTTCAAGCTCTTCACTTTAAAAGTGTGCACTCTTGTTCTTGACCCTCTGAATAAAAGGAACAGCTGTTGTCTATCCACACTGTCCACGTCCCTCGTTATCTTATCCTTCTGAATCACATCCCCCTCAGCCTTCTCTGCTCCAAAGTAAACAACCCGAGCTTATCCACCCTCTCTCCATAGCTGATGTGCTCCATCCCAGTGAACATCCTGGTGAATTTCCTCTGCACACCCTGCAGTACAATCACATCCTTCCTGTAATGTGACTCAAAACTCCACACAGTATTCCATCTTTGCATAACCAAAGCACTGTATAGCTCTTATAATCTACACACCCGAGGTCCAATTCTTAACTAGTCAATTACCCTGTCCAGTCACATTCAGGGATGTGTGGAGGAGAACACTCTGAGCTTCCTGGCGTGGTGCCATTCATTGAGTACTCTCCTGTCTGGTTCCTTCTTCCAGGTTTACTGAGACCCCTCGGAATCTTAGTAGCACACAAACCCACCAACACTCTCAAACAAAAACTAACAATCTTAAAAGACCCAATACAACCCATGGACAAAACCAACGTCGTCTACAAAATTCCATGCAAGGACTGCCACAAACACTACGTAGGACAAACAGGAAGAAAGTTAGCCACCAGGATACACGAACACCAGCTAGCCACAAAAAGATACGACCCTCTCTCCGTCGTAGCCCGACACACGGAGAAAAAAAAACACCATTTCGACTGGGACAACACATCTATCCTCGGACAGGCTAAGCAAAGATATGCCAGAGAATTCCTAGAGGCCTGGCACTCCAACCACAACGCCAAAAACAAACAAATAGATCGAGATACCATCTATCAACTCCTCAGAATACGAACAGGAAATGGCATCACCACAAACCCCAGGAACACCATCCAGGGGAAACATATAAATAGAAAGCAAGAGACAACAGCTTCGCTTCACTTGGAGGTCGCCACTGATGATGTTACCTAGCCAGGTAATGAAACGTCTGGATATCAAACCTACTGCTCAACGAGCAAGGCTACACCCTATATCTTACAGATATTGTCAGGCTGATGCTTGTCGAGTCTGTTTATTTCAATTCACTGTTTCCTGCCAGCTATCCCATTCTAGAAACATGGCCATATATTCACCCCAATTAACTAAGATTTGATTTTGCAAAGTAGGCTTTACGCTTTACCAAAGCTTTTCTGAAAATCCAAATGCATTACATCCATTGCTTCTCTTTCATTTGTCTCCCAGTCTGTTTCTCAATCATAATTCTCATTTCATAAATCTATGTTAATGTTGTCCATGACCATTAATTTCAGTCCCAATAATCTCTCCTAAACCACTTACTTGCTATGTTCTACGTTCCATATACTATGTCATTTCCCCACACCAGACTTGGTTTTTCTAGTATTGTTAGAAAGTCCTGTGAAGACAGAACTGAAGTAATGGCCTCATAGTTCTGCCATTTCACTGTTCCCATTGCACATTCTCTGGTTTCAGATTGTAAGGAAGCTGCACTTATTTTCTCATACTTCTCACATTGACATGATTTAACAAGGTATTACAGTTCACTCTTATAACCCTTGTGAATCTTCTCTTCAGAAACCGATCAATTTCTGCAGTCAGATGCTCAATAATTGACACCATACACTCACAGGAGTATAGACTCTGTGCCAACAGAAATACAGCACGAACTATATTAGTCCCACTTTCCAACACCAGACCCATAGCCGGGAATGATATAACACTTCCAAGTGCTCGAACAAGCACTTTCTAAATGTTGTGGGGTGACCTACGATAACTCCCCTCTCAGCAAGTGCATTCCAGACTCCAACACCCTCTGGGTGAAAAGAAAAACTAAATCATCTCTGTACTTCAAGCTCTTCACTTTAAAAGTGTGCACTCTTGTTCTTGACCCTCTGAATAAAAGGAACAGCTGTTGTCTATCCACACTGTCCACGTCCCTCGTTATCTTATCCTTCTGAATCACATCCCCCTCAGCCTTCTCTGCTCCAAAGTAAACAACCCGAGCTTATCCACCCTCTCTCCATAGCTGATGTGCTCCATCCCAGTGAACATCCTGGTGAATTTCCTCTGCACACCCTGCAGTACAATCACATCCTTCCTGTAATGTGACTCAAAACTCCACACAGTATTCCATCTTTGCATAACCAAAGCACTGTATAGCTCTTATAATCTACACACCCGAGGTCCAATTCTTAACTAGTCAATTACCCTGTCCAGTCACATTCAGGGATGTGTGGAGGAGAACACTCTGAGCTTCCTGGCGTGGTGCCATTCATTGAGTACTCTCCTGTCTGGTTCCTTCTTCCAGGTTTACATTCCACCCGTCTGATAATTCCTTCTGTATCTTCCTGCAACATAAGGCCTTCCTCCTCACTGCCAACCACCCGGCCAATCATTGTATCAAACGCAAACTTACTTATCACAACTCCCCCCTCCTCTAGTCACGTCCTTACAGATTCACATCTACACCATTTATGAATACCATAAACAATAAGGGACACAGCACTGATCCCTGTGGTACACAAGGGGACACTAGTCTCCAGTCACACAAGCATCCTTCTCCCACCACCCTCTGTCTCCTGACACTAAGATATCTTTTGTTATAACTTGTCAAGTTCTCCTTGATACTGTGAGACTTCACTTTATTTTTCAGTTTCCAATGTGGAACTTTGTCAAAGGCGTTGCTGCAAAATTAAATAAGCGATCTCCTCAAACTAATACAATCAAATTCATTAGATGTGACTTCACTTTGATAAAGTCATGATGATTATCCCTGATCAGACCTTGCCACTCTGAATGGAGTTCAATATTCTCCTTCCCTATTTTCTCCAGTAGTTTCCCTAACAATGATCTGACACTCGTTTGTCTGTAGTTCCCTGGTCTATCTCTACCACCCTTTACTGTGAAGTGGAATCGTATTAGCTGTTCTCCAGTCTTCTGGCACCTCCCGTATGGTCAGATTCTAAATAAAATTTTCAGTCAGGGTCTTTCCTTCGTTTACCCCGACAGCAGCCTGTGACACAATTTTCCTGACCGGGGGATTGGTCCAATTTTATACTGGACAAAGCCTCAAATGCCTGCTCGTTTTTTACATCAATCTGTTCAAGAATTTTCCAGTCCATCTTCTCTAATTTTGTACCTGTCTCTTCCTTCTCCCAAGTAAAACAGATGTGAAGGGCTCATGTAACAATCTATTAATGTTCACCAGCTTCACACACATGCCATGTTCTCAAAGATCATAAAAGAAAACCAATGCATTGTGGTCACTGGTCCCACTGGTGGGCGGCATAATGGCATAGTGCTTAGCACTGCTGCCTCACAGCGCCAGAGACCCGCGTTGAATTCCCGCCTCAGGCAACTATCTGTGTGGAGTTTGCACATTCTCCCCGTGTCTGCGTGGGTTTCCTCCGGGTGTTCCCGTTTCCTCTTACAGACAAAAATGTACAGGTTAGGAGAATTGGCCTAGCTAAATTGCCGGTAGTGCTGGGTGAATGGGTAAACGTAGGGGAATGCATCTTGGTGGGTTGCTCTTTGGATGGTGGTTGTCAATTTGTTGGGCCGAAGGGCCTGTTTCCACACTGTAAGTAATCTAATCTAATAAAAGGTCGTTTACAGCAAAGTTTTCATTTAGCTCTTCTGATCATCCAACACCAATTCCGAAATAACCTGATCTCGAGCTCGGTGCTTGACATACAGTTAATACAAGCCATCTCACACATGCTCATGAGATCCATTTTTCCAAGCATTAGCATTCAGTTGGGTTCACACTGCTTAGATATAATTTAAACAGTACATTATTACTGCAGTAGCCACAATCGTGCATATCTTCTTTTCCTGTTTTATTACATACCCAGCACTTGTGTATTGCAGCTTTCACTTTGATATATAACTCCCATCAATGTTTGCTTCTCCTTGCTGTTTCTGAGCTCCACCTTATTAGATTCTGTAGAATCTGAGCGACGTGGATTCTGGGTAAATTAGTGTTAGAGAACATCTCGCCACATTATTTATGCTCTTCTTCAGATCTCCTGTTATGCTGGTAGAGTAGAGAAGGACAATAATCTTTCAACAATGCTATGTATTTCCCCAGCCAACTGAGACTGCTGTAACCTGGATGGGAACCTAACAGCAGGCTGCTAAAGCATTGCTGCTGCTGTACAGGGTCTTAGTGAGATCGCATCTGGAGTAGTGTGTACAGATTTAATCTCCTCAATGAGGAATGGATATTGTTACATTCGAAGCAGCTCAGAGACGGTTCCCTCAACTGATTCCTGTAATGAAGGTGTTGATCTATAAAGAAAGGATGATCAGGTTGTGTTTAGAAGAATGAAAGTTGTTCATATTTTTACATCGAACACCGGAAGGAGTCAGCAATAGAAGCCAATTACACAATAAATGGAGCAATCTATTCCATTTATCCAGCATGTTACACAGGAACAGCAGAAGGATATTCATGCTTTCGACCCTTTTACACCAGAACAGGACAAGGTTATTCAGCCCTGGAGCCTAATGTAAGGTTAAAGGAGGAGGCCAATGAGCCCCTCGAGTCAAAGAACTGGATCCAGAGTAGGTCATGCTGCACCAGTATACTGTTACACAGCAACAGGATCAGTCCATCAGCCTCCTCAAGTCTGTAACACAGGAACTGGAAGAGGCCACACAATAACTGGAGATTTGTTACACTGGGATAACAGGAGGTCATCCAGCCCCTCCGATCCTTTGTGGGGGGAATTGGATAAGGAAACAAAGTGTCGGGGACATTTTCTTAACAAGAAATTTGGAGGTAATTCTGACACGTGCCTGTTGTGTGAGAACAGGAGAGGACCAATCACTCCCTCAGTCCCATCTCAGGGATACATCAGGAGACCGTTCAGTATCTCCAGCCTGTTATGGAGAAGTATGAGAAGACCCATCTTCCCTCAAAATGTTACACAGCAACAGAAAGATTCCATCATCCCACAACCCTCTAACACATCAACAGGAAGAGGTCATTCTGGCCATAGAGATGAGAATATCTGAAAACCAGAAAGACGTCAGCCCATCGATTTTGTCCACCAGCAGGATGATGAATCCATTCAGCCACACATGCCTCTTATACAGCAATTGGAGCAGATCCTTTAAAAACATGTGCCCGTTAAACAGGAATTCAAAGAAAACGTAAAGGTTTTCAAAAGGGAAGAACTTATAATAACTGTATACAATACGTTAAAACATAATGATAAAACTATTTCAATTTAAAGCAAATTATTAGAATCCGTTGTTGAGGACATTTGCAAAGTTAAACCACAATCCATCAGAGTCAACACGGTTTTATGAAAGATAAACCGAGTATGCATTGTTTGCTTGAGTTACTTAAGGACACGACAAACAAGTTGGATAGTATGATGTCTGGGGATGGAATGTATCTGGTCTTCCTGAAGGCATCGGATATGTTGCTTCTCCAATGAGTAAGTGGTAATATCAGAGAACATGGGTTTAGGAGTAATTTATTAGCTTGGATGGAGGATTGGTTAACCAACAAAATGCAGTCAGATGGAATAAATCTGTCATTTTCTTTTGGAAATTTCAATTTCTGGAGTTCCAGAGATTTCAGTACTCATGCATCATCTATTTCTGTTCGATATTATTACTCAGTTTACGGGATAGAAAATACTATTTTCAGAGGACACTAACATTGGTGGGAAATTACTTCAGAATGAAGATGGAAGACATACAAAAATAAATATGGATAGGTTGGTTGAATGGTCATAATTTGCAAATGAAAATCAAATTAGATAAGTATGGGTTATTCAAGTTGGCTAGCATAATAGAAAGGCAATTTATTATCTAAATGTAGAGAAACTTCAACGTGTTTAGGAGTCGAGGGATATCAGTGTCCACTTGCATATCACAGAAAACCTGCATGCGGGTACTGCAAGTAATGAGAAATGCAAGCATGATTTCAGTCTTTGTTTGGTAAATGACAGAGTAGAAAGGCAGGGTGTGTTACTGTAGCTATGCAAGGCATTCGCGAGGCTGCAACTGGTGCAGAGTTTACGTGCCATGACTTGTGGAAGTGTGCATTTGCATTGGAGGTAATTCAGAAGAGGTTCATTAGATTGATTCCAGAGATGAAACGATTGTCTAATGAAGAGAAATTGATCAGTTAAGGCCGATATTCTCAAGTTTATAAGAATGAAAGGAGATCTCATTGAGATCTGCAAAATCTTAAGAATAATTGAAAATGTAGATGTGGAGTGGATATTTTCTCATGTTGCGCAATCTACAGCAGAGCCCAGTATTTTAGGATTGAGAGATGGCAGGAGGGCGGAACAGGGGCTGCAATGATACCAGCCATGTTTGTATTCAATGGTGGAGCAGAGATGACATCAGCCATGTTTGTATTCAATGGTGGAGCAGAGATCACATCAGCCATGTTTGTATTCAATGGTGGAGCAGAGATGACATCAGCCATGATTATATTCAATGGCGGAGCAGAGATGACATCAGCCATGATTGTATTCAATGCCGGAGTAGAGATTACATCAGCTCTGATTGAATTCAATGGTAGAGCAGAGATGACATCAGCCATGTTTGTATTCGATGGCGGAGCAGAAATTACATCAGCTATGATTGTATTCAATAGCGGAGCAGGGTAGAGGGGCTGAATAGCCGACTGATGCTCCTTGTTCTTATTCAGTCCTTCGAATGTGTTACACAGGAATGGGGAGAACTTCTTATCAAACAGGAAGCAGGCACTCCAGATAAGTCAGTCTTAATTAGTTGGACAGGACGTAAAATGTTGACACATATCGTGACCGCCGTTGGGCCCTCAACTATTTACAATCTATATCAATGATCAGTGGGATGGAACAGATGTACTGACACTGAGTTTGGTAATGTCTCTGTGATAAGAAAGAGATTACATTATCAAGAGAGAGTGGAGAGTCTGCAAATAGATACAGAGTGGTGAAAGCAAGGATCATAGCTTGGCAGGTGGAATATAACATGATATAACCTGTCATTTCATTTACAGAAATAATGGAAGGCAGTATGTTACTGAAATGGAGAGGGATTACAGGACATAATGATACTGTCCACTAGGGGATTCAGTCAGATCCTTTCAGACATGGGAGGTTTTGCTCTATCCCTGATTGTCTGCTCCTTAATGCTCCAAGTGACGCCATTACTCTCCGTGCACATGAATATTTTGTTGTGGTTGGTTGGTGGTGGGATGATGTTTCGAAATGTGCATCAAGGGGACGGCCTTTTTCCAACATACATTCATTCCTTTCTTATCGTCTTCGGAGACCCAAAGACGATAAGAATGTCTGCCTGCATCTGAATGAAGGAACTGTGGCTGCTGTCAGGACAGAGGTATTCACCAACATGATGTACTGTGCATGGGCACACTGTCACATCAATAGAGAGAGAGCTCCTTCAGTTCCTCCACCTCTCCCCTTTGACATGGGTACTCCGCAGATGCCATGTATTCCATCGGGAATCCCACTATACTGGGAAAATAAGGATACACCCGGTAGCTCTCTGCTGTGGGAGAAACAATGTATTTACCTCATCCACCATATACATCCTCCATCACCGAATGGTGGCATTGATATTGAGATACTGGGAGATGATGGATCTGTCACCTTCCTGGAAAGTTCCGGATCATGGAAGCTGAATAAAACTGTGACCTGAACATCCACTGGCAGCACCATCCTCCCCCTGGTGTGAAGCTGCAGGTCGTGTTGAAGGAGGTGACACCGCTCTGTGACCAGCTCCTTGTTCAGTCAGGACCCCTCACACTCTGCTCCTGGGTTAAGTGGAGCTTGGGAAGCTGTTCCTGGAAAACCCGGGGTGGGTACAGCAGATCCCTTTCCTCACACACACTCACTGCGTTGGTTCAGAGCTTCCCTTCTCTGAAGCCTCTTCGCCATTTGTTGTTCATGTTGCAGGCTCAGATGCTGCAACTACAGTCTCCATGCTCCATCCAGAGTTGGGAGACCAAATCCTCAGGTCTCCCTGAATGTCTGAGGCAGCTTACAGCACAACCTCCAGCAAACCATCCCCAGCCCCTCCACTAAATTTTCAATTACAGTAGTCAGTCACAAACCCCTCGGCTACAGTGTTTTGGACAAGACCAGAACCCTGCTTAGACCCAAACCTTTCCTTATTTTGAATATAGATGTGAAGTGTGCGTTCCAGATATGGTGTGACTGGACAAACCACGCGACATTAAGCAAACTATGATCTATTCAAATGCTTTTTTTAGAATGCAATCAAAGAAAAGAACATTTTGGGATAGATTGTGTCGAAACACTTACACATCAATTGATACTATACCTTCTTGGTTTACACCGCTTGGCACAAAGATATATTTAAATACTGATCCTTACAGCAGTTTTCCAATCCAGGGGGAAACAACATCAACAGAGATCTCTGAGAGAAAAGCAGCTATAGACCATGTATTGAAGCTTCCAACTCTTCTGCGATCCCCAGCAGCTTCTGAATGTTGCTGCTAAAAACAAACCGAGAAAACCTGGTCTGGGAGAGCTGGCCACTGCCCTTCATTGTTACCACCGTTTTAATAAAACCTAAAGGCTTTCTCAGTTATTTACTTAAACTGTTTTCAGCCAGCAGTTCTGTCCCTCTGGCGTTGTCAGATCAGCTGAAATGGTTTGTTGCATCAATTCTGAATCTCCTTGAGAGAACACCACATACAACATAAACTGGGACAAGATGACAGCCCAGCATAGAGAGCTGTGCAGAGCAGGTTAGTGTGTTGCTCAGTAAACTGCACTATCTGCCCAGCATAGAGAGTATTGCAAACGTTACCATCATATGCTAACGATACACGCATCAGATTACTGCAATGTCTACAATGAGAAGATTTGCTTTGTGTGTGTTCAGCAGAGACTGAGAGAGAGTCCATGTGTACGCGCGATGGGCGTGGTTGAATGTGAAACTCATTGTTTGAGAAGGAACGCACATGGAGGAAACTATTTTAAATATGAACAACTGGCAGGCATTTTGTTCATCAACGGAGAGGGAACAGGAGAAGCTTCATGGACAGATGAGAAAAAGTGTTTGAGAATGTCAAAATAAAGGCATTGCCAGACAAAACAGCAAAATACATCGGCGTGCACATGAATGACAGATGGATGGGAATTTGGTGTGTGGTCGAATCAGATTTGCTTCGGCAGGTGTGAATCTGGGTGTGTCAGCAGCAGATTATTAACTTCATTAAGCCTGTACTTCATAGCTCAAGGTTCAAACAGCAGATGGAATAAACCAGAGAGATATATTCTGGAGTGGTGAGTATTTCAAGTTCGAAATGGTCAGGCAATGGTGTCATGAATCAGCTCATAGTCAAATGGATCTCCCACAGCCGTGACTTGTCTGCTTCAGTCACAGATATTGGCCAGGGATGGGATGGAAACAGTGGAAGGAAGTGGAGTTTATAACAAGAACAGTAGAGAGTGACCTCCATGCTCTTAATATTTAAATAACAAAGGCCATGATACAATAAATTGTAGTTCTCCGCTGGAACTGAGTAGATCAACATAGAGACCCAGGAGTAACACTGCCAGAGCAGAGGGAGACAATAATTGAACACATTCATTGATGTAGTTAGTAGTGGTCTGTCGAGTGAATATCTGGATTCAGAGTTTCAACAGGAACAATAATAATGGCAAGAAGTGTAGACTATATAAAAGTACAGTAATACAGTCATAACTGGTTTATAGAATAACAAAATCTGGACAGTGACACTTACCAGGAACACCAACGATAGCCAGGTAGGGATAATAAAAAATATTGAATAACGAGAAGAATGTCATAGATCCACAATGATAATGACCACCAATAAAATGCAGAAAGATACCAAACATAATTGGATAAACTCCTGTCTGTTGTTGGAACATGCCAGTCCAATGATCCCAGATTCTGATACATTTTTGGAACGTTCCATTTGAATGTTCTCAGATTCTGATCTCTCCGCGACCTCTCTCTAAATCTGCTGATCCCTGTCAGTACTGTCGGTGATGCTCCCGCTCACACTTTGGGATAACACATTGAACGGCGCCCATTTATCATTAAAAGATGGAAACCCTCAACTGGGATAATTAGAATCTACGGAGATTGGCATTAATCACAATCACTGAACAAACAGTGGGAAACTGAGCAAAGGCTACGGCAACGGATTAATGGGCTCCACACAACAATCAACACACGGGAGCGTTCCCTTCCAGGACATTAAACCTGGGACCTTCTGGTGACCATCCTTCAAGGTGGACTTCAGGACAGGCAGCAGCGAACAGTGGCCGAGCAGAGGATGATAACTAATTTCGGTACCCATAGGGAGGGCCTCAACCGGGACATTGGGTTCATGTCACATTACAGGTGACCACTATTGCACTGTATACACACACACAAACACACACACACAAGCACTCCTATACACACACATAGATACGGACACACATGTACACAGACACGCACACAGACACTCACACACACACTTACAGACACCCACACTCACACAGGCATCCGATCAGAGACTTAGACCACTCTACACTCATGCACACACATATACACTCTCTCACACTGATGCTCAAAACGGCCCACACCCAGCCACGCACGCACACTCCCACACTCACACATACACCCCCTCACAGATTTAAGACACTCTACATCACTACACACACATATACACTCCCTCTCGCACTCACAACCCCCAATGACGACAAACACACAGAGAGAAAAAGACCCACATGCACACATATATTTTGTGGGGTGAATTTGTGCTTGCAGAGTTACATTGTACTTAGCTCAAAAACTACATGAATTCATGTAAACCTCTGAGCTCAAAAACTGCATGAATTCATGTAAAACTCTGTTTTCTCACTTTTCATATTAGAATCAATCTAAACATCATTGTATAGACAGAGAACACAAGGGGCCAACACCTTCAACATATTGTCTAGCTATCACTCAATGTTACCGGTAGCCTGACAATGCAATTATAAAAAAAAAGGTTTTGTGATTTACGGATAAAAGAAGTGAAACTATCATGGTGTTCGAACAGATGAAAGACTCAACACACAATCAAGATATTTTTCAATGGATAATATCAGTTACATCACACTGTAAATTTTTGCTATAAATTCTGTGCCTTAGAGGTGTGTCCTGCACTATCACCTGATGAAGGAGCGGCGCTCCGAAAGCCAATGTGCTTCCAATTAAACCTGTTGGACTATAACGTGGTGCTGTGCAATTTTTAACTTGGTACACCCCAGTCCAACACCGGCATCTACAAATCATGACTAAACAAACAGACTCAGTTAACCAGTTCTACACATCACTTTTCATATCACTAGAAAAGGGAACATTTACTGGGTTTGGATGGAATTGATGAGGGTTGCTGAGGGATGGACCATAAATCTTTAAAACTTTTAATTTTTTTTTAACTTGTATATGAGATCATCAACAGGACACTACAGGGGTTTATATATGTTCTGCTCTGTTTATGAAAGGAGGCAATTATAAAAAAACAGATCGGTTGCATAAAAAAATCAGGTGGGCACGTTTCCAGATACCGTAACCCAATGTATAATACATATTGACCACTGTGAGGATGCACCTGGTTTTAAGTGCCCTGTTATCAAATCCTTTCATAACCTTGCGACAGAGCATTGATTTTGCTGCTCAGCAACTGGCCGAAGCAATTCTGTCCCTATGGACCTCTTTCAAAGAGATAAGAGAAGGCCATTCAGCCCATATAAGCCTGTTGCTAGTTGAAAAGGTGGAAATCTAGAATATTGGCACATTTTACCAACTGAATCATTCAAAACGAAGAGATGTGTCGCTTTAGCTGTATGAAGTGCTAATGAGAGGGTCCCTGGAGTACATTGTGTTGTTTGTGTTTCTGTAACTGAGAAGGGTTGGACCTCCATCAGATCCAGTTTAACGGCTGCTCGTAACCCACGGGCTGCTGTGTCATTTAATGTCTCGAGTCTCTTACACAGGACAGGAGGAGGCCATTCAGCCTTTCCAGTCTATTACAGAGGGCCACGAGGAGCCAATTCAGCCTCTCGAGCCTGTTACAGAGGGGCGGGAAGTGTTTATTTAACTTCCAAGTCTGTTACACATAAACATTAGTTTTAAATTAGTTTTGGAATAGGAAAGACCTGATGTAAACATTAAAGTTCTAACTTTGAACAAGGCCAATTTTGAAATTCTGAGGCGAGCCCTGTGAAAGGCAGATTGCAATACCCTATTCACAGGTAAAGGGATGGTTGGAAAATGCAAGGGAATCAAAACTTGGTTTCAGAGAGTCCAGAGCCAACGTATTCCAATTAGTGAGATGGGCAAGGCTGGTGGGTGCAAGGAGTGCTGGATGGGTGGATATATTGATACTCTGTTCAAGGGAAGGAAGGAGGCATATGTCAGGTAAACAGAGTTGAGATCAAGTGAATCCCGAGAGATGTATAAGGGCAGCAAGTGTATAGTCAATGGGGAAATCGGTCAGAAAAGTGTGGACAAGAGATGGCTTTAGAAATAGGTTTAACGAGACATTGAAGAAATTCTACAAATCCTTTAATGGCAAACGATTACCTAGGTAGAGAATAGGGCCCCTTAAAGATCAGTAAGGCTACCTATGTGTGGAAATACAGGAGTTTGGAGGGAGACTAAACAAGTATTTCTCCTCAGTATTTAATGTGGAAGAGGTTATCAGAGAGAATGAAGAAATATATAGTGCTACCTTGAAAAGTGTCGATATTACAAGGAGGTGTTGGACATTTTAAAACACACAATGGTGAACAAATCCCTGGGACCTGAGCAGTTGTATCACAGATGCTTTTGGGAAGCTAGGAACGAGATTGCTCAGCATTTTGCTGACATTTTCGTAACATTGATTTCCACAGCTGAGGTGTCAAAAGACTGGAGGGCTGATAACATAGTGTTATTATTTATGAAAACATCGTAGATTGGTTCGCAAGGTTCGACTGCCTGGGATCCAGGGAGAGCTCGCCACTCATATCCAACATTTTCTTTAATATTGGAGACAGGGTGTGACAGTGACAGTTGTTAATTAAACCTGAAGGCCTGTGACCAGTGGCATGCCACAATGATCAATCATGGGTCCACTGCCTTTCGTCACTTCTACAAATTATTTGCATTTGAGCACATGAAGTATGGTCAGTAAGTTTGTAGATAATCCCAAATTGTTTGGTACAGACGACAGTGAAGCATGATCTCTCAGACTACAATGGGACTTTGCTCAGGTGAGCCGAGGAGTGGCAGATGGAGTTTATTGTAGTTAAATGTGAGGTGTTGCATTTTGGCAAGACAAATCAAGGGAAGTCATATAGGTAGGGTTCTGTCGAAAGCTGCCAATCAAAGAGAACTCCATCGAAATTATCGAATCCCTACAGTGAGGAAACAGGCTATTTGGCCCATCGAGACCACACCGAACTTCTAAACAGTATCCCACTGGACAAACCCCTCCCCTATCACTCTAAACTTGCTTTTTTCGTTGGCTAATCCAACTCGCCTATATATCCCTGGGTACTATACGCAATTTAGCATGGCCAGTCTACACTTATCTGTATATCTTTATACTGTCAGAGTAAAACATACCATCCGGAGTAAACTTTTGCAGACACGGGGAAAATGTGCAATCTCCACACAGGCAGTCATTCAAGGATGGAATTAATCCCAGATCGCTGCGCTCTCAAGCAGCACTGCTATTCACTGAGCTACTGTGTCACCTTGTGGTGTAGGTTCTCCGTTCCTTCAAAGTGCCATCACACATAGACAGCGCAGTGAAGAAGGCACTTGGTGATCTGCCCTTTATTCGTACGTGCTTTGAGCCTAAGCGTTTGCATGACGTTTTGCATCTGTACAGAACATTGGTTTGGCCACTTTTGTAATATTCCCTTTAATTCTGGTCTCCCTGCTGTCGGAAAGATGTTGTCAAACTTGAAAAGGTGCAGACGAGATTTAAAAGAATGTTGCAGGTGTTGGACGGTGAGAGTTACAGGGAGAGTTTGAATAGGCTGGGACTATTTTCAAGTGATGAGGCTGAGGGGTGACCTTGAAATCATGAGGGGCAGAGAAAAGGTAAACAGTCAACGTCATTGCCCAGGATAGGCGAGTCCAAAATTAGAAGACAAAGGTTTAAGGTGAGAGGAGAAACATTTAAAAAGGGACACGAGGGACAACATTTTCACACAGAGACTGCTGTGTGTATGGAGTGAACGGCCAAACGACGTGGTGGAGACAGGTACAGTCACACCATTTAAAAGGCATTTGGATGGATACATGCTTGGAAAGTGTTTAGAGGATGATGGGCCAAGTGCTGGCAAGGGGGACGAGTGTTATTTAGGATAGTTGGTCGGTATGGACGAAAGGTATTTTTCCGTGCTGTACATCTCTCATACTCTATTGCCTCTTGAGTGGAAAACACAGGAACAGGAGATAGCTATTCAGCTTCTGAATTACTCAATTACTGAGAGTAAAATACAAAAATACATCATTCAGAATTTAATGGTGTTTCACAGCAACAGGAGAAAGGCTTTTAGACAAGAGAAGCTGTAAGGAATGTGAAGAGGCCATTCAGGCCCTCAACTCCATTCCACAGGAGCAGCAGGTGAGCACAGAGCTATTGGAGCCTGTTAGTCAGTAGCAGTAGGAGGGCATCTACATTCGCAAACCTTGAATCAGGAGGCAGTCACTCAGCTGCCCAAGATTGGGACACAGGAACTGGTCGCAGTCATTCAACTGCTTGAGACTGGGGCACAGGGAAAGGAGGGGGTCACTCAGAGCTCAAAACTTGGGCACAGGGAAATCTGGAGGTTAGTGAGGCCCAGCATCCTGTTATGCAAGGACAGCAGGAGGTACCTCACTCCCCACCAGTATGGGACCCTGGGAGAGAAGGGGAGTTTGCTTGGAACAAACAGAAATGTATGAATTAGTTGCATTAGTGGTCCATTCAATCCTGCCCCACCATCCACTAAGACCACGGCTGATCTGAATGTGATTTCCTCATTCCATTTTACGGATACTCCCCTCTCTGCAGCCTCTGCTCCTTTTGTTGGTCATGTTGCAGACTCAGACGCTGCAACAACACTCACCATCACTCATCCAGAGGGTTGGGTCGAGAGATGAGTCAGCATTTGAAGGGTCCAATCACAAGAATGAAAACACAAAATAAAGGTATTGCCAGATGTTTAGTCTCTCACATTCTCAATCCAACTCACAAAACCACCCATCCATTACACTTTCAAGATGGAGCACTGTGTAGATCCGGCTAGCGTACAGCTGAATGCAACCAGCAATATCCAGAATGGAACTCTGTGTAGCCCACACCAATGCTTGATCTATAGTCCTGGGCTAAATGTACAGTGTGAGGAGCTGTGCAGACCACACTGGTTCATTCATATATAAACCCAGGCTGTTACATTGTTCGGTAACACTGTGTTAGATCACTGCCCAGTGTGGGGAAACATGTAACCAATGCTGGAAGTGACAGGATGTGCAGTTCCATCCATTTGCAGCTCCATATCTCCACTGTTCCTTGACAAGGGATGCAGCGAACGTGAAAGTCACTGCGAGGAAGAGATGTAATTGGAAACAATTTGCATGCCAATAATTCTAATTAAGGCACATATCACTCTCATAATTAAAGTTGAAATAACTGAGATAATATCGAATGAGGTTTTGTGAACGGTGCAAAGAAGTAAGAGGGGGATGGTGATGTTATAGTGGTTGCACTATAAGCCTCCAAATAATCAATGGGAATTAGAGGAACAAATATTCAGGGAGACTGGCGAGACTTGCAGGAGCAATAGGTTTGTATAATAGGTGATTTTCATTTTCCTAACATAGACTGGGACTTCAAGAGAGTTAAGAACTTAGATGGAACGTCAGTGTGTTCAGGAAAGCTTCCACAAGCAGTATGTAGAGGGTCCAACTCGGAAAGTGACGAGAGCTGTATTAATTTTAAAATAGTTATGGTAGGGACAAAATTAGTCCACAGTTTCAAGTCCTAAATTGGGGCAAGGCGTATTTTGTTGGAATTAGACAGAGGATTGCAGGGGTTGATGGGAGTAGTTTGTTTTGAGGTAAAATGATCCCAGGGAATTGGGAGGGCTTCAAAAGTGAGATAGCTCGAGTTCAAGGTCTAAATGTTCCTTTGCGAGTGAAGGGGAAGTGAGGCTGGAAGAGAGAACCCTGGATGACAAGAGATATTGTGGCTCTGACCAGAAAAAAAGGAGGCGTGGCTCAGGTGCAGGCAGCTGGGACCAAGGGAATCCATGGAGGCACACAGGGGATACAGAAGTTTACTGAAGAAGGAAATCAGCAAGGCGATAAGGGGGTATGAGATAGCCTTGGATGAGCAGATTAGTGTTACTCCAAATTCAGTATAGGAAAGAAAAAGAACAACCAGAGAGAGAATACAACGTCTTAAAATCCAAAACAGGCACGCATGTGTAAAATCTCAAGAGATGGGTGAAGTCCTCAATTTCCCCTCTGTGTTTACCAGGACGAAAGACATGAAGACCTGTGACTTTTGGGAGGTTAGTTGTCATATCTTGGTACAGTCCATATCACAGTAGAGGTGCTGATGGACATATTAGAATGCATAAAGTCAGGTAAATCTCTTGGTCCTGAGAGATATATCCAATAGCACTGCCAGAGACGAGAGAAGACAGTTCAGGGGCCAAGGTCCCGGAAGACTGGGCGGTAACAATGTGCCCTTATTCAAGAAGGGCTGCAAAGAAAAGCCTGGGAAATATAGACCAGTAAGCTTCACATCTATTTCTGAAACCACTTGAGAAGGTTCGGAGATATAAAAAATGCATACATTTGGAAAGAAAGAGTTTAACTTGTAGCAGTCAGCATAGCTTTGTGCGTGGCAGATCATGCCTAACAAATTCTGTTCGAGCTTTTGAGGAAGCGGCCGGGAAGGTTGAAGAGGGCAGGATGGTAGACATAGTCTATATGGATTTCAGTAAGGCCTTTGATCAGATTCCACATGGTAGGCCGCTGTAGAAGGTTAGATCGCATGGACTCCAATGTAAACTGGCAAATTGGCGACACAATTGGCTTGACGTTTTGAAGCAAATGACTATGGTGAAGGTATGCTTGTCGGACTGGAGACCTGTGACTAGTGGAGTGCCTCAGTTGTCGTTCCTGGGCCAATTGTTGTTTGTTAACTATGATTTGGACCAGAGTGCACAACACAAGGTTACGAAGTTTGCAGATGACTCTAAATTAGGAGGCATCATTTCCAATCAGGAACTTTATCAGAAATTGCAGCAGTACCTTGGTCAGCAGAGGAAGTGCGCTGAGAAATATTAAATGGCGTTTAATATAGATAAGTGTGACGTCTTGCATTTTGGAAAATCAAATCCAGGTAGGAGTTTAATGATGAATGAGAGGGTCTTAAGGTGTATAGTGGAACAAAAGGACGTTGGGGATCAGGTGCACGGTTGTCTGACATTTGAGTCACAGATACACAGGACAGTGAAGAAGGCTGTTGGCACACTGGCCTGCATCATCATATTGAGTATAGAAGTTGGGACGTTATGTTGCAGTTTTACAGGATATTGGTTATGCTGCAGTTGGAGTATTATGCTCAGTTTTGTTCACCTTTCTCTAAAAACGATATTATTGATCAAAAAAGAATGCAGAACAAATTTCCAAATATGTTTCCTGGGCTAAAGGCTCTAAGTTATAGGCAGAGGTTGGGCAGGTTAGAACTTATTTCTTTACAGCATAGGGAACTGAGAGGGTTCTGAAAGAAGTGTAGCTCTTATAAAATCATGAAAGGCGTGCATGGGTTGAATACTTCAAACGTTTTCCTAAGGTTGGGGAATCGAGGACTCGAGGACATCCATTAGTGTTTGGAAAGGAAAAAATATGCAAAAAGGAACCTGAGAGGCTACTTTTTTACACTGAGTGTGGTACGCATATGGACTGAGCTGCCAGTGGAAGTGATTGAGGTGGGTATAATAACAACATTGAAAAGGCATTTGGACAAATGCACAGATAGGAAAGGATTTGAGGGATACAGAACAAGGGCAGGGAAATGGGGTGATCGTGGTTGAACATTTTGGTTGACATGGTCCAACTGGGCCAAATGGCCAGTCATACTGGCAGTCTCGTGCAGTATCACTGTAAATGAGTGTGTTTTGGAGTGGAGAGAGATGTTGGGGGTGGGGGCTAAGAAAATATGTCATGGAAGGATATAATCACAGGTTGCAGAATGCTGAAATGAAGACAGTTCGACAATATCTTGCAATACGTTTCAGTATTATGAAGAATTATGAGTGAAAGGGATATTGCTGTGAGTTCAGGCGACGGAGAGTTTTGGATGAGTATTTGTTCTGCAACTTCGTAACTTGGAGTGAGGACAGCAGCGTCTTCACCTCACTGGGCTGAATCTAACAAAGACCAGTCTCAGTGACATTTTGATTGAGTGTGACAGAGGGGTTGTCTGCACGTATTCGAGCTAGTTTCATGGTGCTATCTTACCAAACTCGTCTCATTAACTACCCACACCACTCCATGGTGTCCCTCTCATACAATGCCAGCCCAATTCTCCCACCCATCATGACTGGAGGTACTCACCATCGCCCGGATGCCCCTGGATATTCCGTGGTCCCTGACACTGGGACCATCTTTAAAAGGCCAAGGGGCATACGGTTGAGCTTTCTCAATTTGGAGCTGACCTGCACAGTTTACCCCGAGCATGGCAGCTAAGGGGAAATTACATGACAGTTTGCCGACAGGGGCACAGAGGTCCTCGTGGATGGGCTAATAGAGAAGGGACCATTCTTTTCCCAGAGGGACCATAACACCAGGCCCACTGAGCATGGTCTGAGCTCACCACCCACTTCAGTGCAGTATCTGTGGTCTAAAGAAATGTCCAGCAAAGCAGGACAAGCATCAATAACCTTCCCCGCTCTGTCAGGATAAGCGTCACCGTATTCTCTCTGCTCCCTCACACTCACTGTATATCTGTTATAGCACCGACCCTCGAACAAGGCTCATGCTCTACCACTCTCACTACTGCATGCAGCACCTTCTCTCTGTTTCTCTCTTTCATTTCTAATGCCCATCCCCCACCCATCCACACACACACACACACACAGTTATAAAATATTCTGGAGAATGCCAATTATGGAATGTTCCAGATAATGTTCCAACTTATTCCCAGTTTCAGTAAAGCCGCAGTGCCGAAGTGTGTGACACGTAAGAGGATGGAATAGAGATGTATGTTTTTCAAATCGCACACAATTAAAATCCTTCACGAGACCATTCAGCACTTCAAACATGCTCCACATGCAATACGTTTGAGGGTGATCTGATGGTTTTCTCAGCTCCATGTTATAGGAACTTTCAGTCATTCAATCGCCATGTTCCTGTTACCAAGCAGTCGATTCTCAGACCCTTTATACCCCGGGTTTCTTCGAGCATGTGTTCAGAAGGCATTTCCCATGGGGACGCACTCTCCTTATAATATATTACATCTGCTTTATAAATTCATGCAACAGCTGAAAATGTGTTGCTGGAAAAGCGCAGTAGGTCAGGCAGCATCCAAGGAGAAGGAGAATCGACGTTTCGGGCATGAGCCCTTCTTCAGGAATCCTGAAGAAGGGCTCATGCACGAAACGTCGATTCTGCTGTTCCTTGGATGCTGCTTAACCTGCTGCGCTTTTCCAGCAACACATTTTCAGCTCTGATCTCCAGAATCTGCAGTCCTCACTTTCTCCTCGAAAATTCATGCAACAGTCAGCATGCTTTCCACAGACCAATCAAAAACCTGCACTTATTTTATGGTTATCGATATCCAATCACAATTAGACATTCTGGTTATTTCACTTGTCTCACCTTATTGCATTCAGCCAAAGACAGCTTCCAAACATTTGTCTCATTATAAAATATTATTTCAAGCAGAGAACATTGTTATCTCAAACATACCTTTTTCCTTGTCATGAAAGTTTCTCTTACACTTTGTCTGTGACTGAGTCTCCCACTCAGTTGGCTGGATGGTTAGTTTGTGATGCAGAGAGAGTCCACCAGAGCACGTTCAACTCCCCCCACTGACAGAGGTTACCATGAAAGGGATGCTCTCTCAACATCACCCCATCACCCGTGTGGTGACCTTCAACGTAAACAACCATGAGAGGGCTCTCTCATGAGAATTATTTGGGACTCTAATCTATCAATGTTTGCATTTTTAAACAATTTTTTTATTGAAAAATATATTTTTATTATTATATTAAACCATTAACAAAACAATTCAAATAACTGAACAAAATTACACCCATGTGCATGTATGTACAAAATAAGTTAAAGACTCGAAACGGACAGAAGAAAAACAAAAATAAACAATAAATAATAAATAAATAGTACGGCTCAGCATAACAAAATGATAGCTCTCGTTCTTCGAGAGCATTAACTGATACACATTCATACATTCATAATTCTTCTTATGTGATTCATTTGACAATATCGTCATGGCTATATAAAAGCCCTTTTTCGAGTGGCAGATAAGTCTGTATCGCGGTAATCCAAATAAGGGTTGCCATATCTTATATAAATCTCTGCTTTTCGGTGCAGAGAAATACTGGTGAGAAATTCCAAAGGTATATTCCCCATGACGAGCTTACAACGACCCAACAGACCCGGGGGGCGGGTTTCAGACAGCTAACACAACAGAATATTTTTTCTAGCACAGGATGTATGGGGGAGATACTAAACGAGTATCGTGCATCAGTATTTACTGTGGAAAAGGATATGGAAGATACAAAATGTATGGAAATAGATGGAGACACCTTACAAAATGTCCATATTACGGAGGAGGAAGTGCTAGATGTCGTGAAACGGGTAAAGGTGGATAAATCCACAGGACTTGAACAGGTGTACCCTAGTACTCTGTGGGAAGCTAGAGAAGTGATTGCTGGGCCTCTTGCTGAGATATTTGTAATATGGATAGTCATGGTTGAGATGCGAGAAGACTGGAGGTTGGCGAACATTGTGTCACTGCTTAAGAAGGGTGTTAAGGACAAGCCAGAGAACTATAGACCAGTGACCCTGACGTTGGTGGTGGGCAGGTTGTTGGAGGGAATCCTGAGGGACAGGATGTGCATGTAGTTGGAAAGGCAAGGACTGATTATGGATAGTCAACATGGCTTTGTGCATGAGAAGTCATGTCTCACAAACTTGATTGAGTTTTGTGTGTAAGTAATGAAGAGGATTGATGAGGGCAGAGGGGTAGATGTGATCTACATGGACTTCAGTAAGGGTTTTGATAGGGTTCCCCATGGGAGACTGAATGGCATGGTTAGCTCTCATGGAATGCAGGGAGAACTAGCCATTTGGATACAGAACTGCCTCAAAGGTATAAGACAGGGTGGTGGTGGAGGGTTGTTTTTCAGACTCGAGGCTTGTGACCAGTGCAGTGCCATAAGGATCGGTGCTGGATTCACTTATTTTTGTCATTGACATAAATAATTTGGATGCGAGCATAAGAGGTACAGTTAGTAAGTTTGCAGTTGACACCAAAATTGGAGATGTAGTGGAGAGTGAAGAGGGCCACCTCAGATTTATCAAAAGGCCAATGGGCTGAGTAGTGGCAGATGGAGTTTAATTCAGATAAATGCGAGGTGCTTCATTTTGAGAAAGAAAATCTTAGCAGGACTTATACACTACATGGTAAGGTCGCAGGGAGTGTTGGTGAACAAAAAGACCTGGGAGTGCAGGTTCATAGCTCCTTATAAGTGAAGTCGTAGGTGGATAGGATAGTGAATAAAGCGTTTGGTTTCCTTTATTGGTCAGGGTATTGAGTACAGGAGTTGGAACATCATGTTGCAGCTGTACAGTACACTGGTTAGGCCACTGTTGGAATATTGCGTGCAATTCTGGTCTCCTTCCTATTGGATAGATATTGTGAAACTTGAAAGGGTTCAGAAAAGATTTCAAGAATGTTGCCAGGGTTGGAGGATTTGAGCTATAGAGAGAAGCTGAACAGACTGGGACTGTTTTCCCTGAAGCGTCGGAGTCTTAGGTCTGACATTATAGAGGTCGACAAAATTATGAGGGGCATGTATAGGATAAATAGGTAAAGGCGTTTCTCTGTGGTTGGGGGGGGGGGGGGGGCGGGTCCAGAACGAGAGAGTATAAGTTTAGGGTGAGAAGGGAACGATGTAATAGAGAACTACGGGGCAACTATTTCACACAGAGAGTGGTACATGTATGGAACGAACTGCCAGGTGATGTCGGGGCGTCTGATACAAGTGCAACATTTAACAGGCATTTGGATGTGTATATGAATAGGAAGGGTTTGGAGGGTTATGGGCCGGGTGCTGGCAGGTGGGGATAGATTGGTTTGGTTATGTGATCGGCATGGACAGGTTGCAGCGAAGGGTCTGTTTCCATGCTGCACATCTCTCTGTCTCTATGACTTATATTAATCTGTTTTTTGGTGCAGCTTGCTGCTGAGAAAGTCCAAACGAATATTCTCCATGATGAGCTCACAAAGGCCCAACAGATCCGCGGAGATTTCAGACATCCAACACAACAGAATATTGTACCTAGCACAGTAAGGATATTTTTTCCCATTTGCATCTGCGTAAGATACTCTGGGCTGGCCCAGGAAAAGAGAAACTGGGTCCATCTCCAATTCGGTCCCCAAGACCCACTCTACCACACCGAACACAGTGCTCCAATATATACAAAGCCTGCAGCAGGACCACATGCGATGATTAAGAGTGCCTGTAGTGATTCTGCAATTAGGACATGCTGAAGATAATCCCACTTTGAATTTTGAGAGAAAACCTGGGTTCAGATAGAACCTATGAACAATTTTCAACTGTATGGAGTGGGTCCTATTATTGATCAAAATCCTTCGAGCATTTTGACAAATATTTTCCCATGTCTCCGAAAAGATCTAAACCCTCAAGTCTCTCGCACAGACGTCACGAAACTACACAGTCTTGTCTGCGGGGACACTCTCCAACAAATGGTAAAGGGTACTGACAGAGAATGTATTCTTTACAATAATCACCTGCTTCTCTGTATCGGATCTATAAGTGTCTGTTAAAATTGTGTTTTTTAATCAAATCTCTAATCTGGCAAAAAAAATCAGAAGAAGTCTCTACTAGGTAGTCCATTCTTATGAGTTAGTTGATCAAACTATATCATTGTTTCTCCCTCAAGTAACATGTCGTAGCTCGGTGGTTTGCACTGCTGACTCACTGCACCAGGGTCACGGGTTTGGATCCAGTCTTGGGTGACTGGCTGTGTGGCGTAAGTATATTCTCAACTATGTCTGCGTAGGTTTCCTCCCACAGTCACAAACATGTGCAGGTTAGATGACTTAGCCATTGCTAAATCGCTCATAGTGTTCGAGGATCTGTAAGTTAGGGCATTAGTCAGGGTAAATATAGGATGGTAGGGGAAATGGGTCTAGGTGGATTACTCTTCACAAGGTCGAAGTGGACTTGCTGTGCCCAAGGACCTGTTTCCACACTGTACGGATTCTAATAATTCTAAATAACCCAATCAAAGTATCCCCCTCGCTGCCCACAGTTTAAACCTGGAATCCATTATCCCCGGTATACCAATTACAGGGGTAAGAAACGTGGTAATGGCTGTATTGCCCTCGATCTGACGCCTTGTCCTTTAAGTTTTAACAGTATTAATAAACATTAGTTTATGACAATATTCCATAAATGTTGTCATTTTATCGAAGAACAACAGTCTTATAAGGGTTAACTTTGTCTGAGAGGGCTCAATGTCGAGCCATATTGATGCCGAGACCTCAGCGGCCCAGGCACTAACCTACTTTTAAAAAACTTAATTGATTGCTTTTAATCTGGGAGATCTATCCCCACAATTTGTGGGGCAGTTGCAATTTTGTTAGCTTGATAAAGAATCGCTTATGGTGCCAAATAAAAGAGCTAAGCTAGCCATTATATTTCTGAAATATCTGTCGGGAAATATCAAAGAAAGTATTCGAACGGGGTGTAGGAAATGAGGAAGGACATTTATTTTGATAACAGCTATCCGACCTAGCCAGGATATTGGAAATGCCTCCCATCTTTGAAGTTCCTGTTTAATTTTGTCAAACAAATTGATATCGTTCACGTTAAATAAATGATCAAAGACAGTTGTAATGAATATACGAAAATAGGGAAATCACCCCCGTGACCATTTAAAAGCAAACCAGGATTTGCCCTCAGTATCAGGTATTTCCCTAAGACCTCCCATAGGCATGGCCTCCAACGTTGTAAAATTATTCTTATCGTCTGGAAAGGCAACAAGCGAATCAATGCATTGCATCACATGAACGACCGAAATAGCGGGATTTGACAAAAACATAAGACCCTCACCTGCATACAATGTAATCTTTCGAGACTTCGATCCCATTTCTGGGGCAGATATGTTGGCATCCTTACGGATGGCCTCCGCCAGTGGCTCAATCCCCAACGTAAACAAAAATGGTGAAAGGTGTCAACCTTGTCGTCTACCTGGAGAAATATTAATGTTACTGATTGGCACACCCTTAGTGAGAACTGCAGCCAGAGGATCGCGGTAAAGGACCCTCACCCACTTGATAAAAACTTTGCATATAGCAAACCGTTCTCATGTAATGAAGAGATCCGGCCAATCAACCCAATCAAATGCTTCTCTCATCTAAAGAGATCAATAATCCCTGAACAGATTGTTGTTGACACTCTTGGATCATATTGAGTAAATTCTTAACATTGTAGGAAGAATTGCGGCCCTTTATAAAGTATGTTTGGTCCTCTTTGGTAACGGAAGGCAGCAAAGTTTCAACCCTGAATGCACGGATCTCACACAGGATTTTGAGACCAACATTAAAAAGTGAGATTGGCGTGTAAGAAGCACAATCCTCCAGGGTCTTCCTTTCTTCAGCATCAGAGAGATATGAGCCTGTATTAAGGATGGAGGGAGGGGTTTGTGACTGTATGAGTGACGGAACATATTAAACATCAGCCCTGACAATAGGTTTATAAACTATTTATAAAATTCACTAGGAAATCTGTCAGGAATGTGCGCCTTTACATTCGGAAGCTGCTTCACACCCTCCTGCGCTGACAATGGCGCATTAAGGCACAACACTTATTCAGGGGTTACTCCTGGAAGACCCAGGTCCTTGAAAAATGACTCCATATTCATCCATCTATCCTCAAAATGTTCAGGCTGAAATAATTCGGTGAACAATCTCGGACAGGAGGCATTAATCTTTTTGGAATTGAAGGTGAGGATCCCAGTATCTTCCCTAATTGAGGTAATGGCTGAAGAGGGGCGCTCGTTTTCCTGGCAAGAGACAATAAATACCTGCCTGGCTTATCACCATGTTCAAACAGCCTTTGTTTTGCAAAAGTAAGTTCCTCCTTAGCTGTCTGTGTGAGCGTGGAATTCACTGTAGGCCGAAGCGTTGTAATCCTCTGCAGTTTAGCCACTGAGGATCAATCACAGTATGCCCTCTCGGCTGTTCTCAGCTGTGCTTCAAGCCAGCGTTCCTGCTCCCCCTTCTGCTGCATCCGAAGGAATATTTATTTCCTTGCCATGAGTCTTAGCAATAACCCATAGAGTGGATGAGTTACTGGTTAAATTCGAATTAATGGCTAAGAAAGTTCTGAATTCATTGCAGTGGGCGGCACGCTGGCGCAGTTGCACAATGGTTCAGTGGTTAGCACTGCTGCCTCACAGCACCAGAGACCTGGGTTCAATTCCTGCCTTCGCTGACAGTCTGTGTGGAGTTTATACATTTCTCCCTGTGTCTGTGTGGGTTTCCTTCCCGTGATCTGCTTTCCTCCCACAGTCCAAAAATGTGCAGGTTAGGTGAATTGGCTATGCTAAATTGCCTATAGTGTTAGGTGAAGGGGTAAATGTCAGCGAATGAGGCTTTGTTGTTTTCTTCTTCGGCGGGTCGGTGTGGACTTGTTGTGCCGAAGGGCCTGTTTCTACACTGTAAGTAATCTAATCTAAATACTCAATTAACCAACTAGTCTTAAGAATAAAAGGATACATTTGCAAGTGCCTCGAATCTGTTATATTGCCCTTAATCTTATTCAATAAGTATACTGCTTCATGGTCAGAAACGGTAATATTCCCAATTGTGTAGGATGCCACCGAATCTAAGATTGTTGCAGGGATGGGGAAGATATCAACCCTCGTGTGGCATTTCTGCGGGTTAAAGAAGAAAATTAAATCCCTAGTTGTGAGGTAGATCTGCCTCCAGACATCCACCAGCTCTAGTTCTGCACACATATCCACTAATTGCTTACATTATAACGAGGGTATTGAGGCACCTTTGGACATTCTGTCTACCGTGGGGTCCATAAGACAGTTGAAATCTTGTACAATAATGTGCCACGATGCAAGATAACTGAATTTGGAAAACGCATCTACCAGGATTTTAAGTGGGTGCGCCGGGTATGGTATGGTGGTGGGGGCAATAAACAATCAAAATACTGTATTATTTACCATAGTTCAAGGCTTTGGGGATTATGAGCTTCCTGTGAGAGTCAAATACAATCTAGTAGGTTAAGTGAATGATTCTTTTTTATCCATTATGGCTTCTCCCCTACTCGTAGTATTAAAAGAGGAGAAATAAACCCGATCAAATCCGCCCTGCTGTAATGTCAAATGTTCCTTGTCATCAAGGTGCATCTCCTGCAATAGGGCAACATCCACCCTCTCTTTTTCAGACTAGACAGTAATTCTTTCCTCTTTTCTGACCAATGTCTCCCCTTAATGCTCCAGGTACACCAGTTCAGAACATCATTATCCAGAACACACTGTAGCAACATTGGAGCTCGAGAGACGAAGAACTAGAATCCTGAACATTAATAAACAAAGTCTCATGGAGCTTAAAAACTACACAAACTAAGACTACTATAACTGCCAACTCTCGAAACGTTCCAAAAGAAAGCATTTTAAGTAAATGGCTGGGATGGAGTGGGTTAGGGAACTACTTTGCCCGTGCTGTGATGCAGAGCCCAAAAAAGCAGACCTTCCACCATCTTGGATTTCCCCTTAACATTTTATCATATTATCATTTCATTTTGCATTATATTCCTGGATGTTCTGGAGCAGTGTGATTTTTCTACCACTGTCAGCATTTCCCCAACACTGCACATTCCTGCCATTTCCCGATAATCCTTGACTCCGTTATTATGTATGAACCTTCTGTCTGTGCCTCAAACGTATTCAATATCTCTGCCTCCCATGCTCGGCAGGGAAGAGAGTTCCAAGTACTCTCACCACTGAGAAAACAAAAATTAACTTCATCTGTGTATGAGATTATTTTTGTCTCCTTACCTGAGAAAAGTTATAATTAAATTGGAAGCAGTTCGGAGATGTTTCACTTCATGTATTCCAGGAATGAGGGTCTTATATTATGAAGGTTTGAACAGGTTACTCTTGGAATGAGAGGTGATTTTATTGAAACATACAAAACCTAGAGGAGAGTGATCAGAGAGATACCCACTGGGTGTTTGTATCATCCAAACCTCTTGTTGTTTTTATAGAATCTCTACAGTGTGGAAGCAGGACATTCCACCAAGTCCACATTGATCCTCGGAACAGTATCCCCCCGGACCTGCCCCCTACTCTATTCATGTAACCCTGCATTTCCAAAACTAACCTATCTAACCTCCACATCCCTGGGCACTATGGGCAATTTAGCATGGCCAATCCGCTCCAAGCTGCATGTCTTTGGACTATAGGAGGAAAAGCACACAGACATGGGGAGAATGTTCATAATCCACATCGAGGATTGCCCGCGGTTGGAATTGAACACAGTTCCTTGGTGATGGGAGGTAGCAGTGCTAACCACAGATCCACCATGCGCATCCGTTAGTTGTATTAGTTACTTGTGGCTGACTAAAGAAATCTGCCTGACTTGTTCCTGTCACTGAACCTGACTCAGTCTGAGAACTTTATCATCGGCCATATCACCAATCTGGTTACATTTAAAATTTGGTGTCAGCAGTGGAGGAATGGGACGATAAAAGGAAACAGTGATCACAACGAGATGAGCCATGACCTTATTTAATGGTGGAGTAGTGTCAAAGGGCCGAATGGCCGACTTGTGTCCCTCAGCCCTGTGTTCTGATGTTCCATTCAGACCTCGGACATGATAAATAGGGGCAGATCGAGGCCACTCAGATTGTTAGGTGTAGTTTTGGAAATGTACTTGGAAAATCCAGGCTGGATCAGGAAGTGACCACCACTCCCACTCTCCAATCCCTGTTTCCAGGCTTCCCCTCTCTGTAACTTCTGCTCCAGATGTGGGTCATGTTGCAGACACAAATACTCTGGGAATACAGCCACATACCCCACCCATGGTTAAAACAACAAATCCTCTGCTCTCCCCGAATGAAACATTGTACAACACGCTTTCCATGAAAATAACCCGTTACTTTCCAAAAGCATGACATGTGAAATTAATAAATAGGAGCAGGAGTAGGTCAATCGGCCCCTCAAGCTAACCCTGTCATTTCATAAGAACATGGCTGATTTACCCCAGGCCTCAACTCCACTTTCTTGCCGCCTCCTTGTATCCCTCCACACCTCTCTGGGTTAGGGAATTCCAGGCATTCACTCCCTTCGCAGTGAAGACATTACTCTGCATCTCAGATTGAAATCGATGTTCCTCATTCGGTATCTATATCATCGAGTTCAACACTTTGCCAAGAATGGAAACAACTTCTCAACATCTACCTTCTCCAACCCCTTCTGTGTCTTGTATTTTTCAACAGTATCACTCCTCATGCATTTAAACCCCAATGAATTATCGCCTCACCATTTTAGAGATTCTCAAAAACTCAACCCTTTCATCCCAGGAAACCGCCTGATGTAGCAACCGAGTTACTTGCTGCATCAGCATGCTGACTTTATGTTTCATACACAGGAAGACTACAAAGCCTTTGTACTGCTCCATTTCTCGAAGTCCTCTTCATTAAATAGAGCCTGTCTTTTGGTTCTCGGTGTCATCCATAAACTTGGATGTATGTTGCACTCAATTCCCTCCTTCAGGCTGTCAGTCTGAATTGTAAATAACTGATGCCATCGGGCTCATAGCTGTTGTACTCGAACAGATACAACTTTATCATGAAGATTAATTAATCCAGACTCTCCGATTTCTATGTGCTCACCAATCATCATCCCATATTAATAATTATCCATCATCCTCCGAGCTTCTGTCTTGTGTAAGAACTTTTATTCTGTAATACCTTGTGGAAAATCTCTGGAAAGCCTGGTGTCTACCTGATCCCCTGTACCAAATCCGCTTGTTACATTCTCAGGCATCTCCAGAAATACTTTGCATACTTTTTGCAGGGAAATTATTGTTTTCCTTTCACAAACACACACTGACTCTGCGTGAATCTTTTCTAAATGTCCATGCTGGCCAGGATTGCCAAATTAAGCTCGTCCCATCTGCTGTCATTTGGCCGATATGCCTCTAACTGTTTCCCATTCATATGTTTGTCCAAATGAGTTTTAAATGTTGTAACTGTACTGGCATATACCACTCTTCCTCTGACAGCTCATTCCATACTTACACCACTCTTTGTGTAAAGAAGTTGCTCCTTCCTTCCTTTTCAACCTTTCCTCTTTCACCATAAACCGATGCCATCTATGGCTGAACTCCCCCATGCCGTTGGAATGATCTTGGCTATTCAACCTATGCATATCTCTCATGATTTTAGAAACATTTACAATGTCGCCACCCAACCTCCTACACTCCATCTGATACTAATTTCAAGAACAAGCATTTAAAGATAAGCACTGCAAAGTTGAAACAATATTAACCATGACAAGTAAACAATACACAGCCCAAACTTCATATGGTTATTTGTTTTTCTCCCTATTATAATACGAAGGCAGCATGAAACGCTTACTAGTGCCAATAAGAAGTCAAGCACCTGGTTTCCTTTCTCTAAAGGGGGCGATGATCTCGACAGTGAAAACGTATTTATGGCCCGATCTATATAAAGTCACATCGTCAACATTCTCCCTCCTGGCCTCCCTATGTCCTTGTGTGGTTGTGTCTTCTTTATCTTGCACTCAGTAGAGAGAACCCCTTTCCCCCATTCACACCTTAATTTAAATACATTTTATATCATCCACTCATTCACCAGTGCTAAAAGCCCGTTTATCTTTCTCACACCTCTTTTCCCTGTCACCCATCCCCTACCTCTGACAAGGGATTAAAAATCCAAGTTTCCAATCCTTTTCAGTTCTGAAGAAATATCACACTAAACTTTAAATGCTAACGCTTTTTCTCTGTTTCTGCAGATGCTGACAGACCTGCTGAGTTTCTCCAGAAATGAATAGGCACAGAACAAAGTTTCACTAAAACAAATAACTGTGGATACTTGAAATAAAAATACAAAAATTGCTGGAGAAACTGGGAGCTTTGTAAAGGGTCACTAGACCTGAACGTTTCACTCTGCATTCACTCCAGAATATACTGCAACATTTCCAGTAAGTTCCTCAGCAATTTCTGTTTTTGGACAATTTCCAAAGAAGGATGTCAAAGATGCTCAAACATCCTGTCCAACATGGAGAGCCATGCACTGGGAACTGAACAATAATGCATGGTGGACAAGTTCCTTGACTCTGAAACTGCATAAGACTGACATCACTGACACTACAGAGCTTTTAATCAAGGTCAGGGAGAAAAACAGAGTGAAACATGTTCACTTCAAATACAGAAGTTGACATTGTGGAAAAGAAACGGTTTAGTTTAGTACCTTAAATGGATTGAGTTAAATTAAGAAATTGGAGGCGTGACACCAGGGAGATGCCCTCAGCAGAATGAGAATATGAAAATGGAAGTGTTGCCGCATCAGAACCAAGGATAGGTCACTGGATATAGGGCTGAGGCCAAGGTCAGAATCACGTGCACCTAAACCTGTTGACAACCCATTAAAGCCACCACACTTGACTGGTTACATTCCAAAGAGCAGAATTAACTTCTGATGGAGAGGGAGAAATGATCCCAAGACGAACAGATCGAATCTAAGCTCTGTCGTCCTGTTAATCCAACATAAATGTCGGTGGCCTATTAAACAATTTACCGGAGGAGAGGACTCCACAAAGATTCTCATCCTAAATATCGGAACAACTCTGTACATCAGTGGAAAAAAAGTCAAAGATGTGGTGTCTGCACTACCCTTAACCAGAGGTGTTGAGTGGATGATCCAACTCACACTCACCATGATGCTCACAGAATCACAGATGCCAGTCTTCAACCAATTAGATTTGCTGAAACAGCTGAACATAGTAGATACGACAAAGGCAATGGTCCCTGACACCATTCCTGCAATAGGACTGTAGACTTGTGCTGCACAACAGGCCGTGTCCCTGGGGAATCTGTTTCATTCCAGCTCCTACTCTGACATCTCCCTGCCAATGTGGAAATTTACTTAGCTATGTCCAGTCCCCGAAGAGAATAAATACAATCTGAACAATTGGCACCTCGAACTCCCATCACGATAGTCTAATTGGTGTTTTTTTTTGACAGAGTTGTCAAGTAACACCAAAATAATCTGGTCAGTCTGGTTTCCAATAGGTCCCCATGTGGAGATGATGTTGTTGTGGAAATATCATTGGATTACGAATCCAGACCACGATAATGTTCTGGCAGCTGGTGGAGATTAAAAATAATTAATAAAATATTGAGACCTAAAATCTGGTGTCAGTAATAGTGATGTTGTGTCCAATGTTTATTGCAAACATTGATCTCCTTCGCCAATGTACTTTCAGGAAGTGAATCTCCCGTGATTTCTTGGCCTGGCCGAAAAGTGACTCCAGACGCACAGACATGTGATAAACATTTTCAATGGTTTCTGAATCGGCCAAGCAATACACTCAATTACGTCAAATTGCTCTGAGGTCTTAAAGGATAAAACCGGACAGAACACCTGGCACCAGATTCGTTATCAGAAAAGGAAATGGTAAACACAGTCCTATCGACCCTGCAGATGCCTCCTTCCTAACATCTGAGAGCTTGTGACAATATTTACAGAACATTCCCATAGATGCACAGAAACATCGGGAAAGGAGGAGGCCATTCAATACAGTGAGTTTTCCCCATGCCAGTTCATGATCGAACATCTCCTCAATGCAGTTTTCCCCATACAATGTTCATATCCCATAATATGTTTAAACATTGTGAAATATAGACCAAGAACAGTTGTAGTGCTTTTGGCCCCTCAAGTTTGCTCCTCACATTCAATATACACATGGTTCTTTGATAACGCTTGTGTATTAAATACGATTTGACTGTTTTCTATAAAGTGAACTATCATACCTGCTTCCAATGTGTCTCACACTGTCAGAGTTTGAGATATTTCAATGATATCTCCACTCATTTTCCTACTCTCTATGAAATACAGGCCCAGTCACCCCAAACCTCTGGTCCCACAACAAACCTGTCATCCCAGAGATCATTCTGGTCATCCTCCATTGCTCTCCCTCAATGTCAGGTTTGTCCCTTACTAGGCAAAGAGACCAAAACTTCATACAATACTGCACAATGTTCGAGATGGGGTCTCACTCAGGCCCTGTATAGATGCAGTAAATGACCCTTATTTGAGTGTTCAAATCCACCTGAAATCAAGGCGAATATACCATTTATCTGCCTATCTGCTTTCTGCTCCTGCAATATTACTTTCACTGACTGGTGTACAGGGAGATGAATATCGTTTCAATGTTACAGCTCCCCACTTGCTGGGTCTATATACACTGGTCAGTGTGCCAATGCCATTCCCAGTATTGACTTCTGGTTTCAGAAATCACTGCCTTGCATGGATCAGAGGGCTGCACAGAAATAAAGCAAAAATGCAGCTTAATTCCCTTTATAGAGCAGAATTTTTCAACCACACCCTTTGAAAATGATAGGCTGCCATTCTATTGTTCTCATCAAAGTGCACAACATCTCGTCTCTCCCATTGCTCTCCATCTACCACTTATTTGCCCAGTCTCTGCACTTATGGGCGGCACAGTGGCACAGTGGTTAGTACTGCTACCTCACAGCGCCAGAAACCCGGGTTCAATTCCTGCCTTAAGCGCCTGATTGTGTGGAGTTTGCACATTCTCCCCGTGTTTGTGTGGGTTTCCTTCGGGTGCTCCGGTTTCCTCCCACAGTCCAAAGATGTGCAGGTCAGGTGAATTGGTCGTGCTAAATTGCCCGTAGTGTTCGGTAAGGGGTAGATGTAGGGGTATGGGTGGGTTACGCTTTGGTGGGGCGGTGTGGACTTGTTGGGCCGAAGGGCCTGTTTCCACACTGTAAGTTATCTAATCTTGTCTCAATCACCTTGGAGTCTTTTTTACATCCTCCTCATTCACTCAAAAGCTAACATCGTTTAGTCCTGTCAGCAGACTTGGGAATATTGCATTTGAGCCCCTCAACCAAAGTTATGATGAGTATTGGGAATAGCTGGATGTCAAATCTCGATTCTTGTTATATCATCTAAGCCTTCCATTAAAAACAAACATGGTGGTATTCTTACTCACTGTTTCCTGCCAGCTCTCCCATTCTAAAACAATAACCATATATTAGCCCCAGTCCCACAGGAATCGAATTTGCACAAAAGACTTGGGGCTTTATCAAAATTCTTTCTGAGATTCCAATCATATTTCATTGATACCTTTTCCATAATTTTGCTAAATGCCACTTTCCCAAATATGATTCCCATTTCATAAATCGCTGTTGACATTTTCTAAGCCCATTAATTTCAGTGCAATATTTGTCTTTAAAACTGTTTAGTTGCTAATTTAGTTGCTATTCCCTTTTTCTCACCATACCAAAGTTCTCTAGTATTTCTAGGAAGTTTTCTTTGTTCTTTATTTCTTCTGTGAAGGCATAACTGAAGTATTTATTCCATAGTTCTGCTATTTCACTGTCCTCAATCATCTGGTTTCAGACTGTAAGAAAGCTGCATCTTTTTCTCTTAATTTTGCCATTGACATATTTACAGAAGATAGTACAAGTTCACTCTTATATACTTTGATAAGATATTCTTCAGAAACACTTCAATTCCTATTTTAAGCTATTCAATGATTGACCTCCCACATCCATACAATAACAGAAGCACAGTCTCTGTTCCATCAGAACTACAGTACGACCTACATTTGGCCCACTTTCCGACACAAGACCCATAGCTGTGAACCTTATGGCATTTCAACTGCACAACCATGTATTTTCTAAAGGTTCTGAGGTTACCATGACAACTCCCCTCTCAAGAAGTGCATTCCAGACCACAACACACTCTGGGTGAAAAAACAGTCCTCAAATCCTCACTAAACCTTAAACCTTTCACTTTCAAAGTGTGGCCTTTTGACTAAAAGGAACAGCTGCTGTCTATCCACCCTGTCCATGACCTTCGTAATGTTATCCTTCTGATTCATGCACCCCTCAGCCTTCTCTGCTTCAAAGTAAACAACCCAAGCTTACACAACCTCTCTCCATACAGATATACCCCATCACAGGGAACATCCTGGTGAATCTCCTCTGCACCCCATCAAGTACAATCACATCCTTTCTGTAATGTTGCTCCCATAACTATACACAGTATTACATCTTGGTCTAAACAAAGTTCCGCATAGCTCTTATAATCTATGCTTCGATGTATCAAGGCTGTGTTTACACTCCCCTGTGCTTTCCCAAATTGTGCAATAACCTGTCCAGTCACATTCATGGAAGTGTGAAGAAGCACACTCTGAGCTACCCCGTGTGCTGTCATTCACTGAGTCCACCCCTGTCTGTTTCCTTCTTGCAAAGTGCATCACCTCATATTAATTAGGGTTACATTCCATTTGCCATTGACCTGCACATCTGACCATTCCATCTGTATCTTCACTGTCAACCACCCGGCCCATCTTCGTATCAATAACAAACTTACTTATGACGCCCCTACCCCTCGTTCATATTCACAGCTGCATCCCTTATGATAAGGTTTAAAATCAGAAAACATCAGCTTATACTCCAACTGGTTTATTCGGAGGCACGAGCTTTCGAAATTCTGCTTCTTCACCAGGTGGTTGTGCGCTTTGATTAAGCGCTTTGAAAGCTACTGCCGAATAATACACCTTTTGGAATTTAACCTGGTGTTATGCATTTTTTAGCTTTGTCCACCCCAGTCCAACACCAAGACCTCTGAATCAGAAATAACAAGAGACACAGCACTAATCCCTGTGGCACATCATTGGACACTAGCCTCCAATCACTCACAGTCTTCTACCACCACCCTCTGTCTCCTACCACGAAAGTTGATTTGGATGCAACTTGGCAAGTCACAACTGAGTCCTACCTGTTCCTGATTGTTCTGTTCCACTGGAAACACTTGTAGAATATCAGGACATTCTCCCTAATTTTGCCTGCCAGTAGTTTTCCATGCCCCTGTGTGAATTAGTCCCCTCCAAGTGATGAATTTCCTCCTTGTTGCAGTCTTAACTGGTCTGTCACAGATCCTGCCATTATTTGCCTTGATTGTGGAATAGACAGTGAAGGAAGAGTTCTGTTAATTTCCAACTTGTCATATGTTTTCTGAATTTTCTAAATTTCACTGTGACCCACCTCTCATTCTTTGAAATTCTAGAGAACACAGGCCGAGTTTCCTCATCAGGCAATCGCACAATCTAAGGGATTAATCTGGAGAATGTCCATTGCACTTCCTCTGTGGTCAGTATATTCTTTCTGAGATTCGGTCACAAAAACTGCGCACAATACTCCAGGTACAGTCCTATCAACACGCTGTGAAACTGCTTCCACATGTCTTTACATCAATGTCCTAACTCTCTTATATGAAGGCGAACCAAACATTAACTTTCCACTTACATACATTCCTCCAAATTCCATTCACATTCATTGCATTTACAACCTCGTTTTTTGAGTTCTTATAGAAACACTTCGGAAAATCCAATATATGCCACTTCTATTGATTCCCCATTATCTATGCTGTAAGTAACAACTTCAAACAATTCCGAAGTATATCAAGTATGATTTCTCTTTCAGAAATGCATGCTGATTCTCTTCATTGTTGCTGTTAATTTCTAAATAGCAAAAATGTCATACTGTGTAATGGATTCCAACAGTTTCCTACAAATGTCAAGTTAATTAGTCTGCAGTTCTCCACACTATGTCTTTTTCCCTTTGTAGCTGTTTGGATCCCATCCATTCATCGATCGTGCTTGGATCACGTTTATCCACAATAGTTTCCGGTCTCTGCAGAATGTACAGGAAAATAAAACACAGTCATCGGCAGTGCAATTAATACTACTATTGGTGATTTATTTCCGTCGTTTTGATAGGACGTATATCTGTTTCGTCAGACTTAGCAATGCTCAATCCAGCTTCATGTTCAAGTACGACCTTGTTATTGACATGAATTGACTTTATGTCTTTAGCTCCAGGAGTCCGGTATGATCACTTGGTATTACTGGGGGATTTTCTGGATCTTCCTCCATTAAGACAGATACAAAGTTTTCTTGGCCATTTCCCTGTTCTACACAATGACCTCTCCTCTCCCGATTACAAATTTCCACATTTGACCTTGCTTTAATTTTGTTTCCTTTGAAATATAGATCGCAGATTGACACAGTCTTTTTGTTCCTGTTTGTTGGCAAGTATGTTCACTTTTTGATTTCCTTTTCTGTTTCATGGCCTTCCTTTTTTCAGATCGTTAATGTCTGAGAATTCTCAGGTTTTCACAATAGCTGGAATTCTTCTGAAGTCACTTCCTATGATAAACATATTTTCGAATTTGTCATGTTAACTATCATTGAGTCACTTTCTCACTCTTTGGTGTTTGTAGCTGAAATAAATAGATGTATGTTGCAGACTTTGCAGTATTTCAAAAAATTCCTGGTCCTGACCAGTTAAATTCAGGAACAGCGCAGGAGGATAAGAGGATAGAGAAGAAAATGTGGGAGCACTGCTTGGCTCTTTTCTATCATCGCTGGCCAACGAGTGAGGTCCCGGACAACTGGAGCATAGCGAATACTGAGCCCGTATTCAAGAAATGCTACAAAGATAAACCTGGGAACTAAAGACCAGTAATCCTAAAATCTAGTGGGCAGATTACTTTAGAAGATTCGGAGAGATTGGATATACATGTATTTGGAAAGACAGGGAGTGGTTCAGAGTAAGAATAGAATGGTGCTGGAAAAGCAGAGCCGATCAGGCAGCATCCGAGGAGCAGGAAAATCGATGTTCATCAAATTCAGCACGGGAGTTTGTGCAAGGCAGATCATGACTCACAATTTTATTGGAGTTCTTTGATAATGCGACCAGCAACGTTAGGGAGGTGCGGATAGTAGACGTAGTCGAGATGCATTCCAGTAAGGCCTTCAATAAGGTTCCACATGGTACGCCGCTGTGGAAGGTTAGATCGCATGGAATTGACCGGGAGCTGGCAAATTATGTACAAAATTGCCTTGATAGTAGGAATCAGAGATTAATACTGGAAACGTGCTGGTCAGACTGGAGGCCTGTGAATAGTGGAATGCCTCAGGGTTTGATGCTGGGACCACTACATATTACATATATCGATGATTTACATGAGAATGTACAGACATGATTTGTAAGTTTGAAGATGGCAATAAAACAGGCGGCATCATGACGAGTGAGGAAGGTTATCAGAAATTTCAGAAATTACAGCAGTATCTTGATCAGCTGGAGAAGTGGGCTGAGAAATGGCAAATGGATTTTAATATAGATCGGTGTAAGTTCTTGTATATTATAAAGTCAAATCAAGTTTGGAGTTTCATGGCGGATGGTTGGATCCAAAGGACTGTCGTGGAACAGAGGGACCGTGGAATTCAGGCGCATGGTTCTCTGAAAGTTGATTCAGAGGTAGACATTGAAGAAAGCTTTTGGCACACTGGCCTTAATTGGTTTATATCACTGAGTATCGAAATTTGGGAGTTATGTTGCAGTTATACAGGATGCTGATGAGGCCATATTGGGAGCGTTATGTTCAGTTTTGTTCACTTTGCTATAAGACGGATGTTATTAAACCGGAAAGAGTGCAGAAAAATATTCCAAGGATGTTGCCAAGGTCTCAATGGTCTGAGTTACAGAAAGAGGTTAGACAAGCTAGGACTTTTTACTTTTGTGTGCATGAGGATGATGAGGATCGCATTGAAGTTTATAAGATCATGTCAGGTATGGATAGAGTGAATGCACCCACTCTTTTTTCCCAGGGTTTGGCAATCACCAGACTAGAGGACACCAGTTTAAGGTCAGAGGGGACAGAATAAAAGGGAGCCTGAGGAACAACTTTTTAACGCAGGGGCTGTTACGCCTATGGAATGAGAATTGGTTGAGGCGGATACATTAACAATATTTAAAAGGCATTTGAACAAATACGTGGATATTAAAGGATTAGAAAGATACGGGACAAAGGCAGGGAAATGGGGTCAGTGTGGATGGGCATTTTGGTCGGAATGGACCAGTTTGGGCTGAGGGGCCTGTCTCCGTGCTGTCTGCCTCTATGACTCTCACAACCATTGCTTCTCTCCTACTGAATGTTATATTGTACTTTGCAAATTCACTGAAGATATCTTGAAACTGTAGCCTCCAATCTTCCATGATGCTTTACTAGAATATTCAAGCATTCTATCTTGTATGCAGGCACTTTGTAAGGTTTCACATGGAACCTTATTGAATTCTTTGAGAAGGTGACCAAGGAAGTGGACCAGGGTAAAGCAGTAACTGTGGTGAATATGGATTTTAGCAAGGCGTTCGATAAGGTACCCCATGGCAGGCTAATGCAAAAACTACGGAGGTATGGCATTGAGGGCGCATTAGAGGTGTGGATGAGGAATTGGCTGGCTGGAAGGAGACAGAGGGTAATAGTTGATTGTATAGATTCATCTTGGAGCGCAGTTACTAGCGGTGTTCCACAAGGTTCTGTTTTGGGACCATTGCTGTTTGTCATTTTCATAAATGACCTGGAGGAGGGGCTTGAAGGCTGGTGAGCAAGTTTCCGGATGACACAAAAGTCGGTGGACAGCGAAGAAGGATGTGGCAGGTTACAGTGGGATATAGATAAGTTGCAGAACTGGGCAGTAAAGTGGCAAATGGAATTCAATGTAGCTAAGTGTGAAGTCATTCACTTTGGTAGGAGTAACAAGAAAATGGATTACTGGGCTAATGGTAGACTACTTGGTCGTGTGGATGAGCAGAGGGATCTTGGTGTCCATGTACACAGATCTGTGAAAGTTGCCACCCAGGTAAATAGTGCTGTGAAGAAGGCATATGGTGTACTGGGCTTTCTTGGTAGAGGAATTGAGTTCCGGAGTCCTGAGGTCACTTTGAAGTTGTATAAGACTCTGGTGCGGCCTCATCTAGAGTATTGTGTGCAGTTTTGGTTGCCATACTATAGGAAGGATGTGGAGGCATTGGAGGCAGAGGAGGTTTACCAGGATGTTGCCTGGCATGGTAGGAAGATCGTATGAGAAAAGGCTGAGGCACTTGGGGCTTTTCTCATTGGAGAAAAGAAGGTTTCGGGGAGATTTGATAGAGGTGTACAAGATGATTAGGGGTTTAGATAGGGTTGACAGTGAGAACCTTTTTCCGCTAATGAAGTCAGCTGTTATTGCGGACACAGCTTTAAGTTAAGGGTTGGTAAGTATAGGACAGATATCAGGGGTAGATTTTTTACTCAGCGGGTTGTGAGTTCATGGAATGCCCTGCCAGTAGCAGTGGTGGACTCTCCCTCTTTATGGTCATTTAAGCGGGCATTGGACAAGCATATGGAGGTTATTGGGCTATTGTAGGTTAGGTAGGCTTCGGTCGGCGCAACATCGATGGCTGAAGGGCCTGTACTGCGCTGTATTTTTCTATGTTCTATGTTCTATGGTACGCCACTGTGGAAGGTTAGATCGCATGGATTTGACGGGGAGCTGGCAAATTATGTACAAAATTGCCTTGATAGTAGGAAGCAGAGATTAATACTGGAAATGTGCTGGTCAGACTGGAGGCCTGTGAATAGTGGAATGCCTCAGGGTTTGATGCTGGGACCACTACATATTACATATATCGATGATTTAGATGAGAATATACAGGCATGATTTGTAAATTTGAAGATGGCAATAAAACAGGCGGCATCATGGCGAGTGAGGAAGGTTATCAGAAATTTCAGAAATTACAGCAGTATCTTGATCAGCTGGAGAAGTGGGCTGAGAAATGGCAAATGGATTTTAATGTAGATCAGTGTAAGTTCTTGTATTTTATAAAGTCAAATCATGTTTGGAGTTTCATGGCGAATGGTTGGATCCAAAGGACTGTCGTGGAACAGAGGGACCTTGGAATTCAGGCGCATGGTTCTCTGAAATTTGATTCAGAGGTAGACATTGAAGAAAGCTTTTGGCACACTGGCCTTAATTTGTTTATATCACTGAGTATCGAAATTTGGGAGTTATGTTGCAGTTATACAGGATGCGGTGAGGCCATATTGGGAGCGTTATGTTCAGTTTTGTTCACTTTGCTATAAGACGGATGTTATTAAACCGGAAAGAGTGCAGAAAAATATTCCAAGGATGTTTTCAAGGTCTCAATGGTCTGAGTTACAGAAAGAGGTTGGACAAGCTAGGGCTTTTTACTTTTGTGTGCATGAGGATGATGAGGATCACATTGAAGTTTATAAGATCATGTCAGGTATGGATAGAGTGAATGCACCCACTCTTTTTTCCCAGGGTTTGGCAATCACCAGACTAGAGGGCACCAGTTTAAGGTCAGAGGGGACAGAATAAAAGGGAACCCGAAGAACAACTTTTTAACGCAGGGGCTGTTACGCATATGGAATGAGAATTGGTTGAGGCGGATACATTAACAATATTTAAAAGGCATTTGAATAAATACATGGATAGTAAAGGATTAGAAAGATACGGGACAAAGGCAGGGAAATGGGGTCAGTGTGGATGGGCATTTTGGTCGGAATGGACCAGTTTGGGCTGAGGGGCCTGTCTCCGTGCTGTCTGCCTCTATGACTCTCACAACCATTGCTTGTCTCCTACTGAATGTTATATTGTACTTTGCAAATTCACTGAAGATATCTTGAAACTGTAGCCTCCAATCTTCCATGATGCTTTACTAGAATATTCAAGCATTCTATATTGTATGCAGACACTTTGTAAAATGCACCTTATAAATGCCATTATTCCTTAAAAGCTGCTTCAGCCCAGGGTTAATAATTCGTCCTGCTGACCACACAACATCAAATCCGAAATAACTTGCTCTCTACTTTACTTCACAACATACTCTTCAACCCACCTCATATACACTTAATGAACTTATTTTTCACAGCTTCAGCAGTCACTTAGTTAAAGCAGTTTAGATACAATTGAGACCATCCAATAAGAATGCACTACCACAATACTTGACTGTCTAACTTCCAGAGATACGATGCTCAGATTTTCTGCTACCGTTTTGGTTTCGATAGATAACACACCAATATTTGCTTCTCCTTGCTATCGGTAAGCTCTACCTAAACTGATTCTGTGGAACCTGATGGACAGGTCTGTGTCGTTATTAGTAATAGACCTGGACAAGACATTCAGGGAGGCTCATCTCGACGCTGAGATGATCTGAAGAAATGTCAAGCAACAATATGCTCCTCTCTCTTTTAGAATAACAGTTACCACATACTCTCTGCTCCCTCACACTCACTGTATATCTGTTATCGCACCTAACCCAGAACAAGGTTCATGCTTTATCTCCAAATAAGGCTGAGGCAATACCACTCTCACTATTGAATTCAGCAACTAATAATGCCATATAGATTCAAAACTGTCGACTGACTCATTCCAGATACCTCACAACTCCCCCCATCTACACCAGGACACACAACAGGGACACCTATTCCCACTCTCCCTTCTTCCATTTCGCCCATTCCAGGAGAAACAGACTGGAATAGGATAGAAAGGGCCAAGCAGGGTAGTGGAGGGCCCGATAGCCATTCCCTCAGTCCCCTCCCCCCACCATGTAGGGAGGACTCTTAAAGTGCTTGAGAGGACCAGGACGCCTCATATGGAGAATCTGAAATATCCACGTCCTACTAACCAGTTAAGGAGTAATGTTCAGTGAAAGACAATTCTCAGTTTAAACCCACTGGCCGTTCCAACAACAGTCCTTTCACTTCCAAAACAAGTACGCAGATGCCTCACTGCACAGAGACGCAGACACAGAAATACACAGATGAACACATACAATACTTACAAGGAGATAGGTATACATACACGTATGAAGACACAAATACATATACAGTCACATGCAAATCGACATAAATATAGATAGAAACACAGGCTGAAACACAGACAAACAGATGTAGACACGCAAACACACAGATTACAAGCACATGGACACACACGCACTCACGCAGGCACACACACACATACAGACACACACAAACAGAGGCACAGACACACACACAGACACGCGCAAAAAACATACTCACATACTGATGCACAGAGCACAGACACTAGTGTCATTAAGACACAAATTGATATGTTTTTGATTTGTAAGGGGATCAAGGATTCTAGGGAGACGGCAGAAGAATGAGGTCGAGGTACATATAAGAAATTATTGAACGGAATTACGTTTCGATAGGCTGAATGGCCTCAATCTGCTCATTTCCTTTATGCTCATGCGTTATTGTGCTATCAGTCATCCTCTCCCTGAGACAGCAGTAGAGGCTGGGTGTGATACATATTTGATTGGAAAGGGACAATGGGAATGTGGGATAGGCTTGGAGTCCAGAATGGATTATGTTCCTAATTATTCCTAATTATTCTGTCCTTATGTCTGAAAAGAGGGGGTGATTTGATGTTCAGTTAACACAGTTTTAAAATAACAGTCCCACAATGAAATAAGGACGTCCCTTTCACTTTAGTGCTGTGCGACCTGTGGCGTACTCATCCTCAGGGAGCAGTGAAGACTCGTTTATTGAAGATAATTAAGGCTGAGCTCGACTGATCTTTACTGGAGAGAAGGGTCAGTGATTATTGGGAACAGACAGGAAGTTGATGGTCAGACACGCTCGGATCAGCCATGAACATTCTGAATGGGGCAGCCGAATGGGCAAAGTCTTCCCCTATCCCATGTGTTATTCCGTCAATCCACTCCTGCAGGCTCTTACAGAGATATACTGCTGTCCCTACCCCATGTGTTGTTCCTTCAATCCACCCTCGATGCTGTTACAGGGTTTAGGACCACTCTATTCAGTCAGACAGGATCGTTACAATGACTCAGGAGGAGACCATTTCGCCCCTCAAATGAATTACACAGGAATATAGAATGAAGTAATTCAGCTCGTTCAGTACACTACACAGTCTAGGAGGAGACCATTCAACCCACCTGAGCCGCTACACAGGGGCAGGGAAGCTGTCGCTAACAGGAAATAGTGAGAAGAGATAAATGTTTATTTTCAGGCTGCAAAGCTGTAACTGATGGAGTGCCTCAGAGATCACTGTGGGGTCATCAGTGATCAATAATCTGTATCAAACATCTGGAGGAAGGGGAGGGAATAGCTTGGAGCTCAATTAGCTCATACACCAAGATGGTCATTCAATGTGTCGTCAAATGGAGGTAGTGAGTCTGCAACGTGAAACAGACCGGGAACGTTAGTGAGCAAACCTTCAGCAGAAATAACATAGGGTAGGTTGTCTATTTTGGCATGAAAGATGAAACAATGGTAAACAATTTAAATGGAGAGAGATTGCCGTACTCTGTGATACAGGAGGTTTCCATGTTCTTGTGACATGAATCATATGAACTCAGATGCAGCAAGTGATTTGGAAGGTAAGTGGAATGGTGCTGTTTTTGGAAAAAGGTATCAGGTTTAATTACAGGAATGTTTAACTGCATCTGTACAGGGCATTGCTGAGACCACAACTGATATACTGTGTGCAGGATTGATCCGCTAAATTAAAATGAAAGGATATAATTATTTTCGAAGATTTTCAAAGAGGATTCCCTTTACTCATTCCTGAAATGCTGGCCTTATGTTATGGGGGGATTATCAGTTTCGATCTTAGCTGAGAAATAGTATTGAACCATCCATGACTTTCCGAAAAGTGTATCAGCTGGAAGCATATTATCTCCTGTCAGGGAGACGAAAGCTAGAGAATAACTTTTGAGAAAAAGATGCATTGATATTAACACACATAGTATGAAGATACCTACCAATATTTACAAATTACACAGACACACATAAGCATGTCAACAAATTATAAAATGGGGACATTTTTTGCCATTGGAAGGAATTGTGTACAACAAGAGCAATTCCGCATCTGCATATAATCCATAATCAAGTTTTCCAGAGAATGTTCCAGGAGATGGCACATGGTCCAGTTTGGTGTTCAGTTGATATTATTGTATGTTCCAACACAGTGAGGGAGAAAAATATTCCCTGGCAGAGAATCAGCAGCTAATTGATTCCTCTCTCTTACTATGTTCCGCCTGATAGCAAAGTGTGAGACCAGAAAATCCCTGAGTTATCTTTACCACTTGTGAAGGATTCCTGGTGAGGACTCATTGGAATCTCTCCACTGCCTGAAACAAAGGGAATTCAGCCGAATCCCACTGTTCCAGAAAGAAATCCCACTACCAGTAGCTTGTGAGCAAACTAACTTCAAAGGCAGAATAACATTTGGAGCACTCTATCATTTTTCCATTTGTTATGAGTTCAACTTTCTGTGTCGCACATTTTTCGAGAAAATGGCCTACTCTGAGACCTAAATTATTGGCCACCTCACTAAACTGGTTGCATTTAAGATGGGTGTAACCAGTGGAGGGGTGGGACAGGAAAAGGACATAGTGACCCTCCAACATTTGTTGGAACACAAATGAGAAATTCTCAAAGGGCTGTTCAAGTGGAAATTCCCTTCCACAGAGGATTATGTTGCCTAGGTGTTTGCATTTACTCATATTTGTATTTGGTATGTAGTAAAATGGAATACAGACAGAAACGTGTTGCTTTGAGCAAAAGCACATGAAGCGGTGACAAAGTATTTAAAAGCTCACCACTCCTGCTGCTCAGTCCTGTGTTGCTATGTTCTATTCAACCCATCACAGCTCCTGGAAGGATCAGATGGAGGCCACTTGCTCCAATTACTTGGTCAACAGTAACACAGGATCTCATTCAGTCCCTGAAGACTGTCACACATGGTTTGGTGTCGGTTGGAAAATGTCATTTGGTTCAAAAGATGCCTCTGGTCTCTTTACAGAGTGTTTCCCGTCTGCAACTTGTGGTTCATTTGTTAGTTATATTATAGAACCAGATTCACCATGAATACCTCAACAAGAGATGACTCACAAAATACTTTATTCCCTCTGATTGCAACGTTCAACAAAAGAACATTCAGGGAATTTACAGCCATTAACTTTGCAATTACTGAGTATGAGGACAAAAGGAACAGGATCAGATAATTCGGATGATCAAGCCATTGCATATCATCATAGCTGATCTACTGTTGACATTAACTCCTCTTTAATGCCCAATTCTTCACCCCTTAATCTCTGACAGGTCAAAAATCCATCTACTTCCTCCTTAAATGCTTTCAGTGATATAGCTCCCATAGCTTCCTAGCCCAGATCATTTCTGACAGTGATTACCTTCTGTGAGAGGAAAGCCCGCCCTACACATACACCGTCACCTATTGATATAAACAAGAGGCGAACACAGTGGCTCAGGAAAGAGTGAATGGCACTGATACCAAGGCAGTATTTGACTGAGGATGGCATCGGGACCACCTACTTATTTGAGCTTAATGTGGATCAGGTGTAACCTTCCCACTGACGGGGTCTTTTAGAACACAAATAAAGAGGTTTGGCGTCAGTCGCCAACAATCCTCTCAGTCCCAGGACATCTCTGCAGGAGATCCTCAGGTTAGACTCCTCAGCACAAACATCTTCAGCTGGTCCATCAATGTTTTTCCCCATCATAAAATCTGAAGTAGGTATGATGACTGAAGATCATAGACTGTTCAGAACATTTTGACCCACATCAGCTCCTGAACCATTCTGTGTCCATGTGCAGCAAGACCCGGACAGCATTCCGGTTTGTGCTGTTCAGGTGTCGGTAACATTTATGTAACAGCACGGCCAGACACTGCACATTTTCACAGCTAAAAGAGGAACTCATTCAGCATCTCAAGCTGGTTGCACACTGGTATGAGCTAGCATTCAGTAACAGGAAGAGTGACAGCAGATTCAATACTCTTGCCTGTTACACAGGAAGGAGAGTAGTCTGTTCAGTGCATCGAGCTGTTAAACAGGAGCAAGCAGAGCCCAATCAGACACTTAAACCTGTTCCATTAGACCAGGAGGAGGCTATTCATCCCCACGAGACAGTTATACTGGAAGGGCGGGGGGGGGGGGGAGGTCATTGATATTCCAACATGACAAAACAATGAAACAGAGGCTGCACTGATAGAGGACTCAATGATGTTAATCATAGTTCCATTGTTTGTAGAACGTGTGCTGCTTTAACATAGTTTGCTGGCAATGAGGAGGGAAGCCAAATGATTTGTGCCAAGTCACAAGGAAGCATCTTCCATCACCGAGAAGACACACCCATGTTCTCCATGGAGGTCAGAATCTGGTGGGAATAGTTAACTGTTTTAGCATGAAGATATTGTGGCTGCTGTAGGGATTGCGGATAACGAGACTTTCACTGTAGGACCTTACACCAAATGCACTGTTTTAATGTGGGGAGAGTTTATAGAAACACTGGCCCTCTGTCTCTCTCATGCGACATGGGGATTGGGTGTGGGGTGAGAGGAATATTTTCAGAGGCTCTTAAACTATCGACAATCATACAACCCGAGTAAAAAACAAGCCGTGGAATTTTTCACCATATCAGTGTCTAGATTAGATTACTTACTGTGTGGAAACAGGTCCTTCAGCCCAACAAGTCCACACCGCCCCGCCGAAGCGCAACCCACCCATACCCCGACATCTACCCCTTACCTCACACTACGGGCAATTTAGCATGGCCAAACCACCTGACCTGCACATCTTTGGACTGTGGGAGGGAACCGGAGCACCCGGAGGAAACCCACGCAGACACGGGGAGAATGTGCAAACTCCACAGTCAGTTGCCTGAGGCAGGAATTGAACCCAGGTCTCTGGTGCTATGAGGCAGCAGTGCTAACCACTGTGCCACCGTGCCGCCCTAATTAGAACATCGTGAGTGACTGTCCCTTCCCCTCAAGTTTCAATGCAATCACCACTCATTCTCTCACAACGCCAGATATTAATCTTCACTGTATCCTCATGGTACCATAATCCCAAGGATTAGTCTGGTGAAACTCCATTGCACTCCCTCTGTAGCAAGGCGATCATTCCTTATAAAAGAGAGAAAGTCTGTCCACAATATCCCACATACTGCCTCAACAACACTCTCAGCGATGATCGCAATAACTCGTTTTCCTCTTAGACATCTCCGTTTCTTTCCTGTGGCGTAAACAGACATTCCTTTCTCTACACTGCTGGAAAGAGTTAACACTTTTATAATGAAGGCATTATTGCTGCTGTGGGGATTATGGATAACATGACATTCATGGCAGGATCACGCACCAAATGAACTGTATTAATTTTGGGAGATTTTATTCAAAAGCCTGAACCTCTCTCTCTCTCTCTCTCTCTCTCTCTCTGTCTCTGTGTCTGTCTGTCTGTCTGTCTCTCTCTCTCTCTCTCTCCACAACCACCCCCCCCTCCTATCTTCCTCTCTCTGTCTCAGTTGAAATAGGGAGTGCAGGAGGTTGGGTGGAACGTTCTCAGAGGCTCTTAAACTGTCGAGAATCATGTAATTTGAGTGGAAAAAAGCCATGAAACTTATCACCGTATCAGTGTTTGTTTAGAACATCATGATTGATTGTCCATCCAACTTAAGGTTCAATGCAATCACCTCTTATTCTCTAACTGAGTTTCGCTCACTGCTCATGGTACCATCATCCCAGGGATTAGTCGTGTGAAACTTGAGAGGAAGTCTATCCACGGTACCCCAAACACTGCCTCAACAACACTGTCAGGGAATGTCAAAAAACATATTTTCTCTTACGTAGACATCGCCATTTCTTTCCTGTGCCACAAAAGGCATTCCTTATCTATGCACTATGACTGACATGGAATTTATAAGTCCCTTACATCTGTACATAGCATCAATAAAGCCAGAACCAGAGATACCTATGGAGATGTGCATCCCTCTCGGGGAGAATTTCAATGAGATTGAATAAACCTAAAACAGTGAATGGTCACGTACCTGAATGGAAATGAGATGTAGCAGGACAGAAACCAAGCAGAGAAAGGAGGCTATCTTTACTTTTGTTCTTCTCTCAAAGGATGTATGAAGCCCTGGTCAGGGCAGCTTTTATGCAGATCTTGATTTGAGTGGCTAGTTCAGCTGTTCCACAGGACAGTAAAGAGTAAAACGCATAGCTATGAGTTTGTAGTGTTACAACACAGGATAAATCTTTCTGCTTAATTAAAACCAGCAACAGAGAAAAGATTTATCCCATGCAGTAATCTGTGGTAATTCTAGAGTCCAAATCTATTTAAAGTAAAAATGAACAACTTTATTTCTTAAAATATAACAGGAAATAATAAACGAACGACTGTTTACAACTTCTTCCTCTAACCTGTCTTTGACCTTCCCCCTCAACAATTGTGGGCGGCACGGTGGCACAGTGGTTAGCACTGCTGCCTCACAGCGCCAGAGACCCGGGTTCAATTCCCGACTCAGGCGACTGACTGTGTGGAGTTTGCACATTCTCCCCGTGTCTGCGTGGGTTTCCTCCGGGTGCTCCGGTTTCCTCCCACAGTCCAAATGATGTGCAGGTTAGGTGAATTGGCCATACTAAACTGCCCATAGTGTTAGGTAAAAAGGGGTAAATGCAAGGGTATGGGTCGGTGTGCTACGGCGGGTCGGTGTGGACTTGTTGGGCCGAAGGGCCTGTTTCCACACTGTAAGTAATCTAATCTAATCTAATCTAATACTAGTTCGATAAGATGGCTAATTAAGATTTACAAAACAAAACTTCTTATCTCAAATCCAGGAAGCTTTCGGTTCTTCTCCATATTCCTGTTTTCTTTTTCTTTTGGGGACTCTGCTTCACCAGTTACTAATCAATAAAGGTACCTGTAGGAGAGCTATTTTTCAGGCAGTGTTTGCAGGCTGGTAGCTTGTCAGTTCTCCTCTCAAGTATTCAATTTTCCATGGTCTTCTAACGCCAAAATATTGGATTGTATCATTGACTGTTAAGATTGTCAATATAATAAATTGAAACTTGATTGGGGTGGGTATTTTGGGGTATAATCTAAAATGTTTTGCTGAATTTGTTTCGAGATAATGAGCTGATCGGGTTGTTTGACCAAATGTTGCATTATATCTATTTTTCAGAACTCTTGGTGCTGTCAGGTAGTTATTGTTGGTTTTTAATTCTCTCAAAGGTACAGTACACCCACGTGTTCATCACAGAAGTCACACGGAAACCTGACCAGGGAAGCATGCCACACTGACTTCCCTAAAGGACTTGAGGCAAGCAGATTGGTTTTTATAACAAATGATAATGGTTGCTTTTAAATTCCCGAATTTCCTTCATGAGATATCAACAGACCATTATTCTGTGGCTCCAGATTATGAGTCAATGGCTTGACCACCATAACCTGTCTTCCCTTATGTGCAGAGAACAAGTTAAACATTTTCAAGAGCAATTATTTAGTCACGGACATGGTTACAAGGAACGTGAAACCGTTGCATCTGGATTGAACAAAGGCACAAATGGTATATTCAGATTTTGCACTGAGACTGAAGACGAGACTGGGATACCATGAAGGTGGTATTGGACAGGATTGGTGAGTGGGGAGGACATGGGGATGTAAATCTGTGAAGGACAAAATGGATTACAGAGTTTGAGAAGAGTCTGGTTCCTTCTTGCATATCAATGAGTAATTTATAAATCTTAGTTTCATAGTTATAACATATAAGGAAATGAATTTTTGTTTGGAACTGAAGATATTGAATTGCACTTTCCAAAATGTACATATCACGAGCAAACATTCAGTTCAACCCGGTTTAGTAGACAAATATAATGACTTACCAGGAAGACCAACTATCGCGAGGATGGGGTAGTAACCACCTTGAATAATCCAAAGGATATCCTGTATCCGATATGCTAATGATATCCAAGGTTAACAAAGCTAGTCAAGACCCCCAGATAAACTCCTGCCCATTGTTGGAACATTCCAGTGTAATGTTCTCAGTTTCTGAGCCATTGTTGGAACATTCCAATCCATGGTCCTCAGATTATGAACAATTATTGCAACGTTCCTGTCTAATGTTCTCAGATTCTGATCTCTCCTCCCCCTCTCTCTCGAGCTGCTAATCCCTGTTAGTGCTGTCAGTGATGTTCCAACTCACACTATGGGATAGCACATTGAACAGAGCCCATTTATCTTTCAACGATGGAAACTCTCGACTGTGGTAATTAGGATCCAAAGAGATGGACATTAATCACTGTCACTGAACAAATAGCTCCATTTAAGCCCTTTGAATTCAATATTGATTTCATTAAAATTCAAAAGAACGTTTAAAATTTACTCATTTAGCTTGGGATATGTGGTGGTGGCTGAGGGAAGGAATATTGGAGTTGGTAGATTGATTACGTGCAATCATTCAATCTGCCTTGGATATGGGAGTAATGTCAAAAGATTGTCAGGACATAAACAAGTTTCTCTGTTTATAAATGGAAACATACAGTCTGAAACTGTTGATCAGTGATTATAATGTCAGTAAAATATCGGGAGAACTTTTCTAGTCCACAATCTGACAGGAAAATGTGCCTACGACAACGCGAGTTATAACAGACAAATGGCATGGACATGTTAACAGAGATTATGACGTGACACACAATTCAGATGGTTTGTCGTGGATCAGAGAGGGCAGGTGAGGGTCACGCTGTTAATGTTGTCGATTTCAATCAACTGTGATTAAGTACCATGCACTGGTTTTCAATTTCAGTGTGATTATGATATTGGGAACATGGCTGCAGAGACTGGTGGGAGGAAACATGATATTTCCTAGTCATCAGTGTTGGGATGTTACTCTTTATAAAGCAAAAGAAGGTCGAATTCCAGGATATATCTCCAATGAGGAATGAGGAGAGCCAATACTAACCATATGACCAGAAGACATTGGAGCAGAAATTTGGCCTTTCAGCCCATTGAGACTGCTCCGCCATTTAATGATGGCTATTACGCTTCTCAAACCCATTCTTGCATTTTCTATCTGTAACCCTTCATCCCATTTATAATTAAGAACCTATCTGTCTTACTCTTCAATATACTCAATTACCTGGCCTGGACAGCCTTCTATAGCAGTGAATTCCCTAGATTCACTACTCTCTGGCTGAAGAGGCTCGTCTTTATCTGTGTCTGAAAAAAAGTCTTCCCTTTACTCTGTCCACTCGGGTCCGAGTCTCCCCTCCATTGGCAATATCTTCCCAAAATCCACCCTGTCTAGGTCATTCAATATTCTGTAAGTTTCAATTAGACCTCCTAACAGCCTTCCGAACTCTATCAAATATAGACCCCGAGCCCTCAGATGTTCTTCATCTGTTAAGCTTTTCTTTCCTGGGACCACTTTTGTGAATCTCATCAGAAAATGCTCCAGATCCAGTATATCCTTCCTGAGATATGGGACCCAAAACTGTGCACAATAATGTAGCCTGACCAAAATCTTATAGAGCCTCAAAAATACATCCCTGCATTTATATTCAAGCCTTCTTGAAATAAATGGTATCATTTTATTTATCTTCCCAACTGCTGACAACCGTCGTGTTTACCTTTCAAGATCCTTGGACCAGAACCGCCCCCCCCAACTCCGCCGCCAAGTATTCTGAACTTGCTCGCTATTTTGTAAATAGTCCATGCCTTTATTTTTCCTGGCAAACTGCATGACCACACACTTGCCCTCGTTATACTCCATCTGCCACTTATTTGCTCACTCCCCTAACCTGTGCAAATCCTTCAGCAGGAGAAAGTGAGGACCGAGAATGCTGGAGAACAGAGTCAGCAAGTGTGGTGCTAGAAAAGAGCAGCCAGTCAGGCGAACTCAGAGGAGCAGGATATTCGACCTTTCAGTTATAAAGCCTTTATCAGGAATGAAGTGGGTGGGCGGAAGAGGGTAGAGAGATGAATGGGAGGAGCTGGGAGGAAGGTGAGTGGTGAGAGTGGAAGGTGGAGTGGAGAGATGGAAATGAAGATAGACAGGTCGGACAGTTCAACAGGCGGTGATCAGTTGGAGGGTTAAATCTGGGATAACGTGGAGGGAGGGGAGATGAGGAAACAGGCGACATTGCACAGGATACCGTGTGGTTGAAAGGTCCCAAGGTGGGCTCTTCCTCCAGATGTGTGGTGGCTAGAATGTGGCAGTGGAGGAGGCCAAGAACTTGCATGTCCTTGGAGGAGTGGTAGGGGGAGGCGACGTATTTAGCCACAGGGAAGTGGGGTTGTTGGGTGTGTGATGGAGAGTGTTTCCTGAACCGTTCTGCAAGGTGATGTCCTGTCTCCCCAGTGTAGAGGAGACCAGGAGCAAGAGAACAGAGTAGATGAGGTGTTTGGATTCACAGGATATTCTCTGCCTGATGTGGAAGGATCCTCTGGGGCCTTGGATGGAGGTGAGGAGGAAGTTGTTGGCACAGTTTTCATACCTCTTGCAATGGCAAGGGAAGGTGCCGGGAGGGAAAGGTGGTTTGTTGGGGTGTGTGAGGGGGGATGTGTGAACGTAACGAGGGAGTCGTGATGGGAATGGTCTCTGCAGAATGCTGATAGGGGTGGGGAGGGAAGGATATCTCTGGTGGTGTGGTCGGAATGTTACTGGCAGAAATGGAGGAGGATGATGCGTTGTATCCTGAGGTTGGTGGTCTTGACGGCGAGCATCAGAGGGCTGCTAGAGGTGCTACTGCACCCTCCTGCAGCCGAACCACCTCTTCGATGCTACCTATGCCTCTATTCCATCTTTGCACTTTTTGAAAACTTAGCCAGAATGCCCTCAGTTCCTTCATGTAGACCATTAATGCACAAAGCGAATTTTATGGTCCCAACACTGAATCTTGAGGAATACTACTTGTCACTGGATGCCATCCGGAGAAGGACACTTTTATCCCCACTCTCTTATTTCTGTCAGGCACCGTTCATCCATCCAAGCTAGCACCTTGCCTGTAACACCAGGAGCCCTAATCTTTCTCAATAGCTTTCCTGCGTGGTACCTTATCAATGGAATTTAGAGAAGCAGGTGGATAACATCTACTGGTTCTCCTTGGTCAAATCTGCTTGTTACTCCCTCAAAGTATTCCAACAGGTTTGTCAGGCATGACCTCCCATTGATGAAACAATGCTGACTTTGCACTATTTTACTAAATACTTCCAAGTATTCAGAAATCCCATCCTTCATGATGGATTCCAGGATGTTACCCACAACAAGGTTAGGCTACTCAGTCTGTATTTTTCCATCTTCTGCCTAACTCCCTCATTAAATGGAGTGACATGTTAGCAATTTTCCAGCCTTTCCTGATTTTAGTCTTCCCTGAAATATTACCACTTGCACTTTCATTACCTCTTTAGCTATCTCCCTTACAATGCTGGGATGTAGTCTATATGGTTCAGGTGATTTATCCAAATTCAGGCCATTCAGTTTTCTATCATCTTCTTCTTGGTGAGGAACATCATACTCAGCTCTGCCCTCTCACTATCTTCAATTTTTGAGAAATTACTCGTGTCTTCCACCATGAAGACTGATGCGAAGTTCCTCATTCATTTCTTTGTTTCCCACTACTGTCTCTCCAGCATCATTTTCCAGTGATCCATATTCACTTTTGCCTCTCTTTGGCACATTATGTATCTAAAGAACCTCTTACAGTCTCCTTTCTATTACTGGTTAGCTTACCTCCATATCTAATATTCTCTGCCCTTTTTTTGCCCTCTGTTAGTCGTTGTAAGTTTCCAATTCTGAAGTTTCCCACTCCCCCTCAACACATTATACGCTTGCTCTTTTGCTTGTATGCAATCATTGACTTCCCTCGTCAGCCCTGGCTGTCTCATCCTTCATACCATGCCTCTATTCTTCGGCAAGAATCTCTGCTGTGTCTCGTGAATTAATCTTGGAATCTACTGCCATTGCTGTTCCCCTGTCTTTAATGCTTGACCTCTCTCCCAGTCAATTCTACCCAACTTCTCTCTTATACCTCTGTAGTTGTCTTTATTCAGCTGAAATACTGTTACCTCTGATTCTATCTTCTGTCTCTCAAATTGCAGAATAAATTCAACCATGTTCTGATCATTGCTTCCAAAGTTTACCTTCACCCTAATCTCCCTTACGAATCCTGCAGCATTAAATCCAATATCATCTGTTCACCCCGAGTGGGCTCCACCAAAAGTTGCTCTGAAAAGCCATCTCATAAACATTCCTAAAATTCCTTTTCTTGCGAACCACTACCAATCTGATGTTCCCAGTTTCCCGCATACTGAAATCACCCATGATTACTGTACTTTGCCTTTCCTACACATCTTTTCTATCGCCTGGTGGATCTTGTGCCCCAGCTCCTGACTACTCTGTGGAGCCCTGTACAAGACTTCAACTGTGGTTGTCTTACCTTTGTGGTTGCTCAATTCTACCCACGCAGATTCTACACCATCTTACCTTACTTCCTTTCTTACTATTGATTTAATTTCATCTCTTACTAATAATGCAAATCCATACCCTCTGCCCACCTGCCAATCTTTTCGATAGGATAAATATCCATAAATATTCAGATCCCCTTGCAGCCACATCTCCGTGATGACCATCGCTTCAAACATGCCGAATTAATTCTGCACCACAAGCTCATTTACCTGATTCCTTATACAGCATGCATTCAGTTGTAACCCCTTCAGTCCTGCACTAACCGTCCCACTTCTCATGGTCATTAATTTGTGCAGTGCACTTGAAGTTTGATTGTTAAACATTTCCAAATGCTCTATCCTATTTGTGTCTGCGCTGGAGATTTTAATAACGTCTGCTGAATTCTGTACTCTTACCTCCTCTTTTAATTCGGCATCTCTAATTAAACCCTATAACCGCACCCCACCCCGCACATACACACATACTCCTAATCAGTTTAAAGCTCTGTCTACAGCCCTGGTGATGATTCACTCGGATTCTGGTCCCAGCACGGTTCAGATGATGACTGTCCCATCGGAGCAGGTCCTTTCTTCCTCAATAATGAAATGTGTTTATTCAACACAAAATACAGGATACAAAGGCTTTTCTGTACATACCAAGACATGAAAATTACAAAAAGACAATATTGTGAAAATACACTTACGCTGTGGAGCGATATAAATTGTAATGTGAATTACAAAACTATGGAAGTAGTGTGCAAACTTTATCAATCATTATTTGACCCACAGCTGAGATTCTGATTTCCCCTCTGCCAGTGATTCCCTTCACTGAGATTCCACCCCGCCTCTCACGCAGTGTGTCGAGGGGCTACAAGTTCCTGTTAGCTCAGAATATTTAAATTAATCCACCTTCTTCCTGGAGCCAATCTATTGTGTTTAGCTGTCAGCAACTCAGCTCTTGGATGTTATTGGCAATAAATAATCTGGGATGACCGCCAGTATCAGCAAGGTGCTCACAGGGTATGGCACCAGACAAAGGGCTTATAGTCTGTGAGATTTTCTAAGAATCGCTTCTGTGTATTTCTCCTCATGCTGTCTCCTGATCTAACTTCACATTCGTCTGACACCCCTTGCTGTCACTCACTCTGTCGCTCCTTTTTTTCACTCTGTTTATCTCACTTCACTGATTCTCTCTCTGTTTGTTTCTCTCCCTCTCAGTCTAGCTCCGATAATTCCCTCTATTTTCAAGTTGTCAAGTTGGAGAGCTCGTGGACGCATGGTGGGCTGAATGGCCTCCTTCTGTGTTGTATTAATTATGAAGTTCTCTGACCCACAGTAACAAGTTTTGGTGCCTGGAGAGACAAGCTGGTCCACTGTAGGATACAGTGAACAATTAATCATTGTCTCTTCCTATTTTCTGACATGCAGCGACATCGAAATATTTGTTCAAACAAACAGGTTCCTCATATTAAAATCAGCACACTTCAGACTGCCAGGCCAATGTGTTAAGTGCCCTCTGTTTTATTTTGTTGGTCTTAGCTGTGCTGGGATTAGTCTCAACTCCTCCTCGGTCACTGTACCTGTGGATCTACTGCTGTGTTTCCATACACCCCTCACCCACCGCCGCCACACACTAGTTTAAACCCTCGTAAAGGACAATAGCAAACCTGCCTGCCAGGAGATTGCTGCCAGTTCAAGTCCATCCCGTTCATCTTGTGTATATCCTACTAACCCGGGAATCCCAATGATCCACATATTGGAGATTGTTATCAGTTCATGTGCATCACGTCCTTCTTGTGTGTATCCTACTGACCTGTGAATCCCAATAAGCCACATATTGTAAATTGCTGCCATTTCAGGTTCATACTATCCTTTTTGTGTATATCCTACAGACTCGGGAATCCCAATGATCCATATCGGAAGTGCTGCCTCCCCGACCAGCACTTTGATTGTGTATTTAACTGTGCTACCTTACGAATCCTAACCTCACTCGCACGTGACATTTTCTAATGTCTCCAAAATTCAAATATCCTTTCAGCACAACTCCAGCAAAGCCTTTTCTTTAAACTGGATAGACCGGATAATAAAAACTTAAGTGTGATGTCAGGAAAGTGAGACCACTGAATTCGTCCAATGACCACCGAATCTGATATTTAACCCCGCCACCAAACCTGTTTGACAAGGCATACATATGGACCATCTATTTGCAGATGGACAAGGATAAACAGAAGATTAGAAAATGTCAGAGCAGATGGATGTAATTCATCCAGTTTACTCAGCTTTGCTATTCAACTGGATTCTAGTTATTCGGTTCCTTTCAATGGCAGGGTCTTTACCCAGCATCCCCAGCGGGTCAGAAAGTTTCCAGTGTCGTTGTGTGCACAGTCCTGCGAAGGGAGTATCCAGTGCCAGGCAATGGGGTGTGGGGAGTCCCAGGGGTGGCACAAGGAAAGGCTGCATGTAGTGACGATGGACTGAGGGAACTGAGAGAGGTGGAATGGGCATCCAGGACACTGCACTCACACAAGTGGCCGGGCAAGATTCCTAAACACCCAGATGAAACTGCGAACCACGGCTGCTTTTACAAAAACCTATCACATTTGCTGCATTTCTCCATCAAACGAAAGCAAAAATACTGTAGATTGTAGAAATCTGAAGCAAACACAGAGACGTACTGTACAGAAAGAAAAGAGTTAATGCTCCCAATGCAGATGCAGGAAGAATGTACAAAGTCCACACAGACAGGGTCCAGAGACTGGAAATGAAACCAAGTCCCTAACACTGTGAGGCAGCATTGCTGTGTCACCATGCTGCCCAATGATGGATAATTTGGGATAGTATAGATAAAAGCAGAGATACTGTTCTCCGTGATCTGGATTAAGAGTCCTGAAGGTTGTGTTGCCGACATGGTGCTCGGGTTTGGGATCTATCATCTGGGTTGCAGAACTTGGAGTTGGAGGGAAATGATCCAGTGGTCAGGGTCTGTGTAGGTAGCAACGGTTAGACAAACAAATAACAATGAGAAGAGCGACGGGTAATACAGGATTGAACTATTATATCGGAACGCATGCGAGTTATATACAGGGAGCTGGGGTGTAAGATACACCAGGATCTAGAAAGATCTGTCGGAAAGGCAAAGTCACAGTGATCATGTGGGATTTTATTTTACAGAAGGACTGGGAATTCAGAAAAATAGTGGTTTGCAAAAAAAGGAATTTGTGGAATGTCTACGAGATGGCTTTTTGGAGCAGCTTGTGCACGCAGACTACATGGGGAGAGCTTTAGGTGACTGTCATCATAATATGATTGAGTTTACTCTGCAATTTCAGATGGAGAAGTTAGAATCAGAAGTAATGCTATTACAGCTGAATAAAGCCAATTACACAGACATGAGTGAGGATCTGGGTAGAATTGACTGGGAGACGGGCACAGCAGGAAAGACAGTGCAACAGCATTGGCAGGAGATTTTTGGAGTAATTCAGGATACAGCAGAGATTTATCCTGAGGAAACATAGGCTTGTATAGGGAGGACTGGACAATCATAGCTGACTAGGGAAGTCAGGAAGAGCAGAAAAGCAAAAGAGAAATGAAACAATGTGGCAAAGTGCAGTGGAAAACCGGAGGATTGGGAAGCTTACAAAGACAAAACAGAGGGCAAACAAAATAAAATAAGGAGGGAAATTATTAAATATGGGGGTATGCTCGCCAATAATATAAACGAAGACTATAACAGTTTCCTTCGACATATAAAGTACAAAACAGGGACAAAAGTGAACATTGGACTGCTGGGAAATGATACTGGAGAGGTAGCAGTGGGGAACGAGAAAATAGCCAAGGAACTGAATAATTACTTTGCATCGTCTTTCATGGTGGAAGGCACGATTAATACCTTAAAAATTCAAGAGATTGAGGGGCTAGAGCTGGGTATGATGGCCCCCACCAAGGAGAACATGCTAGAAAAAATTGTAATGGCGCGAAGCTGATTAAATAACCTTGACCAGATGGACTACATCCCTGTATTATAAGGGAGATAGCGAAAGAGGGAGTGGAGGCAATCGTGGTGATCTTTCAGAAATCACTAGAGTAGGGAATGATCCTAGAACACTGGAAAACCACGAACGTGACACCCCTTTTTAACAAGAGAATAAGGAAAAAGACAAAAAAAACATGAATAGTTTATCCTCTGTCGTGGATAAGATTCTGGAATTCATTGTGAAGGATGAGTTTTCTGAATACTTGAAAGTATTTGGTAAAATAGGGCAAAGTCGGCATGATTTCATCAAGGGAAGTTAATGCCTGACACATCTATTGGAATTCTTTGAAGAGGAAATGAACAGGCTCGACCAAGCACAGACAATGGACGTAATCCACCTGGAATTCAAGAAGTACTTTGAGAAAGTGTCACACAGGAGATTACTGAGTATGATATGGGTCCATGGTGTTAGAGGCAAGGTAGTGGCATGGATAGAAGCTTGTCTGGCTGGCAGAAAGCAGAGAGTGGGGATGAAAGAGTACTTCTCAGGATGGCAGCCGGTGACAAGTGGTGATCCAGAATGCTCAGTGTTGGAATCGGAACATTTTACTTGTTACATTAACAACATAGATGAGGGAATTGAGGGCACTCTGGCTAGGTTTGCAGATGATACAAATAAAGGCAGATGAACAGGTCGTATTGACGAAGCGGAGAGGCTGAACAAGGATTTGGACAGGTGAAGAGATCGTCAGATGCATTCCAACGTTGGAAAGTGTGAGGTCATGCACTTTGTCACGAAGAATAGAGGCATGTTCTATTTTCTAAATGGCGAGAAAATTCAGAAATCTGAAGTGCAAAGGAACTTGGGAGTTCTCGTGCAGGGTTCTCTCAAGGCCAACTTGCAGGTCGAGGCAGTAATTAGGAGGGCAATTACAATTATGATTGGGAGCATATACGACGAGAAGAATTGAATATAAGAACTGACTGTATACGGTTCTGGTCAGGTTACATTTGGAGTATTGTGTTCATTTTTGAGCTCCATACCTCAGGAAGGATGTACTGGTCCCAGAGCGTGTTCAGAAGATTTTCACGAGAATGGTCATAGGAATGAAAAGCTTATTGCATGAGGAATGTTTGAGGACTCTGGGTCTATACTTGATAAAGTATGAAAGGATAAGAGGGAATGTAATTGTAATAGACAGGATACTGAATGACCTGGAGAGAGTGGATGTTGATAAGATATTTCCATTGGATGAGAATCTGAGGGCACAGCCTTAGATGAAAAGGAACACTTTTTTAGAACAGTAATAAGGAGAAAGTTATTTAACCATAGAATGGTGAATCTTTGAAATTTATTGCCACAGAAGGCTGTGGGGGAAGGTCATTGAGTATATTTGAGACGGAGATAGATAGTTTTTGATTATCCAGGAGATGAAGGGTTATGGGGAGAATTCGGAGAATGGGTTTAAGAAACCTATCAGCGATGATTGAATGACGGAGCAGACCCAATGGGCTAACTGTCCTAATTTATGCGCCAATGTCTTATAGTCTTCTGGTCTGAACCTTAAGGAAGTACCTTGTATCTCTGAGAAGATAGATTCATGTTCTTCATGAAGGTCAGTAGCTGGTGGGAATAGTTCGCTGTTTTAGAATGAAGGTATTGTGGCTGCTGTCAGGGTGGTGGAAAATTTGACATTCAGTGCAGGATCACACACCAACTGCACTGTATTAATGTGGGGAGAGTTTATTCAAAACTTGGACCTCTCCGTCTCTCTGAATGGGGAGTAGGGGTTGGGGTGGGTGGGGTAACGTCCTCCCAGGCACTTAAACTATCCCGAATCATGCATATTGAGTGAAATAGCAGTCATGGAATTTATCACTTTCTCATTGTCTGTTTAGAATATAAGGAGTAATTGTCCATCCCTCTCAGGGTTCAATGCAATCACCTCTTATTCTCTCTCAGCGCAACAGATCAACCTTCACTCACTCCTCATGGTGCCATCATCCAAGGGATTAATATGTTGGAAATCCTCTTCACTCTCTCTGTGGTAAGGAGATCAATCCATACAAAGGAAAGAAAATCTGTCCACAATACAACAACTACTGCCTCAACAACACTCTCAGGTTTGATCATAATAATTCCTTTCCCTCACTTAGCTGGCTCCATTTCTTTCGTGTGACACAGGAAAAAGTTCATTTAAAATACACTGCCACTGTTTTAGAATTAAAAAAACATACTTACATCTTTAGGTCAGCATCAATATAGCCAGCACCAGAGGTGCCCGTGGAGATGGACAATCAGTCTTGGAAGAGACTCAATCACAAAGAATGCATCTAAAACAGTGAATGTCTACCTACCTGAATGGAACTGAGCCGGAAGAACATGGGATTCAGGCAGAGGAGAACCTTTCCTTTTGTTCTGCCCACACGGGATGTGTGCAGCTCTGGTCAGGCCAGCATGTTATGCCGATCTTGAACTGAGTGGCTGTTTCAGGTGTTCCACAGGACAATAAATAGTAAAAACAAATTGCCGTGGGTTTTCAGTTAAAAAGAGACTTGACCAGAGAAAGATGATCCACTGCCTTCTCTAATGTACATAAGGCAAGCCGAAATCAACAGATTATTAGTCGGTGGTTCTAGAATACGATCCAATGATTCGGCCCACCATACTCTGTCTGCCCATCTTTCAGATTTTGTGCAGAGAACAAGTTAAACATGTCAAGTAAAATTATTTTGTAATGGACGCTTGGTTAGAAGGGACTTGAAACAGATGTATCTGGAATTAACAAAGGAAGAAACGATGGTTTATTCAGGATTTGAACTGAGGCTGAGGAGGAGACTGGGACGCCTTAATGGCGGTACTGGACAGGATTGGTATGTGGGGAGGATATGGAGATGTACACTTTGCAGGAGAAAATGAATCAAAGAGGTTGAGAACAGTGTGTTTGACCCTCGCATATTGGTGATTAATTTGTAAATAATAGTTTTGCTAGTTATGATTTCTAAGGAATGAAAATTTGATTGGAGCTGAAAACGTCGGCTTGCACCTTTACAAAATCTGCATATCATGAGCATCTATTCAGTTCAGACCATTTCACTAAACAGACAGAGTCACTTACCAGGAACACCAACCATAGCAAGGAGAGGATAGTAACCAGCTTGAATAACCATCAGTACACTTTCAATCCGCGATGCTAATGATATCGAAGGCCGGGAAAGCCAGTAAAGACCATAGGATAAACTCCTATCCATAACTGGAACATTGCAGTCTAATGTTCCCAGATTCTGATCCAGTGTTGGAACATTCCAGTCTAATGTTCCCAGATTCTGATCCATTGCTGGAACATTCCAGTCTAATGGTCCCAGATTTCCATCTCTCGTGCCCTTCTCTCTGAAGCTGTAATCCCTCTTATTGCTGTTGAACATGCTCCCGCTCGTTATGGGATAAAACACTGAAAGCATTCCCTTATTGATAGAAGAGAGAAACTCTCTAGGCGCGCATACGATCCATGGAGACTAACATAATTACAATCGCTGAACAAATAGCTCCAGTTAACCCCTTTGAATTCAAAGCTACTTTATTAAAATTCAAAATAACGTTGAACATTTATGCATTCTGGGTGTGATATACGAGTGTGACTGAAGGAAGGAATGTTGAAGTTGGCAGATTGATTGTGTGTAATCATTCAGTCAGCCTTGGATATGGAAGTAATGCCAGAAATTTAACGGAACATAAACATGCTTCACTGTTCATTAATACAGAAATGAATCCTGTAACTACTGATCAGTCATTGCAATATCTGTAAAACATTGAGAAAACTACTACCATCCATGATCTGATAGCAAAATGTGCCAAAAGAAAATGTGGGTTACAACAAACAAACAGCACAGATACGTTAACAGAGAATTGCACATGGCCAACACAGTTCAGTTTGTTAATCCAGGATCATAGAGGGCAGGTGTGCGTCATGCTGTTGACGTTATCGATGTTAATGAACTGTCATAAAGTGTCATTGAATGGACTTCAATTACATTGTGATTATGATATTGGGGAAAGAAATGAAGACGGAGAGAACTGGGGGACATGTCTGATTAGACTGGGTGGGGGGACAGTGGTGTTCTCCATTTACCAGAATTGGAATGTTACTCTTTGTAACTCATATGAAGAACAGATTCAAGAATACATCTCAATGAGGAATTAGCAGGGACAATATTAATGAAATGTGTTTATGCAATATAAAATACAGGAACAAAATGATTTTCTGCACCCACCAATATATGCAAAGTACAAAGAGATAAGGTTGTTAAAATACACTCCTGATATTGAGCTATATAAATTGAAATGTGAATTACATAACTTGGAAATTGGTATGCCAACTTTATCAATCATTATTTGACCCACAGCTAAGATCGTGGTTTCACCTCTGTCAGTGAATCCCCTCACTGAGATTCTCTGGCCTAGACTCTCAACAGTATCGGTGTGGACGGTGGGGTGGCCGTGGATGCGGGGTGGTGGTTATCATTTCCTGCTGATCTTGGCACAGTCTATTGCCTAATGCGTTCTGATTAGCTGTCAGTAACCCAGCTCTGTGATATTGTTGGAAATAAATAATTTGGTATGACAGCCAGAATCAGCACAGTGCTAACAGTGTATGGTGCCCAGGCAAAGGGCTTGCCGTCCAGAGGAATTTTTAAATTAAGATTCTAACTTCTGTGTGTCCATATTTATCTACCGTAATGCAGTCTTCGGATCTATCGAATTTCACCCTCAACTAACACGTCTTCCTCTCGCACTCAGTCAATTGCTCCACTTTCTATCCTCTCTCAGTTTATCTCCCTTCACTTGCTTTCTCTCTGTTTATTTCTCTCTCACACAATCTCTCTTCACACACTCTCTCTATCTCCATTTGTGCAGTTGGAGAGCTTGTGACTCCACGATGGGCTGAATGGCCTCGATCCATGCTATAATAATTGAGCTTCTCTGACCCGCACTAAATACTTCCTGGGCAGACATGCTGGTCCGGTGACAGGTACAGGACACAATCACCCATTCTCTTTTCCTGCTCTTCTCTGGTGTACAGCTGCTTTGAAATGTCTGTTCAAACAAAACAGACTGAATAAAATTCGAGCAGTCGAGAAGGCGTTCATGACGGTGTATTTCAATCAGGATTTAATGAAGGATGAGATTCCAGAATAACATAAGCAATAAATGAAAAGCAGTGAAATACAAGAAATGGCAGCTGAGTACAACATGTGGTTCCAAGTAGGTCTCACGGTATTACCAATAAATTATCAATCCAGAAAAATCAGCTCCTGTTCTGTGGATCCAGGTTGAATCTTGCCACTGCAGATGGTGGAAATTCAATTCAATAATGTAAAAATATCCCTATAATTAAGAATCTACCGATGAGAATGAAATCATTGCCGATTGTCAGAAAAATCCATCTGGTTCACGAATATCCTGAAATGAAGGAATCTTCCATCCTCTCCTGATCTGGCTGACATGCAACTCCAGACCCAAAGTGATGTCATTGACTCTCAATCGCCCCCTGAAATGGTCTAATGAGTCATTCAGTTATAACAATCGCTACAAAATTTCAAAAAATGAAACCGGATGTGCCATCTGGTATTGAAATGGGCTCCAGAAGAGTCAACATTAGAAACATCACTTTAGAACCTGCAACGTCTTCCTTACGAACATCTGAGGTCTAGTGCCAACATTGGAACAACTGCCTTACAGACTAGTTAAGCAACAGCCTGACATAGCCATACTCACGGAATCATAGCTTACAGAAAACAAAACACAAATTAACATGGACAAAGGAGTCTTTTACTGATTACCACGTAACATCGTTCCTCAGCTGAATCAGTCCTCCTCCATGTTAAACAACACTTGGAGAAAGCATTGACTGTGGCAAGGCACAAAGTGTATTCTGGCTCGGGGATTTCAAAGTCGACTATCAAGAGTGGTTTGGCAGCTGCACTATTGATCATGCTGGTCGGCTCCTAAGAACGTTACGACTACATTGGGTCTGCAGAAGGTGGTGACGGAATGAATGAGAGGGTAAAAAAGCATACCTGACCTCATCCTTACCAATCTACCAACTGCAGATGTATATGTCCATGACATATCGGTAAAAGTGACCACCACACTGTCCTTGTGGAGACGAAGTCTATTGTCACCATAAACTCTGTTGTGTTGTGAGGCACTATCACCATGATAAATGGCACAGACTTTTAGCAGATCTAGCAACTCAAGACTGAGCGTCCATCAGACACTGTGGACCATCAAACGCGGCAGAACTATACTCCAGCACAATCTGTAACATCACGGCCCAGCATGTTCCCCATTCAATCATTACCATCAAACCAGAGGATTAACCCTGGATCAATGGAGAATGCAGGAGGGCATGCCAGGAGCAGAACCAGGAATATATAAAGATAAAATGTTCATCTGCTGAGGCTTTCAAACAGAAATCTTGCGTGCCAGATAGCATAAACAGCAAGGGACAGACAGAGCTCAGCGATCACATAACCAATCATCAGAATTAAGGTCCTCATTCCTGCTAATCCGATCGTGAATGGTGGCGGATGATTAAACAACTCATCGGAGTCGGAATCTCCACATATATCCCCAACCTCAATGTTGGAAGAGCCCAGCACATCAGTGCAAAATATAAGGCTGAAGATATCGTTGCAATCTTCAGTCAGAAGTTTTGAGTGAATGATCCATTTCGGTCTCCCCCCCCCCCCCCCCCCCCCCCGCACAAAGTGTTCCTCATCATTACTGAGAACAGTCTTCAGCAAATTCGATTAACGGATATCAAGAAACGGTTGAAGGCACTGGACACTGCAAAGGGCCCTGATAACATGCCGGCAATAGTCCTGAAGATTTGTACTCCAGAACATACTGCTCCCCTAGCCAAGCTGTTCCAGTATGTTTACAAAACGACAATAGGGAAAAAAACTGCTCACGTATCTTCTGTACATAAAATGCAGGACAAATTCGACCTGTCCAAACACCGCCTTATCAGTCTACTCTCCATCATCAGTAAAATGATGGAAGGTGTCATCAACAGTAGGATCAAGCAGCACCTGCTCAAAAATAACCTGCTCAGTGACGCCCAGTTTGGGTTTTGCCAGTGTCACTCACCTCCTGAACTCCTCACAGCCTTGGTTCATACATAGAAAAAGAAAATTAATTCCAGCCCTTGTCATCAAGGCTGCATTCTGTCAAATGTAACATCAAGGATCCCAAGCAAAAACGGTATCGTGGGCCAACACTCCATTATTGGAGTCATACCTGACAGATAGGAAGATTGCCATTGTTGTTGGAGATCAGTCATCTCAGGTCCAGAACATCTCTACAGTAGTCCATTCGGATAATGTTCTAGGTCCAAACATCTCCAGCTGCTTCAACAATGACTTTCCTTCCATCATAAGGTCAGAAGTGGGGATATTCGATGATGACTGCACAATGTTCAGCACCACTCGCAAATGCTCAGGTACTGAACCAGTCCATGCCAAAAGCAACAATATCTGGGCAATATCCAGGCTTGGGCTGGCAGGAGGCAAGTTTCATTTGTGCCACATAAATTCAAACAATGACTGTCATCAATAAGAAACAAAATAACCATTTTGTATTCAGCAGCATTATCATCACTAAACTCCCCCACTATCAATATCCTGGGGGCGTATCATTGACCAGAAACTCAACTGGACTCGCCAAATGCATATAACAGCAGATCTGAGGCGAGGAATACTGCAGGAGAAACTCACCTCCTGACTACCCAAAGCCTGTCCATCATCTATAAAGCAGAAGTCAGGAATGAGATGGAACATCCTCACTTGCCTGAATGAGTGCAGGCCCAACAACACTAAAGAAGCTTGACACAATCCAGGACAAAACAGCCCATTTGATTTGCACCACATCCACAAGCATTCACTCCTTTCACCATAGTCACCCAGGAGCAGCAGTGTGCATATCTACAAGACACAATGGAGGAATTCCCCAAAGATCCTCAGACAGCTCCTTCCAATCTCACGAACACTTCCATTTGGAATGAAAAGGCAGTGGACTTTTCAGAACACCACCACCTTCAATTTCCCCTCCAAACCAGTCAACATCCTGATTTGGAAATGTATTGCCGTTCCTTCATTGTTGCTGCGTGAAAACCCTGGAATTCCCTCTTTCATCACTAGAGGGTCACCGCACAACAGGTAGATTGCAGCAGTTTGAGAAAGCAGCACAACACCACCTTCTCAAGGGCAACTGCGGACGGGCAAGAAATGCTGGGCACATCCAGCGATGACCACATCCAATAAAAACTTTTTAAAAAAATTGTTCGAAGTTGACCATCTCGATGGGACAGGTTATCTGATTTGAACACGAACAGGAAAGCAGTGTTTCTAATAGTGAACATTTTAGACTTTTCTGTTATTGGAAGTGTGTTCAGTATTCGATGACATATTGTTACTGAGTGCTGTGATAAATTGCACCTGTTTTGTTTAAATCAACAATACTGGCATAACAGGATCAATCCTTCGAAAGTACCAGACAGAAAAGGACAATCATCAGAGAGAGAATGTACTCCCGCCCGATGAGACCCACTGATGGCAGCTCAAATTCAAAATATTAATGGAGTCCTGGCTGACACTGAATCCTCCCACCGTCCATATCACATGGGTTACCATTGACCAGAACGTGAAGTCAAATCAACAGACAAATACAAGGGTTACAAGAGTAGGTCATAGACCTACAAGTCTACACTGAATAATAAACCCTATGACCTAAACGGAACGAGATATAGCAATAGATTTAGGCCATTCAGCCCATTCTTTCACTCTGATACTGTGCCATTTTGTCATTGTCTCTCTGAAAAGTGGAAATATCTTCCTCGTACTCACTGTATCAATCTTTACAGTAATCCATTAGTTTCAATCAGACCCCCCCAACCCCCCACAGTTCTTCTAAATTCCATCGAGTGCACACACTGATGCTCATATGACAAGCCATCATCCCCAGGATGGATCACCTCCAACACCAGCAGATCTTACTCCAGAGATAGTGTACAAAACAGCTCACAATTGGCCAAATGCCGTCTGTCCATAGCCCATTACATTCTCAGCAGTATGTCTCCGGTCTTGCATTCTTGCTCTCTTGAAATGAATGCAAACATTGCTTTTGCTTTCCAAACTGCCAACTGAACATGCACGTTAACCATAAGAGAGGACGAGTTGCTTCAAGATCCTTTTGTGCTTCAGATTTAATGGATCTTATTGGAAGACAGTGTCTCCTCTAGTCCCATACCAAACTGTATATTCTCACACGTTCCCATATTGTGTTCCATCAGCCACGTGTTTTCCCACAGTCCGAAACTGTTCAAGCCTTTCTGCAGCTTCCCCACTTCCTCAATATCACCTGCAAACCTAGCAAAACTGCCATCAATTCCTTTGTTCAGTTTGTTCATATATAATACATTTCTTGGCTCCCTAAGGACCGTCCACCATCTACAAGGCACAACAGTCAAGGTGCTTGACTCCATTCAGGTTGAAACAGTGGCTTGACTTGAATTACACCTGGAGAGTCTTCACTCCCTGCACCACTGGCTCTCAGTAGAAGCACACAGTCCCCCCTTTTGTTGTGAGTTTACGTCATTATGGCGCACAATCCCAGTCTATCGATGTCACTCCGTCTCAACACTAACTGAGTGGTGCTCACACCAACCATGTGACTATGTATTGATGACGATGGAGGAAGGACAGCGCGGGGATGTCTATGATGAATAACTGTGTGACTGCCATGCTGCAACTTGCCCCGACAGCCTCGTATGTGCCTGTGCCCGCTATAATCGCTGCAGGCATGATCAGTCTTCCTGCGGTCAGATCAAGGAAAGCGCCGGGCCGGGAAAGTGATCCTGGCTGAGCATTCAGATCCTCGGAGGACCAAGTGGCAGATGTATTCACATACAATTTCAGCCTTTCCCTCCGACAAGCTGAAGTGCCAACCTGCTTCAAGAAGACCAACAACAACAGCCCCCTACTGTACTCCGTGTACACACACGGCTGTGTCCCTCAGCCCCCTACTGTACTCCTTCTACACACACAGCTGTGTCCCTCAGCCCCCTACTTTACTCCCTGTACAGACACGGCTGTGTCCTCAGCCCCCTACTGTACTCACTGTACACACACAGCTGTGTCCCTCAGCCCCCTACTGTACTCCCTGTACACACACGGCTGTGTCCTCAGCCCTCTACTGTACTCACTGTACACACACGGCTGTGTCCTCAGGCCCCTACTGTACTCCCTGTACACACACGGCTGTTTCCCTCTGCCCCCAACTGTACTCCCTGAACACACATGGCTGTCTCCTCAGCCCCCTACTGTACTCCCTGTACACACGTGGCTTTGTTGCCAAATTCCAAACAATGCCAACTGTAAGTTTGCTGATTACATCACCAAAGCAGGAGGGATATCAAACAACGATGAGTCTGAACACAGAAAGGAGACAGTGGGTTTGGTGGCATGGTGGAATGTGAATAACCTCCCTCTCAAATTCGCCAAAAGTAAAGAACTGATCATTAACTTCAGAACGAAAGGAGGGGAACAAGCCCCTATCTACATCAACGGTCGAGACAGTGCAGAGCGTCAAGTCCCTCGGAGTGATGATAACTGGCAAACTACCCTGGACTTCTCACATAGGTGTGACAGTCAAGATGGTTCATAAACCTCTCTCCTTCCTCAGGTGGCTCAGGATATTTAGCAGGTACTACTTCTCCAGATGCACTATTGTGAACGTACTGTCTGGGTGTGTAATGGCCTGGTATTGCATCGCTCTGCCCAGGGCCATCAGAAACTAAAGAATATTGTGTTCACAGCCCAGACTATGAGGGACTCCAATCTCCCAACCTTTGACTCTATTTACACGGCTCGTTGCCACAGAAAGGCTGCCAACATCTATTCAAGATTACTGAAGGAAGGGAGAGAGGAAATAGCTAGGGCCTTAACAGATATATTTGTAACATCCTTGAACACCACTGAGGTCTCGGAAGACTGGAAAATTTCTAATCCCTTTGTTTAAGAAGGGTAGCATGAATAATCCAGTTAATTATAGACCGGTGAGCCTGACGTCTGGGGGAGGGAAGCTGTGAGAGAAGATACTGAGGGATAGGATCTATTCTCCTTTGGATGAAAATGGTCTTATCAGTGAGAGGCAACATGGTTTAGTGCAGGGAAGGTCTGGTCTTACCAATTTAATGGAATTATTTGAGGAAGTGACAAAGTTAATTGATGAGGGAAGGGCTGTAGATGTCATGTACATGGAGTTCAGGAAGACGTTTGATAAGATTTCCCACGATCGGGTTATGGGGAAAGTGAAATCACATGGTGTCCAGGGTGTGCGAGCTACATGGATAAAGAACTGGCTTGGCAACAGGGGAGAGAGCGTAGTCGGGGAAGGGAGTTTCTGAAAATGGAGAACTGTGACCGTGGTGCTCAATTTAACATGTTTCGGGAAATATACATGAATGGGCAGGGAGCATAGGGATACAGACGTTTAGAAAATAGGAGACAGGTTGCGATGGAGGATTTGGATCAGCGCCAGCTTGGACCGCCGAATGGCCTGTTCCTGTACTGGAATATTCTTTGTTCTAACATTACCAAAGACCCATCATATACCTGTAAAGATCTCCCACAACCTCTTCCATGAGGCTAAAAGATACAGACGCTTGAACACACAGAGTAGTAAGTTCAGGAACAGCTTCTTCCTAGCTGTTATTAAACTGATGAATGGATTCTCTTATCTCAGATAATGCTGATTTTGTTCATATTGATCTCGACTAGCGAACGCCCTGTGCAGCGTAACCTATATGCCTCTTAGACATGTTTTACAGCCATCGTTCAGTACATCCATTCTTATCATGTTCTTCCTGGACATCTTGTCACAGGACAAAATAAATGCTCACCTCCCTAACCCCAGTTCCCTCCAGTGCTCACGCTCAGGTCTCTCCAGTCCTCACCCCCACCTCCTCCCATTTCCCCCCAGCTCCCCTTGACCCTATCCCCAGCTCCCTGTGACCATTGTCTCTCACAATGTCTGTTTCCCTGTGTTTTCCTTTTCCCTGTCTTCTGTTTCTTTCCCTGAGCCTATTATTTTCCCTTCTCCCTGCACATGTGACTGTTTGTTTCCTTGTTTTGTTTCGTTCTCTCTTTGACTGACTGTCCATCTGTTTCCCTCGCTGTGTTCTCTCCCTCCTTCCCTTTGATCCTGTCTCTTTCTCCTTCGTTGTGATGGTGATTGCTTCTCTTATCGTTTGAAGCAGGTGATGGCTCATTGGTTCGATGTTGGCAATACAATACGCCCAACAAGGTTTTGGTATAGAGGACATAATTTAAAATTATTACTTACATTTCAATTGTTGTCAAAACAGCAACCAGAACCTGGGTATCCACTTAACAGCCAATTGTATCATCTAACTGTTTTGAAAGCGCCCATCTCTCAGTGCTATGCATACTGGCAACTCAAAGCATTCTGTTCAGGTGCATAATGACCTGTCATGGTAACTGCTCTGCCTAGGACCATAAGAAATTACAGACGGTTGTGTGCACAGTCCAGACCATCACGGAAGACAACCTTCCATCCATTCATACATGTCATTGTCGCAGAAAGGCTGGCAACATCAAAGATCTCTCCCAAACCTGTAATGATCTCCTACAGCTTCTTCCAACAGGGAGGAGACACAGAGGCTTGAAAACATGGACCATCATGCTCAGGAGCACTTCCTTCCCGACCATTATTAGACTGACAAACTGACATCTCTCACTTTTCAAATAATATTAACCTTCCTAATATCAATCTCACTTTGCCCACCTCCTGTGAAGCTGTAACCATGTATGCCTCACTCTGACCAAGGACCCTGTGATCTCTGTTTTCTTGTTTAGGGTGATGTGCCTGCACTACAATAAAAACAAACATTTCCATTGTACATTTGACTAATATAAACAAAACCAAATCAGAGCAAACACGTGGACTGCAGTGGCTCAATGTCTTCTCAAGGGCAACTGGAAAAATGAACTAATGCTGCCCCAGTCAGAGATACCCATATCGAATTAATGAAGATAAGAAGATGACCACACTTAGGAAGGACAGACAGAAGGAATCAAATCGCTTTAAACATGATCTTAGATATATACAGTTTTCACTCACTATTTGTAAGCAGAGTGTTCCGACAAAACCGTTCACAAGCGGATATGGTGTAAAGTGCAGTAGCACTGATTTATATGGGAAAATTTTCGGCTTTCTTCGTAAAAGTGAAAATCCTGTTCGGGTTTCTTTTGGTTATTGAAACAATGTCATAATGTAAGTCATTCGGAAAGGGAAGGGGTGAAAAGCGAACTTTGAAAAGCGGGGGATACCTGTATTTACAATGGCATCATATTCAGGAAAATGGGAAAGGCGAAAAATAAATGAGGTAAATCTTACACTTTATTTCCAGCCCAGCTGATCATCATTCTCTTTGTTTGCTCTTTTTCTTCTATATCTCTCTTTCTCTATTGATTCCTCCTTCCTTTCAAAGCAGACTTCCCTGTTAACGGTATTAATCACACCCCTTTCCAGCTGCTTTCATTTCAGGAAAGTTTCCCAGCACTTTCTGTTCATTTCTTTGCATTTCTTTCTATAATTTCAGATTTTCAGCTATGTCCTTTATTTGATTTCACCTTCAATTTTGTTAAGTCGTGTGATGTTGGCATTCGTGGGAAGGGCGGCATTCGGTAACCATCACTAATTGCTCTGATTGTGAGGCTATTCCACAAGCCAAAATAAAGTTAAGCACATTGTCATGGGTCTCAAGTCACAATTAACCCAGACCGGGTAATAACATGAGATTTCTTGACCGAAGGTGATCAGTGAAAGATGAAGATATTCAGACAAAAAGTTGCTTTTATGTTTGGTTTTCGTGAAATTCATTTTTATTCCAATTCTTATCATTTTTATTTAAGTTCTGTCATCAGCTGTATTGGACTTGAAACAAATCACTTGAAATAATATTTTTCGTTTAATAGGCTTTGTTTCTGAATTAGATCCAGCGACATTCCTACATTCATACATTGCCCTAATCATGAAGTAACGTCCGAAAGAAGAGCAATTTTATGTTTGAAATATTTGTAATTGGAAAAGTGGTCAGAAGAGAGCTTCAAACCTTAAGTCTGAATTTTACCAACGTGCAGCCAATGGTTTGTTCAGCAACAATACTGACACAGAAATGGAGATTGGGGATGTTATGAGCTGTGAGTGGACAGGTTTGGTGACAGGGAGAACAGGAGACATAAATCATTTCAGGGCAAAAAGGGACCTCGAGGTTGTGCACAGTATTGCTTGCAGATGTTTGTGAGGGAGTGGTCTGCAATTCATGGGGAATGAATGGAGACTGCAATTGAAACTGAAGACAATAGTTTCTTCCTTTGACAAATATAAATAACAGAAATTGCAACGGAATTCAAATTTTTTTATGGGATTAATGAATGGACAGAGGTAGAGAACACCAACAAAAGCGAGAATAGCTTAGTAGCACACCCTCCACCCCGCCCAGAATAACCATCAGCACTGCTGATATCCGATATGGTAGAAATCCCCAAGACGGGGAAATCTTGAAAAGACTCAAGGAAAACCTCCTCTCCATTGTTGTAATGTTCCAGTCCGCTATTCTCAGATTCAGATCTATGCAGCTGTTGATCTCTGTTACTGTTGGAGCTGATGCATCTGTTACTCCAGTTGGATAGCGCATTGAATGAAACCTCTTACGATAGGAGAGAGAAAGCCTCCAATGACGCAGTTGCATTGCATGGAGACTGACATCAATCACAGTCAGAGCAAACAGTCCCAGCTGTCAGTACAGAACATTCATTTCACAATGTATCTGGACTGGACTACATGTTGACATCGCTGGTTATTGTTCACATCTCCCATCACCAATTGCTCTCGTGAAGTCAGTTGTGAGGTAGAACAAGAATATTTTCTTTTCGTAGGCTACATTATTCTGCTCTGTTGTCCATTTACTATGCTGTAACCATCTCTCCAAAAATCCTTACACCCCTCCAATAGAATCACAATCAAGATGTTGTTACCGTGCTGTTCTCTCCTCTACGGGATCAAACGCTAGCGAACAGATTGTCAGTGAGAATAGTCACCCTGAACATAGACAGGAAGTGTGGACTTCTCTAAATGTTCCTCTCACTGCTCTAATAAGGCAACTTTGGAACTTCCATAGCGAATATGCTTCAGTAATGTATTTATATAAATTTACAGACTTCTAAATGCAGTTTTATTTGCTGTAAACCGTATTTTATTTCTGCATTTTGGCCTCAGTCCAAAACTAAAACTGATAATTACAATGAACTTATTCATTAAGACTTATGAATTAATGAGTCAGGTTCGAATGAACATGATATTGGCTGGGAGATCGGGCGGAATGGGGGCAGTGGCTGTGGAGACTGCATGGGGAGTACAATGATAGTCCCCAGTCATCATCCCTCTTTCTGACAGATAGAATTCAATCTTATGCTGAGTACAGAACATTCAGCATTAGAGCGTGGAAATTTAGGAGGGATGGTGAATACACGGCAGGAGGTGGGCTTGGGAGAAGGGATGGACTCAGATGAAATGTGAGAAGGAGAGATTCAGATGTGCATTATCTTAGTCCCCAAATGTGAGAAATGTGAAAAGGAGACGGGATGGACTCAGAGCGCAGGGCATGGGTGGGGTGGCAGGTTCCAGAGGCTCATAGGCATCTCTAAGTTACTCCATCTTGTGGGCCTCATATATCTGGCGAACATGGCAAATGAGCTGGAGAATAAGGCATAATTGGGGAATGTTGCAGCCTTGAGCCAATGCGATGAGATGCTGTTGGACAGAGAAAATGTTGATCTCAGTGGCACTGACATCGTACGATCAGTCCTCAGAAAGTAACTGATTGAATATAATCGGAATCGTTATCTTATTGTAAACTTCTGATTTCATTGGGGTGACACTCAACCAGCAAGGTCTTACTGTTCTGAGAATTTAGACCAAACTGTGAAAACAGATGTGTCTTGATGTTATTAATAAGACAAATCCACCCATGGTTTTGGAAGGCACTAGCAAAGGCTGAGTTTATTTGTCATTCCCAATAGCTCGAGGGAAGGTGTCATTTTTCAATGAGGAAATTACCAGCACAGATTTTCCTCTGATTCCCATTAAACACAGTTTGCTGAGGGATAATTATGCTACATGTGATAAATATTGCTTTGATGCAAGGGAAATTACTCTGATCTCACTTCAAATGACATTGGAAAATTAGTTAAAATGGTAAAGAGCAAAATGATCGAACACGGCTTCTTTGAACAACGTGGCCAATGTCCTCACACCATTTTAGGAAAAGCTGATGCATGGACTTCTGATTCTGAGGAGAGGTTTGTTCTATTTGTGATGAGGCTGTTTGCTTGAGTGCTGTGGCACAGAAACAAAGAAAAAGTTCCACTCTGTATGTGGAACAGAACCATCCTTTTCATGTTGTATTTGAAAGTGACAGACAAACACTATTGTCTGTTCCTATTGGACATTGATCATCCCAATCTTTTTGTTGACTGATGACCAATAGCAGCACGAAACCAGCAATTCCCATCTCCCTAGTTGGAAAGCAAAAAGGGCAAGGGATGGCCAGTGGAAGTGAGAGTAACTAGGGAACTGGTGTAACTTACAGTGGGAGTGGGAGAAGAAAGAAGTGAAGAGGTATCATCAGTGGAAGGGTATGTAGCAGCAGAAGGAGTAATGCAAGGGATTTAGGAGAATAGAAAAAGTAGGAAGGCGGAGGAAGAAGGCTAATGAAGTGTTAGTGACTGGGATAAACTTGCTTTAGCAAAAGTGAGGTTGGGTGAAAAACATCACTGTTCAGAAAAATTGGAATCTGGTCCCATTGAAAATTATGATTTTATATATTTCTTTTTCTATCACATGGTTCTTGTTCAGATTGTACATTCACTCTGTATTTCTGCATCTCCAGCAAAAGCAAATGACATGCTTTTACTACCCTGCTATGGTGTCTCAACATTTTTTTTTTAACAGTATGTATTTGCTTCCAATTCAAGGTAGACATGAGCATATGATTTGATGTCCTGCAGTTTGTCCATTTCGTAGAAGTTAATTGAGTATTTATCCTCATCACATTAGCTGATTCAAGCAATGAGTTTGCGTCCATCCTGCAGATGAAAAATTCTTCAGTTCTGACTATTGTTACAAAGAACAGTGCCACACAAAAGGCGAATGTTCCACTGCAAGGTGCCAAACCATTGTTCATTCTAAGTTAGGTACACACTTTATGAACAAGACATGCTGAGGGGCACAGTTTAAAAGGTGAATTCAACTCTGTCGAAAGTGCAATTTGCAGCTCCCTCATAATAGGTATTAACTACATCACTTTGTAAATTCCCAAAAATGAGAATAGCAAGAGACTGGAATTCTTAATTCTTCTTCTGTGAATGACATCTGGAGAATAGGAAGGAAATCAAGATTTGTTTGTGATATTCATAAAAGATGATGGTGAGAATGTGGAAGATGGATGACAGTGGAATGATAATTAATGGGGATGACACAAAGATTAGCTGGGTGGTTCACAGTGAGGAGGAAATGGTTAGGCTACAGGATGATATAAGCAGATGATTTCTATATCCAGATTAATGGCCGATGAAGTTTAACACTGATAAATGTGAGATGATGAACATCTGAATAAACAAGACAAGTGAGTACTCAGACTGTGAAGGGCGAGGGCTAAATTTGCTCCTTTTTTCATTGCAGCAGGGAAGGTTGAGGAGGGAACCTGGTACAGGTGTACAAGAGCAGAAGGGGAATGGAGATGATGAACAGACAACAAATGTTTCCCTTACTCGAAGAGTCAAAAACAAAGGGATACATACTTAAAGTGAAAGGCAGGGGATTGAGAGAGGATTTGTGAGTCTGTTTTGAACTGAGAGGGTGGCATAGACATAGAATATAAAATCCCTACTGTGCGGACATAGGTTCTTTTGCCCGACGAATCCACACTGACCCTCCAAAGACTAACCCAAACCAACACGTTCCTCCGATATTTACCCCTGATTAATGCACCTAACGTACACATCCCTGAACACTATGGACAATTAAGCATGGCCTATTCACCTAAGCTTCACATCATCATATTGTGGGAGGAAACTGGCTTACCTCGAGGAAAACACACAGACACAGGGAGAATGCGCAAAATCCATACAGGCAGTCACCCAAGGCTGGAATCAAATCTGGATCCCCAGCGCTCTCAGGCAGGATTGCTAACCACGGATTCGCCATTCTCCCTCTGGTGACATGTGTCTGGAATGCATTGCCAAGGTGGGTGATTGAACAGGTAGTCTCGCAAACTTTTGAAAAAGCCTTTGGATATGCATTTGGTGGTGCAGGCCCGCATTTTCATTCAATGATTCTATGTGGTGGCAGCCATGAGCACTCTGATATGTTCTGAAGCGATAGCTAATGGCAGTTCCTGGTATGTTCCATTGACTGTACTCAGTAAGTGAGCCTCCAGTGAAGTACTGGTGTTATCTTCCATTTTCTAGTCAGGTGTTTTGGTTTCCTTGATGTGGTATTGTAATTTCCTGTGTTTATTATGCCATTTTCGGCCCTTTTTTCTCAGAGGATAGTAGATGGAGTCAAAATTGATGTGTTTGTTGATGGAGTTCCGATTGGAATGCCGTGTTTCCCGGAATTCTTGTGCTTGTCTCTGTTTGGCCTGTACTAGGATGGAGAAGCAGACCTAGTCAAAGTGGTGTACATCCTCATCAGTATGTAAGAAATTAGTGTTGGGGTCATGTCTTTTGTGGCGAGTTGATATTCATATATCCTGGTGACTAGTTTTCTGCTTGTTTTCCGTTATAGTGTTTGTTACAGTTCTTGCAAGGCTTATTTTTCCTGCAGCAGAACAGACAAAGATGTGAATTTATTATGGTGTTCAAAACTATGAACAAAGCTGCAGAGTAGAAAAAGAATATTCTATTTATTGGCATTACAGCATCAAGGAATTATAATTTCAATGTTGTCAGCAAAAGATCTAGGAGTGAACTGAGGAAAAATGTCATAGTTAGAGAGTTTTTACGAATTGGAATTGACCGGCTGGGATAGTTGTGGATGAAGATTCAAAAGAGAACTGGATATATATTTGGAATTATGAATTTAACGGGCAATAGAGAGAGGGCTGGCAAATGGGAGGTGCTTGGGGGACATTTTTGGAGCTGATTCACACCTAATGGCCAATGGCGTCCTCCTGTACTTTAAAGGGATACCGTGTTAGGGAGCTGGAGCTGGGCGGCACGGTCGCTCAGTGGTTAGCACTGCTGCCTCAAAGCACCAGGGACCAGGGTTCAAAACCTGCCTCGGTCTGTTTGGAGTTTGCACATACTCCCCGTGTCTGTGTGGGTTTCCTCTGGGTGTTGCGGTTTCTTTCCACAGTCCAAAGATATGCAGGTTAGGTGAATTGGCCATGCTAAAATGCCCATAGTGTTGGGTGCAGGGGAGTGGTTCTGGGTGGGCTGCTCTTCAGTGGGTCGGTGCGGACTTGTTGGGGCGAAGGGCCTGTTTCCACACTGTAGGTAATCTAATCTAGGATGCACGCAGGGTCATCCGAGATACTGAGAGCTTCATAGATAAGTGCTTTAGTGTGGTGGCCACACTCAAGACACGCCCCTAGTTATGTTTCTTTAATGACTGTAATATTCCTGTCTAATGTTCATCGCCCTGAGTTCATTAGCCTTACCTGTCAGTCCTGTAGCATTTAAGTTTAATCCAACAGGCGTTCCTTGCTTCCTGTCGTGTTCTAGGCAGAGAGTAGATGGGCAACCACTGGGAATGGCAAAGGGAGTAGGCAGGGAGTACAGGTATCCCCTGTGGCCATTATCTCAAAAACAAGTATACCATTTTTGATTGTTGGGGGCGATGACCGTTCAGGGGAAAGCAGCAGTAGACAGGTTGGTCATACTACCACTGGCTCTGGGGCACAGCGGGAAAGAATAAAAGTAAACAGGACGTTAAAGATAGAAGGATCGAATGTTAGAGGGACAGATCGGAGATTCTGTGGTCACAAACGGGAATCCGGAATGTGCGTTACTTCCCAGCTGCTAGGGTCCAGGATGTCTCCAAGTGGCTGGAGAACATTCTCAAGGGGGAGTGTGAGCAGCCAGAAAACATTATGCACGTTGGCATGAATGATACATGTATAAATAGGGACGAGGTCCTGCAGCGTGATTACAGAGAGCTACGAGAAACATTTTTTTAAAAAAATCCTTGAAAGTGGTAACCTCCTGAGAGGGAGATTACCGTCAGAGACTTGCACTGGAGGGGGCACCAATATCTTGGTGGCCAGTTTTGCTAGTGTTACAAGGGAGTGTTTAAAATACATTGGCAGGGGTGGTATCCTCTAGAGCAGCGAGGCAAGTGCGAGGCTGGAAGGAGATATAGTAATCAGAAATCAGTAAGATTAGGCTGGAAAAGAACAAACAGAAAGTACTGCCTTTTGGATTAAATTGCATCTATTTCAATGCAAGAAGGCCTATAGGTAAGGCCGATGAACTCAGGGCGTGAATAGGTAGGTTGGGACTGGTATATTATAGCCATTCCACAAACATGGCTAAGTGATGGATAGGACAGACAGCTTAATGTACGAGGGTAAATGTGCTTTAAACAAGACAGAGATGGTGGAAGGAGGGGAGGGGAGTTCCATTTCTGATTAAGGGGAGTGCAACAGAGAAATCAGAGATAATATAACTGAAGGATCACCCAATGAGGCTTTGTGTGTGGAGGTAAGAAATAGGAAGGGGATGTTGACGTGATTGGGGTTGTACTATAGACCCCCAAATAGTCAATAGGAATGAGAGTACCAAAATGCAGGGAGAGAGGGGAGAGACCTGCAGGGGTAATAGAGTTATCATAATAGGAGATATTATTTTTTTTCTAACATAGACTGGAACTGCCTGAGCGTTAAGGGATTGATGAGAAAAAATCTGTAAATGCGTCAGGGAAGTTTCCTCAATCAGTATATAGAGTGTCCAACTCGGGAAGTGGCAAAACTCAAAGTTTTCTTAGGAAATAGGGCAGGACAGGTGACTGACTTAATAGTGGGGAGCACTTTGGGACTGTAACCACAGTTCTATTAATCTTCAAATAGTTATGGAGAGGGACAGAATAGGTCCACAAGTTCATGTTCAAATTTGGGGCGTAGTTCAGGTACAGGGAGCTGAGATCAAGGTAGTCCCTGGAGATATATAAGAGATACAGGAGTCTATGGAAGAAAAAATCAGGAGGGTGAAAAGGGGGCAAGAAAGAGCCTTGGCTGAGAAGATTAGAATGAATCCAAAAAGGTACTTTAAATATATTAAATGAAAAAGCAATAGCTACAGTGAAAATAGGACCACTCGAAGATCAAAGACGACAAGTACGTGTCAAACCATAAGAGATGGCTGAAGTCCTCAATGAATATTTCTGCACTGTGTTTACCGTGGAGAAATACAATAATACTTGGGAACTTGAGGAAGTTAGTAGTGATATCTCAGGGACAACCAATATCATAGTAGAGAAGATGTTGGACGCAATTTCTTTTTCATGCACAATTCATTATAGTCCTCGACTCTCTGATGTGTCAAAATCCAATGACACCCACTCGCACCCCCCAAACTTTCAGTGATGTAGCCTCCCCTAACTGTCTGGTCCCAACCATTACTATTCCCTGAGAGAAGAAAACACTCCCCACACATATACTTTGGCCAATTGACATGAACAAAAGATGTGAACACACCGTCAGATTGATTGGCCCTGATATCAGGGCAGTAATTGACTGAGCAAGGTATCAAGGAGACTTAACAAAATTGAACTTGATGGAAGTCAGTTGTAAACTCCCCACTGGTTGGATCATTCAGAACACAATGTGGCTGGTGGACATCCCCTCAGTCCCTCCATATCTCTGTGGACAATCGCAGAGTGCCTTCTTCGGCATAAACATCTTCAGATGCTTCATCAATGTCTTTCCCTCTGTCATACGATCAGAGGTGGGGATGTTCCGTGGAGATTACATAATGTTCAGAACAATGAGTCACCTCGTCGAGTATTAAAGCATCGAATCTGGACAACATTCAAGCTTGTGCTGTCAATGTATAGTTAACTTTAATCAAAAGCACTGCTAGGCACTAAACTTTTCCACAGTTAAAAAGAAGGAACCCGTACAGCAACTCTAGCTGGTTTCACAGTCATATAAGAAAGCCATTCAGCCCATCAAAACTATTGGATCAAAACAGATGCAACGCATTCCCTCTCTCCTGCCTATTCCAGAAGAAGACAATTTTTGAAAAATACAGCAGCTATTGGAATCCAAAATAGACACGCAGAAGGCTGGAAGAAAAGACTAAGCAAGGCAGCGTCAAGAAGTCAATGCCTTGGATATAACCCTTCGTCAGGACTGGCGTTAGGAGTAAGGGGGTCTATAGATACAGGGGCGGGTGAGGGAGGAGGAGGCAGAGTGGCGAGATGGGCATAAGTGAACACAGATAAAGGGTCTCAGCCGGTTGGTGATTGGAGGACTGAATCCAGTTGGTAACTAGATCAAGTGTTGATCAGAGGAAGGCAAGGAGGGAAAGGCCTGGGAAGGGAATCGTAGGATAAGAAGGGAAGTTATTTTAAGTTGGAGAATTCAATCATGAGTCCCCGGGGTGTATGCTGCACAGGTGACATATGAGGTCTTGTTCCTCCAGTTTATGGTTTGGTTCATTATGGCAATGGAGGAGGCCAAGGATGGCCATGTCAGTAGGGGATTGGGGGGGAAAGAATTGAAATGCGAAGTGATTGGGAGGTCAGGTCAGCCATTAGAAGCCTGACTGCAATACTCAGCAAATAATTCACTTCATTTACATTTGGTGTTCCTGGTGCAGTGAAGGTCACATCGGGTGCACCAGATGCAGTAAACTAGGTTTGGATCCCACCACCTGGAACATCTCCCACAGGACCGTCCCCTTCGTCATCATGCTACACTCAACACCAAACTTCCCCATAACCCCCAGGTACTTTCTCCTGCATCCGCAAATGCTGCATCACCTGCTGGTACACCACCTCCTCCACCTCCTTATAGGGCTTCAATCAGTACTTGCAGGTCAAACGGAGGTTCACCTGCCTCTCTTCCAACCGAGTTTACTGCATCAGATGCTCCCGATGTGGCATTTTCTACATTGGGGAGACCGACCATAAACTAAGGGCATATTTCACCGACCATCACAGCCGGGCCTGCAGGGGCCAACCTGACCTCCCAGTCACGGCCCATTTGAATTCCCCTTCCAACTCCCTTTGCGACATAAACACCCCTGGCCTCTTCTGTTGCCTTGGTGAGGCAGACTGCAAATTGGAGGAACATCAAATCATCTGCCTGGCAAGCCTACCACCAGGAAGATGTAACATTAAGTTCTCCAATTTGAAATAACTTTACAAACCATGCCCTTACTCCATTTTCTGCCCACACTCCTCCCTTCCATTCCACCTAACAACTCCGCCTTCCAGCTCCCAACTGCATTCATCCCTCCCATCGCCCAACCAGGTTGCATCCACCACTTGTGTCCACGTATCCTTACCTCACCATCCCGCTGCTCTCCCCACCCCAACCACTCCCTTCCCGCTTTATCTGCAGCTCCCACTACCTCCCACTCCCAGTTCCTGAAGAACTGTTATACCTTAAATGTTGACTTTCATACCTCATGATGCTGCCTGGCTTGCTGTGTTCTCACTGGCTCCTGTTTGTCTCCTATAACTCAGGAAGATAGAGTCGAGTCGAGGCATAGACTGCAAAGGCAGACTGCTCCATGTTTTACCTATTGGCTCCGTTGCTATTGGTACACATGTGTTATGTTAACATGGTTTGCTGACCATGAGGAGGGAAAGTGATTGGTTTGTACCAAGTCCCAAGGAGGCAACTTCCATCTTTGAGATACTATGGACTAGGCTACACCACTCAGAACATTCTTAAGCAGGCAGCCCAGATCATAACTTTAAAATTTGTGTCCGTAAGTGTCCAATGAAAATTACCCGGAGTACTTTAACTAGGTTGACTACCAGATTTTAAAACAAACAGAAACTTTATTCATAAAATTGCACAATGAAACACAAAGAGCAGAATAAAGAACCCCAACAGAATTCAACCTATTCAGCTAGACTTAATTATACTATTCCGAATATACACAACTGTCCCAATAAGCAAACTCTCAATAAAAACCAGTATAAATGGAACACATGGTTCTAGGTTGAAGTTGAAGCTCAGAAAAGAGAAACAATTTCCACATAGCTCCCTATTGAACTTCCCAGTTCAAGACTCAGCTGAAAATTGCTCCGTTCATCTCAGCTAGTTCAGCTAAAACAGCTCACCACTCCCCCGTTCATTATACAGGTCACTTATATAGCACGACCACTTTGGCCTGAAGTCTCAACTATTTACATTTTCTGGCAATAGTCTCTCAGGAGTGCATATCTCCTTCTCCCTCAGCATTACAGACTGAGAAGATCCTGTGCGCCTTCATATTGGAACCTCCTTACCAATTACTCCTGGTCTATGTGAATAAACTTTACCCTTTCATGTATATTCGTTAAGCAGATCTGGCACGTCTTCCTTGATCAAGTTCTGATCATCCTGTACACTCTGAGGCAGTTGTCTAACTTCTCTTGTGTTTTTTGTTACTTTCCAACAAAACTCTCAGGCTTGTTTGGTTTTCCTATATCTGGTTTTCTCCTAGCCCACCAACATTGTGACTTTGTGTCGTCCACTTTATTACAATGAAAACATCCGAGCCTTTGAACTTCTTTGTCCCCATCAAGGGTTTCTTTTTTGACCCTGTGGAAAATTATCCGAATGATCTTCACTTTGATCTACTTTTCCCTTTCCACGTGAGGATATCTCTTTGCTCCAATTTGTATTCCTCTCGGACTGAAATCGAATCTGGAAGCCAAGCAGAGTTTATGGGCCATTTCATAATCATCAGCCACATCAGCTGCTAACCTTGACGTCATCACTCTCTGCTCTTCCACAGGAGGTTCACATTACTTCAGGCAGTGAATTTTTGAATTCATCCAAAATTCTTTCCTCTCTAAGGGCCTCATAGGTTTGCTTGATTTTAAAAGCTTTTATCCATCTATCGAAATAACTCTGTTTGATCCATTCAAACTCAACCCAGGTGTGAACAGGATCCCTACTTAGATTCCTGAAAGGTTGTCCATAATCTTTTTGTACAATCTCAGTTAAAATGGCCTTTTTCACCTCCTCATGCTCCCCAGATACTTCCTCTGATCGAGATGCGAAACCTCACTAGCTCTACCTTCAAGTTTCGTTTAGACCATTTAACCCAAATTGCCTCTGGCCACTGCATGTGTTGAGCCACCTTGTCAAATGATTTGAAAAAGACTTTCACATCCTTCTCATTAAACTTAGGCAATGCTTGAACGTACTTAAACAGCTTCTCACTAGGCTTCTGACAGCCAGTATCTTGCTCATCCTCACTCTCTTATTGATTAAGTATAACCTGAGCCTTTAACTCCAGCCTTTTACTTTCCTTTTTAAGTGTTAGGTTTTTTGCTGTTCAAAAGCGCTGTCTTTCTTTCTCCTCTGATGCTCGCTCTTTTTGTCCCTCTTCTGCTGTTTTCTTTTTTTCTCTGTTCTGCTGCTATCTTTTTTGTCTCTCCTCTGCTGTTCACTTTTTTCTCTGTTCTGCTGCTCTCTCTTTTTCCCCCTGTTCTGCTTTTAATCGTAATTCAAACTGTTTCATTTCTGCTGCCCTTTCCTTATCCCTCGCCGCTAACTCATGCCACTTCATTTGCAATTGAATTCTTGCTAGCTCTGTAGATTCTGATGGTTTCTTCAGCAAGTTTAATTGATGATCTCCTGCTGTAATTATCTCTCCTTTCCTCACAGAAGCAGTCAGTTCCAATTCCATCTTCTCTGCTAATTATTGCAACTTTGTCTCATTCAGCTATTGTATAATGTCCAAAGTCACTGCGCTCACATGCAGAAAAATTTTGGCAAGTGAAAGAACCAATTACTATCCCAAGCTTTGTCTACTCAACGAAACCAATACCCAAAATAAAGACACTAGTACCTACCATTCGCTGTTTAAAATCCCGCAAAGAGCCCCCAATATGTTAAGGAGTCAACTAGACAACCCAAAGCATTCTTAATCAGACAGCTAAGAGCATAACTTCGCAACTTGTTTTGGTAAGTTTCAATGAAAATTACCCGGAGTAAGATAGCTAGGTTGTACACTAGATTTTAAAACAGATCAAACCTTTATATTCACAAAATTATACAATGAAACACAAATAACAGAATAAAGAACCACGACAAAATTCAACCTAACCAGCTAGACGTAATTATGCTGTTCCGAATACACCCAACAGTCCCAATAATCACATTCCCTTTAAAACCCAGTAGACATGGAACACATGCTTGCAGTTTGAAGTTGAAGAGCAGAAAAGAGAGAGAGTTTCCACACAGCTCCCTGTTGAACTTCCCACTTCAACACACAACTGAAAACTGCTCAGCTCCGCTCAGCTCATCTAGTTCAGCTGAAAGAGCTGACCACTCCTCTTTTGTTATCTCGGTCACTTCAAAGGCATAACCCATTTGGCCTGAAGTCTCTTCTGTTTACATATAAACAGAAGGCCTCTGGAAATCGTTTACATCGATGTACCAAACCAGACTGACCGGAGTCAAGTCCTATTTTATTGCCCCTCTGAAAAAAGACAAGGACACTGTCTCTTTGAGCCAAATAAAACCTTTTATGAAAAGAAAAGACTAGCTTTGTGATAGAGAAGACAGTCTAGTGTTCTGTATGGAGGTCCCAAGCTGGTGGGAATGGTTAACAGTATCAGAGGGTGGCTGCTGACAGATTTGTGAACAACATCATGTTCAATACAGGGGCACACATCAATTTCACTTTGAGACGATGAGAGTTCATTCAGAAGCTGGAGCTCTCTCGCAACCAACATGGGGGCTCCACAGAGCTACATAAACTATCATAGTTTCATAGAATCCTATAGCATGGAGACAGGCCCTTTTGCCCAAACTGGTTCATGTTGACGAAAATGTTCATCCATGCTCACCCCGTTTCCCTGCACCTGTCCCATATCCTTCTAAACCTTTCCTATCTATATATTGCCCAAATGTAAAGACATGTATCGTGGAAAACGTGTTTTATTTGTTTTGGAAATAATGAATGTTGGTCCATAACGCTCAAATTTAATGCAATCAGTTTTTACTCTTTTGTAGCATTACAGATTAAACACTCATTTCCTTCACACTCTCCTCATGGTACCATCACTGCAGGGATTAGTGTGATGTAACTCCTTTAAACTGTCTCTCTGTAGCAAGGAGATCATTCATTACAATGGAGAGAAAATCTGTTCACAGTGACCAAAGTAATGTCTCAACAACACTCTACAACTGCAGGAAGGTGTCTTCACTCTTATACTTTAATCACTTTGCATGAAGGACACTACACATTTACTGTACTGATTACTTACTGCTCCGTATGAATTCTGTCACTGACTGATGACCAAGGACATCCAACTCCTTCTCACCAAGAGCACTTCCCAAATTCTCGCCTTCTCATAAATACAAAATGAGAAGGATGGTATGTTTTGTCAATTCATTTCTTTGCCTTACGAAGCAAAGCCACACCAACGGCAATATCAGTATTGCTATTGGAGATTGTTCGAGTTGCTGAGGAGGTGATAGCCAAGCTGTATTGTCTCTGTAATATTAATCCAGGGACCCAGGTGATGACCCAGACCCCGGATTCGAATCCCACCAGAGCAAATGTTGGAATTTGAATTCAATAGAATATCAGGAATTAATAATCAAATAAAACTATGCAAACATTGTCGATTGTCGTACCTGCACCCTCATTCCCTTCAGGGAAGGAAATTACCATCTTCACCTGGTCAGGCCTACGTGCGACTCCAGACCTACAGCAATGTTTTTAATACTCAGTTGAAAATTGAAATGGCCAAGCCAGCCACTCAGTTATATTACTCACTATTAACTGCCAAAGAAATGAAAGCAGACGGAAGTACGCACTGACTACTCACAGCCCACAGACACTGGTTGATGTTGACCGTGTCAACACCTTGTCAAGGACAATGAAGAAAGGAAATGAAATGCTGTCTCTGCATCCATTAATGAATAAAATTCGATTATCATACTCAGTGAAGCCAGACAAAAGGACATAGCTCACTTTAAATAGTGACTTTGAAGTATACCCGACATGGTTACGATTTTCAGCAATATAGGAACAGGAGAAAAATAAATAAGGTTAATCTTGGTTTTTTTATTATTTCCATACCAGCTGATCATCAACAATCCCTTTGTTTGCTTCTTTCTCTCTCTCTCTTTCTCAATCTGTTCAACACAGTCCTTCTCCCCTTCACAACAGATATCCCTGTCCCAACATCAATTACACTATTCCCCAGCTGTGTTCCGTTCTGATGTGTGGCCATTGGACTCAAAATGCCAATTCTGTTTTTCTCTCGACCCGAGGCTTCCAAATCTGCTGTTTATTTGGCACTTTCATGTTATTTTTGTTTCCAATCTCGAGCATTATTCTTTGTTTTATTTAACCTTTAATGTTGTTATTACATGGGATGTCCAGATCACTGACAGGGGCATCATTTGTTGACCTCACTAAATATATAAAACTGTGAGGTCATTCTTTCAGACATTATACAGCGAAGCACGTTGCTGTTGGTCTGATGTCAGTCTTAAGCCAGACCAGGTAATAATGCTGGCCATTGAGATAGATAAACGTATTGATAAATTGCTGTGGCTGTTATGGTTGATATTAGCGAAATTCACTTTTATTTCCAATTCCTGTCATTGGGATCCAGGTTCTGACGTCATCTGTGGTAGTTTGTGAAACAGTGTCTTTTGTGTAATAGCCTGTGCCTCTGAATTACATGGCCAGCAACATTATTATTCTAACACAGTGTCCGTATCAAGAATTTGCTTTAGAGACCCGTACAAGGTTGTAATGGAAATATTTGCAACTGAAAGAGTGCTTAGAAGAGAGCTGGAAAGATGAAATCTGAATGTTACCAAGGCAGAGATAATGGTTTATTTAGCAACAGCACTGAAGACAAGATGCGGACTGGGGACATTATGGAGGAGGTAGTGGATAGGTTTGGTGATGGAGAGAATACCGAGACATAAAACAATTCAGGACAAAATGGGAAATCATGACTGTGAACATTCTTGTTCTCAGATGTTTGTGAGAATGGAGGTCGGGGGGTGGGCGTGGGGGCAGTGGTGGAATTCTTCTAAGGAGTAGAGATTGCAATTGAAACTGAAAACAATAATTTCCGTATTTGCAAAATATAGATAACAGAAATAGCAATAAAGTTCACCATGGTTTATGAGATTACTACTTGGATAGAGATGGGGAGACTTAACAGGTACACCAACAGTAGCGAGCACGGGATAGTAACCTGCCTGAATAATCATCAGTACACCTAATATCCACGACCGTAATGTTGTCAAGGGTGCGGAGAGATAGTAAAGACACCAGGATATACTCCTGTCTGTTGTTGTAGCATTCCAGTCTAATGTTCGCATATTCTGATCCATTGTTGTAACAATCCAGTCGAATGCTCGCAGATTCTGATCCATTGTTGTAACATTCCAGTCTCATGTTCTCAGATTCTGACCCATTATTGTAAAGTTCCTATCTATGCTTCTCACATTCTGATCTCTCCTCTCCCTGTCTCTCTATAGCTGTTAATCATTGTTAGTCTCAGAGTTAATGCATCTGCTGCTACAATGGAATACACATTGAAAGAATACCCTTACTGATAGGAGAGGGAAATCCTGCAGTGACACAAATAGAATCCATGGAGACTGACATCAATCGCAGTAACTGAACAAACAGTTCTAGTTAACCCCTTTAGGTATGGTAACTGGACTGGATTGAATGCTGACATCACTGGTGATTGGTCGCATCTCCCATCATGAATTGTTCGTATGAAGTCAGTTGTGAGGGAGACTGACGGATGTTTTCTGAGTGCAGGCTAGATATTTCTGCTGTGTTGCCTGTTTGCAATACTGTAACCACCAGAACCCACATCCCTGCCCCCACCAAAAAAAATCACAATCAAGACGTTGTTACGGTGCTGATCTTTCGTCCACAAGAATAAACACCAACCAATGGATTTCCAGTGGGCATATTTGCACTCCAATACACAAGAAGTATGGATTTGCCTGGGAATTTCTCTCAGTTGCACTAATAAGGCAATTTTGTATCTTCAACACACAATGCGTTACTGCACTGTTTTATATAAATTCACAAACACATTAATACACTTTATTGGCTTCATTCAGTAAGTCTTACATTTTGTGAATTCAGTCCAAAGCCAAATGTGACATGTTGTCACAAAGTCGATCCCTTTATAAGGTTTTGTTGTCCTTGATTTTCTTTTCCCAGAGACTTTCTAAATGATCCAAATTTCCAACATGCCTGAATTTTTAATGTTTCACTGGGGGCCCTTTTGCTTACACCTAACAGATAATTCCTCAAGCAGAAGGCTTTCAAGTCTTTCAAGTAAAACTGATACAATGAAGGGTGCGTCGCCAGCTCTCTGGTTGCGCAGGTCAGTTCAGTTCAGCGGTTAGTTGAGTCAGGGTCACTGTTGGAAATGGAACGCTATCCCTTTCCTTCTGCCCTTCCGATTTTGTAACATGTAAGCGTTTTGAGTCATTTTTACTCTTTATGCTAAGGGTTTTTATTTTGGGATTGTTGCATGTACTTTGGAACAGCATCCTTAAGTGGGGATAGCCTGTCGGGTTTGGATAGGATGAGTTGTATTCTGTTTTCGGTTCATTTTGTTTCATTCCGTAATTTCGTAAATAAATGCTGTTTTGTTTAAAACTCGGCAGTGTGACCAGCTAATTCCCTCATTGAATATGCACTGTACACTTACCTTCAAATACCACAGTTACGGTCTGGGTTATGTGCTTCAAAATGTTTGAGGGGTCTGGCCTTGTCCTTAACAATGTACAACAACCTTGTTCATTAAAACCCAAGGATTAATGAGTCAGGGATGGAACGAATCTGATATTGGCTGGGAGGCAGAAAGGACTGGAACCAGTGGCTGAGCAGACTTGAGAGGAGTGCAATAACATCTCCCAGTCAACCCTCACTCTTTATCACAAATGGAAAGAAATGCAATGCAGAGTGATAGAACAGATGACATTTGGGAGTCGAAATGCTGAACGACAATGTGAATAGAAAAGGCAATTTTAAAATTGATGGATGGAATATCAATTTACCCATCGAGTATTCAATCATAAGCTATACAGATTGATATGATTGTTTATCTGAACAGGATATTCAGAATTAAAAACAGACACATAACAACATGAGTGGGGTTCCAGGGAGTTATAGCAGAATAAGTGTGTGTATATTGCTCATTCCGAACTAGTACTGAGATGATAGGCTGAGTGACCACCACCTTTGCTGTAATTATTCTGCGAAATGTATTTAAACGCTTTCAGAGCATGTGGGGACAAGCTAATTAATAAAGGATACAAATGATGTTATCATCAATAATCTATTCCTGTTGCTTCATAAAGTGTAACTCTGAAATGTATTTCAAATCAAAATAAATGTGTTGAGATTTGTGCATTTAAGTGGACCTTGGCAAAAAAGTTATTTTTAGATCTTGAAGAAGAATCAGAGTCCAGTTTAATACGAGTGCCACCGGCACAAGTCACGGGAACAGGAATGGAGCAAATTGTTCAAATATAATATCTAGACCCATCCAGAAAAGTAACAGATTAGAGATAATGGAAATCAGACATACAAGCACAAAATGGTAGAGAAGTGCAACAGGTAAGGCAGGATATGGAGAGAGAAACAATGTTGAGGCTGATATGAATCTGTTCTGTGCAAGTCATATTGGACTCAAAATAGTTAGTTTTATTTCTCTCTGTTCCAATGTTTCCAGAACTGCTGAGTTTATCTCCAACACTTTCAACTGCCATAATACCAGACCACAGAGAGTAATGGTAGGTGGTTGGTTTTCAGACTGAGGCATGTGACCAGCAGTGTTCCACAGAGGTTCATTCTGGGTTTTCATTGTTTGGTCATTTATGTAAATGATTTGGATGACAATATAAAAAGTATGGTTAGTAAGTTTGCGGATGACACCAAAACCGGTGGCACAGTGGACAGTGAAGAAGCCATTCGAAGATTACAAAAGGATCTTGATCAAATGGGTCAATAAGCTGACAAATAGCAGAGAGAGTTCAATCTGGATGATTGTGAGGTGCAGACAATGGTGTGTGTTTGCCGCTGTCTGATGCACTTGGAACGGAATGATTTTATTCCCCATCTGCTGTGGTACAACACAAAGATGTCCTCCTTAATCTTTAAGAGGCCTTGCCCTCTCCCTGATTACCCTCTTGCTCTTAATGCTTTTTTGTATAATATCTTTAGATTATTCTGAACCTTATCTGTCCATGTTATCTCATGTCCCCTTTTTGCTTTCCTGATTTCTCTCTTAGTCATGTTCAACACGCTTTATATTGTTTAAGAGATTCAATGGATTGAAGTTGTCCATATCTAAATTAAGATTCTCTTTAATTCTTGAGTAGAGCCTCATTAACTTTAGTCATCCGTTGTTCCTTAATCTTACCAGCCTTATCCTTCCTTCCATCAAGAACATAATGCCTCTCAGTTCTCATCATGATATTTTTGAATGCCTTCCACTAGTCACACGTTTTCTTCACCTGCCAACAGTCTCCTTAAATCAAACATGGTTTCAGGTCATTGAAATTTATGGTACTCCAATCAAAAAGATAATATTAATAGAAGGCTTATCCTTTCCCATAACCATTCTGAAATGATAGAGTGAGGATCACAACAGCCATCGTATTCCCCCACTTTTTCTTCAGTTACTTGCCCTGCTATTGCACAAAATAAGGTCTAGTTTTATTCCTTCTCTAGTAGGAGCAACCACATATTGTGAAAGGAAAATTTCTTGAACACGTTGGACAAATTCTTCATCATCCAAACCTTTAACACGAAGTTAGTAACAGTCAAGGTTTGGAAATTTAAAATCCCCCCATTATTACAATCTTATTAAGTTTACATATATCTGAGATCTCCCTAGATCTTTGTTCCTAATTTCTTCCTTACTATTGGGGAGTATACAATACAATTCTATCAACGCGTTCTTTTCTTTCTGACTTTGAATTTCTACCAATATATTTGCACCGGATGATTTCTCACAGACGAGGATGTAGCACAATCTCTTCGAAGTGTCCTTTACTTTCTTATCTTTAATTTCTACCCATATATCTTAGCTTGACGGGTTTTTTGAAATATCTTCCCCAGTTAGACCAATAATTTATTCCTTAATAAAAATTGCCAGCTCTGCCCAGCCACCGCTCCCCCACGCCATGTCTCCTTTTCTATCCTTTTTGCAGCTTCTAACACCTGGAAGATTGAATTACAATACAGCGCAGAACCGGCCTTTTGGCCCTTTATGTTGCTCCGACCTTTGAAGTATTCTCAGCTCGTCCCCCTATGCTATCCCAAAATCATCCATGTGCTTATCTAAGGATTAGTTAAATCCCCCCATTGTGGCTGAGTTAACTACATTATCAGGTAGGGCATTCCAAGCCCTTACCACTCTCTGTGAAACGAACTTGCCTCTGACATCTGTCTTAAATCTAACACCCATCAATTTGTAGCTACACTCCCTCATACATTCTGACATCATCATCCTAGGAAAAAGACTTTAACTGTCTACCCTATCTAATCCTCTGGTCATGTTGCAAGTCTCTTACAAATCCCCTCATAGCCTTCTTCCTTCCAATGAGAACAGACCCAAGTCTCTCAGCCTTTCCTCATAAGACGTTCCCTCCAGACCAGGCAACATCTTGGTAAACCTCCTCTCCACATTTTACAATGTTTCCACATCTTTTTTCTAATGCGGCAACAAGAACTGTACACAGTATTCCAAGTGTGCCCGCATCAGCGTTCTGTATAGTTGCAGCATGATATTGCGGCTCCAGAACTCAATCCCTCTACGAATGAAACCTAACAAACTTTATGCCTTTTTAACAGCACTATCCATTTGGGTGGCAACTTGCAGGGATCGATTTACATGGACTCCAAGATCCCTTTGCACATACAGACTACAAAGAATCTTTCCATTGACCCAGTACTCTGCCTTTCTGTTATTCTCCCCAAAGTGCATCATCTCACATTTAGCTGCATTGAACTCCATTTGCCACCTCAGCCCAATTCTGCTGTTTATCCAAGCCCCCCTGCAACCTGTAGCATTCTTCCAAACTGCCCACTACTTTACCGACTTTAGTGTCATCTGCAACTTTACTAATCCACTCATCTGTGCCTGCGTCTAAGTCATTTTTATAAATAACAAACAGCAGTGGTCTCAAATCAGACTCTTGTGGCACACCAGTATTAATCGTACTTCAGGCTCAATATTTTCCATCCACCACTACTCGCTGCCTTCTTTCAGAAAGCTAGTTTCAAATCCAAACTGCTAAATCACCGCCAATTCCACGCCCCTGCGTTTTCTCCAATAGCCTACCATGTGGAACCTTATCAAAGGCTTTACTGAAGTCCATGTATACCGCGTCAACTGCCCTACCCTCACCTACATTCTTGGTCACCTTCTCAAAAACATCAATGAGATTTGTGAGACATGATCTGCCTTTGACGAAACCAGATTGACTATCTGAAATCAAATTGTTGCTTGCTAGATGATTATAAATAATCCTTTCCACAACCCTTCCTACAGCAGAAGCAAGACTCACTGGTGTATAATTGCTTGGGACATCTCTACTACGCTTCTTGAACAAGGGCACAACATTGCAATCGTCCAGTCCTCGGGTACTAAACCTGTAGACAATGGTGTCTCAAATATCAAATCCAAAGGCTCTGCTATCTCCTCCATAGCTTCCCAGAGAATCCTTGGATAAATCCCATTCGGTCCAGGGGAATTCTCAACTTGCACTCCTTGCGGAATTGATAAAACCTGTTTATAACTAACCTCGATCCTTTCTAGTCTAATATCTCGTACCTCATTCTTCTCCTCTACAATATTTTCCTAAGTAAAAACCGATGAGAAACGTTCGATTAGCAACTCTCCGATCTCCACAAGGTGCACACTCAACTTTCCGTTTCTGTCTTTGACTGGCCCTATTCCTACCCTAATCATCCTTTTATTTTTCACATACCTATAGAAAGCTTTACGGTTCTCTTTTATTCTATTTGCTAAAGACTGCTCGTGTCCTCTCTATTCTCTTCTTAACTCTCTCTTTAAATCCTTCATAGCTGATCTGTAACTCTCCATCGCCTCATCTGAACCATCTTGCCTCATCAACACATCAACCTCCTTCTTCTTCTTAACAAAAGATGTAATTTCTGTTGTAAACCACGGTTCCCTTTCCTTATCACTTCTTCCCTGCCTGACAGGGACATACCTATCAAGGACATGCAATATCTGTTCCTTAAACCAGCTCTACATTTCCACTGTCTGCATCCCCTTTATTTTGCTACCCCATTCTATGCATCCTAATTCTTGCCTAATCGCATTATAATTGCCCTTACCCCATCTGTGGCCTGTAGCTATCCCTTTCCAACGCTAAACTAAATATAACTGAATTATGGTTACTCTCTCCAAAGTGTTCAGCTGCAACTAAATCAAACACTTGGCCTGACTCATTACCGAGCACCAGATCCAATGTGGCCTCTCCTCTCGTTGGCCCTTCGACATACTGTGTCAGGAAACCCTCCTGTACACACTGGACAATAACTGATCCATCCGATGTATGAGATTTATATTATTTCCAGTCAATGTTCGGAATGTTAAAGTCCCCCATATTGATCACCCTGTTCTTTTCACTCCTACCCAGAATAATTTTACTAACCCTCTCTTCCACCTCCCTGGATCTCTGCAGAGGCTATAAAAAACTCCAAGCAGTGTGACCTCTCCTCTCCTGTTTCTAACCTCATCCACACTACCTCAGTAGACGAGTCCTCAGCATAGGTTCTCAGAGCCAGCGTTATACTATCCTTGGCGAAAAGGACCACACCTCCTCCTCTTTTACCGCCTTGCCTGTTCTTATTGAAAGATTTGAACATCTTTCACCCAAGTTCCTATAATAGCTATGATGACTAAATCCCATGTTCTGAAACATGCGCTGAGTAGATTAGCCATCCCTGTAAAACCCATTGCACTGAAGTAAATGCATTTTTGTTCTTCAGAATTACGGTATACTCTGATTCTCTCATCTTTCTTTTCCAACTGGCATGTTCTCATCATATTCAGTGTTTTCTCCATCCAGCCTACCATTTACACTGCTACTTAGAGTACCTCCACTTACCTTGTCTGTCAATATAAAGTCTGCCTTTATTGGGTGAGCAAATCTCCCTGCTAAGACACCGGTGGCTTTCCCATTTAGATTAGACCAATCCTTTTGGAAAGGGCCTTTTCTATTCCAAAAGATATTCCAATCTCCCAAAAATCTGAATCTGTCAACAACACAGCAGCTCTTTATGCCATTGATTTTTCTCCTTTAACCTTTTTTCGACCTTCTCTGCTTGAATCTTTCATGGAAAGCACACCAGTAATTATTATTTTAAGGTTTTATTTTTAATCCTCAACATCACCTCTTTGATTCACTCCGGGCTGTTTTAAACTTTTCCCTAAAAATGTCATTCATATCAAGACGTACAATGATTTCTGGCTTCTAAATCACACCTTTGACAATATGCTTGAGACTTTCAGGGACGTTCTTAATCCTGGTACCGGGAAACCAATAAACTATCCTAAATTTTCGCTCACTGCCACAGAATCTCCTGTTTATGCCCCTGACAGGAGAGACCCCTGTCGGATTAATTATACAAAATCTTCTCAATCGCTGCCTAGGCATAAGAATTTTTCCAACAGTCCAATAACCGATGGCTCTTCCATTTTCCTCACAGAGAGGACCCCCTTCATCAGTTCCAAAAGCTGGACATCTGTTTGATAGAGGAATAGCCACCGGAGATTGTTGAACTACCATTTTACCTGTCCTGACAGTCACCCATCTATCTGACTGATTTTGATGGATAATAACTTCCAGCTATCTCCCTCTCTACCTTACATACATGGCCTTAATATTATTATACCTATGAACAGAATTTTTCATGCCATTAAAATAGAAAATATATCCGTATACATATCAAACATATAAAAAAAAATAAAATCAACCATTTGGAAAACTAACTCAACAAAAATATTCCTCTTCAATGAATTTATCGAAGAAAAAAAGTCTTCTCCAGAGCTGAGTGTGTGTAGGACTCTCCAGAATAAAGGCGCATCTTCCTATTTAAAAATAGTTTTTGAAACAAAAAAAAACGTTTGCATTTAAAACAAAGAAGAAGACTTTTGAAACATATATAGACTTTTCTAGTTAGTTTTATAGACTCCCCTCCTTTGAAAAGCTCGTTAAAACAACGTTCGTTTGAAAAAAAAATGTTTTGCTTTTTTTGGTTTCTTTTTGAATTTCAGCATTATTCATTTAAATCCACCCGAGATGCATCATCAAACCTCCCTGCCAGGATGTTGGTGTCCCTCCAGTTAAAATGGACCCTGTCCTTTACAGGTCCCACCTGCCCTGGACGAAATCGCAATGATCCATAAATCTGAAACCCTCTTCCTGAACCAGTTCTTCAACCACATATTAAAGTTTTCTGTCTTCATCTTCCTTATCCCATTTCAACCTAGCACGACGAGTAATCCCAAGATTACAACCCTGGTTATCCTGCTTTTCCACTCAGGCCAATCTCCTTGCAGTCGCCTTGCAGGACCTTGTCACGTTTCCTGCCAATGTCATTGATACCAATGTGTACCACTGGCTGTTAACCCTGCCCTTCAGTATGCCCTGAGCATTCTCGAAGACATCCCTGATCCTCGCACCAAAGGCACTTTTTATGAAGAACGCAAAGAATCGTCGAATCCCTGTATTGTGGAAATAGGTCATTTGGAAAACATGCCCACACTGACCCTCCAAAGAGTAAACCACACAGACCCATTCGCCTATTCTCATACTCTACATTTACCGCTGACTAATACACCTAACCTACACATCCCTGAACATTATGAGCGTAGTAACCCTGCCAGAGCCAGTCACCAACCACATATTGATTCTGCTTTCGCACCACAGATATTGCCAGTACTTCTGAGTATTCCTAGCAACTTCTATGTTTGTTACCAATGATGATCACATAGTGATCAAAACTTATCCAACTCAGATTAAAAAAAAAACCCTTAATTTTTTTTTCTCAATAGGTAACCAAATATTTAGTCTTTCAAGAATCACAGTAAATATCCATCAAATTATTTTTATTTGGTCCATGATTATCATTTCTAACTTTGCCAATCCATGAATAAAAGATATTTTTGCATGTTTTGTGCATTATCTTTCGGGAGGAGTTAGAGAGAGAGGGGTGGGGGTGGGACCAGGGGGTTGCTGGGAAGGTTAATTTCCCACAAAAAACGGACTTACCTCCAGCATCAGGCCTCCATTTGCAGCAGCGGTGAGAGCGAGGAACGGAGTGGGAGAAGATGAATTGTGCGCTGGGAAGGTAAGTGAACTGACATATTTGGGCAGCGATTGAACGAGAGACACTACGCGTGTAGTGGACGGCATGCTGGCACAGTGGTTAGCACTACTGCCTCATAGCGCCAGAGATCTGGGTTCAATTCCCGCTTCAGGCCACTGACTGTGTGGAGTTTGCACATTCTCCCCGTGTCTGCGTGGGTATCCTCCGGGTGCTCCGGTTTCCTCCCACGGTCCAAAAATGTGCAGGTTAGGTGAATTGACCATGCTGAATTGCCCGTAGTGTAAGGGGCAGGGGTAAAATGTAGGGGGGTGCGTTTGTGCGTCGGTGTGGACTTGTTGGGCCGAAGGGTCTGTTCCCAAGCTGTAACTAATCTAATGTAATCAAGGTGTAATGTCTCCCACCCGAAACTCCTCATCTAACCAAAACAAAAGATCTCTGTACTTTGTTGATAAGGTGCTTTTCTTCTTTTTTTAATCCTGTGATTGGTTAAAGAAAGCACTTTCCTTTTCCGTTTATCTAATTTAAGACCAAGTTAAGCTTTAGAGTAAAAGTGACAGGAGATCTCAGAGCCATATTATTCTCCACTTGCTCAATGTGGGAGCTCAGGGATAAAGCTGGTGTCCCTGTTCAAGTGCAGGACGTGTGTCCATCTCCCTGCACTCTCCTTGCAGGGTCTTGTCATGTTTCCTGCCAATGTCATTGGTACCAATGTGTACCACAGCTGCTGGCTGTTAATCTTCCACTTCAGTATGCCCTGAGCATGCTCGGAGACATCCCTGATCCTGGCACCGAAGATGCTTCTTATGAAGAACGCATAGACGGGATGATGGCTCTGGAGTGGCGGATGGACTCACCTTGGAGCACACCCAATGCGGAGGAGGTTGTAGACAGCACATTCAGTGAACTGATCACATCACAGATTAGGATTGCTGAAGGAGAAAGGGAATTGGTGACCAAAAGACAGAGAAAGAGCAGGAAGGCACTGCAGGAGTCCCCTGTGGTCACCTCCCTCCTTAGCAGGAAACTGTTTTGGATCCTGTTTGGAGAGATGGCTCACCAGGAGAAGACAGCAGTAGCCCCGTTTAAAGCACCGTGGTTGGCCCTGCTGTTCAGAAGGGCGGGAAAAATACTGGAAGCGCTAAGTCACAGGGAATTCAATTATAAAAGTCTGTTCGAATCCAAGACTCCAGAATGGTATGTTGTTTTGCATGTGCAAAGGAAAGTATTGCCTTGGATCGACTGCAGAACATTCTGAAGGGGGAGGGTGAATATCCAGTTTTCATGGTGCATGTAGGCACCAATGATATAAGTTATAAAATCAGGATGAGGTCCTACAAACAGAATTTAGGGAGTTAGGAGTCAAGTTAAGAAGTAGGATATAGAAGGTTGTAATATCAGGATTGCTACCAATGCTACGTGCTAGTCAGAGTAGAAATGAGAGATGGTGCAGGAGTGAGGAGTTCTGATTTTTGGGACATTGGGACCGGTTATCTGGGAGGTGGGACTATTACAATTAGGACTGTCTACACCTGAGATAGAATGGAAACAACGTCCTTCGGTGTACTTTGGCTAATGCTGTTTCAGAGGGTTTCAACTAATGTTGTAGAGGGATGGAAACCAAATGAGGAGGTTAGTCGGCATTAAGGAAATAACAACTGCAGCCTGGAAGGAAATAGGTAATGAAGTCAGCGTGAGTAAGGGGAAGAGTCGGCAGAGAGTAGATGATGAACACAAAGGGACAGGTTACCTGAGGTACATTTGTTTTAATGCAAGAAGTGTAGTGTGTGCAGATAAACACATGGCTTGGATTAGTACCTGGGAGGTGATATTATTGCTATTACTGATACTTGGTTGAGGGAAGGGCATGATTGGCATGTAAATATCCCAGGATATCAATGCTTCAGGTGGGATAAACGGGGGGGGGGGGGGGTGGTGGTGGTGGTAAAAGGGGTATAGGAGTTCCATTACTGGCCAAAGAAGATACCACAGCTGTGCTGAATGAGGGGACTATGGAGGACTCGAACAATGAGGCAAGAAGGGGAGAGCTCAGAAATAGGAAGGGTGCAGCAACAATGTTGGGGCCTCCCAACAGTGAGCAAAAGATGAAAGTACAAATATGTAAACAGATCATGGAAAGATGTGGGAGCAACATGGTGGTGGTGAAAGGCGATTTTATTTTCGCAACATTCCCTGGGATTCACTTAATATTAGAGGACTGGATGGAGCAGAATTTGTAAGGAGCAGCCAGGAGAGTTTTTTGAGCAGTATGTAAACAGTCCAACTCAGGAAAGGTGCCATTTATGTCGATAAAGGGCCTATCTATTCAACAAATTATTACCTTCTTGGGTAACATGTCGGAAAGCGTAAAAATACTTCCATCTCTTACTGTCAGAGACCGACCAAATCCCATACCTCATGAAATAATAACTTATTTCCAGTCTCTTCCTGATCTTCCTGAGTGAACTTTTCCCACAGAGACAAAGTCTTTACAGAGATCAGCAACTAACTCAATATCCCACCCCTCCAAGGCTGTGCACTCTCCTGCAGCTCCTTGGATCTCCTTTACTACTTTCCCTAATACCATTGCATTAGCCTCTTTTGCCACATCTTTTCCCACAATGTCATTCTTCCACGACCAGCACTGTGACTTTTCGTGTCCCATCTTACCACCATGGAAACACCTGAGGCCTTTCATTTTCTTGGAATTCTTTTTGTCACGAATGAAGAACTATTCAAAGTGTGCTCGACTCTTTGTTTGATAGTGAAAGATCTCGCCTGTTTCCAATTTTTATCTCTCACACGGATGAAATTCGTGTCAGAAACTAAATTTCACGTCTTGCATCAATGCACATTTCTCGGTCATCTCTGCTGCTCTTCTCACTTCTTGAAGTTTCTGTTCAACACGTAAGTTCTCTGGAAATGCGTTTATGAACCCCTCCAGCACAATAAACTCTCTTGACTTCATTTCCATCCTCTGAACTTGATTTTCCTGACTAATTTGCAACTCCTGAAGTTCACACTCTCTCCCTTTCTCTTTACCCTTCATCTCTCTCTCTTTGCTTAGCGAAGAAACTTCTCTCCTTTTTTTCTCTCTCTCTTTCAGTCTTTTACTCCCTCTCTTCTCAGTCTCCTTTTCTCTCTCTCTCTTCTTTCTTCTCTCTATCTTTTTGCTCAGCTAAAATCCTTCTCTCCCTTTCTTTTTCTTCTCTTCCGTTTTGCTCACTCACAGTTTACATTTTTGTAACTCTGCTGCTCTTCTGTTTCTCTGATATACCTCAGTGTTTGACCAAGTCCATTTCAATTTCCTTCTGTCCCTGGTTAAATCCAATTCTAATCTGTTTGCTAATTCCAAAAGAATATCTATCCTCTGTCTTTCTAACCTTCCTTGGCAAAGTTGGGAAGCATCTTCAAACCTCAGAACCTCTTTAGCAAAGTTAAGAGCCATTTTCCTCTCTTTTAATTTAACCGATCACATGTAATCAAAATGAAACAAATTATTTCACCTAAGTTTTAAAGTGTTTTAAACACCAAGTGTTTAAATATGCTGGGAGCTTTGGTACCCCAAATCTGTTCAAACCTGTCCAATACCAGACGAACCCTAAATCTGTTAAAATGCAGAGGTCGAACCACTACTGAATGAAGCTTAACACACAGAAACGCTCGCCTCACCTTGTCATCTGTTGGAAGTGTGAGGGACTAAAAGGGAACACGTAATTGTCACCTTTATAAAGAAAAGTAGCAATTTTCTTTCCGAACAAAACTATTAAGAAACTGAACATTGCTTCCTTTAACTGAGCACAACCCTATTGACATTCTGTTCCAGTAACACACAATAACTATTGCATTAACATAATCACATGTCTACACAGTCTCTACCTTCTCTGCTGTAATCAATCTCTTACCCATTGATTTCACTGGGTCGTCTTATTCCTTTTTACGAAGCGAAAGTGAGAACTTCAGATGCTGGCGATTAGAGTCAAGAGCGTTCTGCTGATGAAGGGCTCTTGCCCAAAATGTTGATACTGTTGCTTCTCGGATGCTACCTGACCTGCTGTGCTTTTCCAGCACCACACTCTGGACTTATTTCTTTTTACTCCGAATATGTTTTACTGCAAAAGGTATCTTTTTGATGGACTACTTTCTGGTTTCTTTGAGAGCAAGATTTTAGATAGGCGTTAGCTCTTCGACTCTACAGTGGTTGCTCTGTTGTTCGGTGGCAGTTGCTCTAACCAATTTCCAAAATGACCACTCTTTTTTATAGCCCCAACATCGTTCCCTTTCACTGGTCTGATGTCATCAAAAGATTAGAGGCAAACAACTTTCCAAATGTTAGAGTGAGAATGTATTCATCTGAATACTGACGTTGAATATTTAATTGTGATCGGACAAAAATAAGACAAATATTCTCTGTTCAACATAAAATAACATGCAGTTTTCTTTTGTTTTTGTATCATAAAATGTTGTAACGAGTTTATATTTTAGTTCGCAACATATAGTAACAATGTAGTTGCTCTCAGAGGTAATGCACGCATTGTTATGTGAAATAGTCGGAGTTCACATGGTATTGTTGGCCCCAATTTCCAAAACACAGGAGATATTTTATTATTGTTCATACTGGGAAACCCATCATTTCGAATCACAACCGACATTATAAATAGATTCCAAAAGACCTGAATTCAGGCCTAGTGCTACTGAAACTCACAGCTGTCTGTAATACTGAGTGAAACACTGGCCTGCTCCTCAATCTGTCCAGAGACATTCCAACCTGGGTTAGGGCAGTCATTCAGACATACGTTCACAGGAAAGCATTTGCAGCCCACCCTGGGCAAGTGAAAACTAATCAATAGTCTATCGCTGGTCTTAGTGTAGACACAAATGCTGTCCATATTCGGTACAATGACTGACCAACAAACAGGTCTTACAAATTCATCTTCAGTCTCAGCCTGCTCCAGGGAGCAGATGTATGGGCATGTCTCATCATAACACATCACACAAGTCCCTTGAAGGCATCTGGCCTGCCTCTTAGATTCCAGATATTTGCACCCTGCACCAGACCCAGTATGAAGTAATTCACAATTTGACTGTCTCCTGTAGCACACTGTGTCTCACAGTGAACAGTATAAAGCCATAACCAACATATGTCACCTTCATACTCATCAGTGTCAAAATAAAATTGAACTTCTGTGTAGATGGCCAGAGATTATTACGTGGGTTACCCAACCTGCTTTAGAGTGGGTTTCGATCGAGATCAGTCCTGTAGAGTTGCTCTGTGGGAAACAGCAGCAAATGCCAAGACAAGAACCACTTCAATAACTGAACTTTGTGGATTTTGTCTGATGTATGTCACCACACACATATTATACTGACACTCAGTTGAATGTAACAATGGGCCCCATAACTGCAAGTATCGGCCGAACGCCCCTCCCTGGATTCCTGACCCCACACACCTCACTCCCTCCCACATGTACCAATTGAGGAGAATCCACAACCTGGGTGAAACAGTCTATGCTTCATCTGAGCTTGTCCACTCCATAATGGCCTGTTCAACCAACTTACTGACTGCTTCCCATTTCAGGACTACCTATGGTGCTGTCTTCCTGAGCAAGTACAATTCCCAATATCCTGAGGATCTTGGAATGGAAAATATAGGAAGACACCAACCATTTTCTGTGAGAAACACCACATGATGAGAGGCAGGTTTGATCTACCAGAAGGAGAGTGATTAATGTTCACAAAGGGTCAGCACAAGCCTGTACCCTGCACACTCCAGCAGCATCGTTGGGAGCATATGCTCTTGCGGAGAGACTTAATAAACACTGCCCATTACTGAGGGCTGTCCCCCTGCACACTGAGTGCGAAATTAATCACCAGAAACTCATGGTATGTGGATGTGATCGCTCAGTTCAGGACAGTGGCATTTGATGCATCAATTTAAAAACAAGAAATGATGAAGTACAGATGAGGTACAGACTGTTCCTGGTGTTATATTCCAGGTTGGATGTCCTTTGGCCTTGGTGCTAGGATTATGACATATCAGACAGATGTGGTCAGCGAATAGATAGACACGTGAAATCTTGCCATTAGTGATGTGGTTGAAGGAGGTCAGGATTGGCAATTCCATATTCTGTAGCATAGGAACTATAGGCAGGAGATTCTGTTGTTTTATTAATTAAGGAATCAATTACTGCTGTAAAAAGGGACAATATCTTGGACGGGCCTTCAACTGAGGCTTCGAGGATAGCGATTAGAATAAAAAGATGACAGATAATTGCAAGGTCATATTAAAGACCGCCAGTTAGAAGAAAATACATGAGCCAATGTGTAACCAATCGCTGTAGTGTATAAAACCATTGAGAGGGTCATTCTACTTATGCTTTTCAATATGCAACATTTATTGGGGCATTCACATGCTTTCAAGAGGGGACAAATATGTTGAAATGTATTGCTGATATGTTCTTGTATCAGCATGTGGAGTATACAACAAGGGATGGTTTATTTCTGGACCCAACATAATCTAGTCCCATTGGCAAGCATATGGCCCATATCCCTCCAAACCCTTCCTCATCATATATGCATCCGTATGCCTTTTAAATGGTGGAATTCTAATTCTGGGTCAAACTGTAGTCGAACAGCGTGGAGTGGGGAGCAGTGTTCATTCTCAAAGTGGTTTTGATGAGAGTATCAGCCCAATATTTTACACTCTAAGATCCAATGATGGAAAATGAGACAGCAGGACCTTGAACATCTGCAAATATTCAGAGCAGAATAATAAAGTAAAGAGAAGTTTAAAGAAGCTATAAAGTGAGCAGAACAATGGAATCCCTAGAGAAAAGTAGAAGGTGCACCACTGAACTTAAGGAAATATTAGAAAAGCAAAAATGGGGTGCGATAAAACATCAGCGGGTGTTCTATTGCTATACCAGGGGAAGAGGATATCTTGGGAAAGAATGGGGATATTAGGGATCAAGGAGGCAGCCTGTGCATGGATCCAGAGAATATGTTAAATATGTCCTTCATATCAGTCTTCAGTTTACAGAGTGACTTATTGGAATCGGGGAGAGTCGCAGAATAAAAAGAGTGGACACATCCCCAGATCTGGATGTGCTGTATCTTAACTGATATGGGAACAGAAGGAAAAAAATACAGGTTCTGATCCTCTTTTCTTACTGTGCTTTTGCCACAGAGGATTTGCAATAGAACAGTATGCAATCAAATATATGTTCAACAAGGTGTGCTAGAAACAAACGAGAGAATTAAAACCACCAAATCTCATATCAGTGAGAGGGAAACAATTGTAGAAGGTTCTGAAAGCTATTGAGCCTGGATCATTAAGCATCTTCAAGGGTGAGAGACATATTTTTAATCAATCAATGAATCAAAGGTTACGAGGAAAATGGAGTTGAAGATTATCAGAACAAACATCAATGAACTGAAAGGCAGAGCATACTCGTTGAGCTGCTGGGCCTACTGTTGTTGCTATGCTTTATGGTATTCGGTCTGCTCCTAACCCTGTGTTCGCAGGAACAAACACCTCTCTCTGAGATACAGTTCAGAATGCAGCTGACTAATTCAAGGAATTTATAAATGCTACACCGATAAGCAGAAATATGTTTGAAGCAGGAAGCCAATTAGTATTTTATAATTTTCATTGAAACGTAGTCTCATTCTTTGAAACACTAGGGAACACAGATCTAGTTTGTCATGGCCCTCTTTGATAGAATGTTCCTTGGAAGAAGTCAATTGAACCTTGCTTGCCATCTCTCTGTGGCAGTAATATAATTCCTGAGATAAAGAATCAACATTGCAAATAGTCCTTCATGTACAATCTGACCAAGCTCCTACTCAACTGAAGCAAGACGTCACTCCTCCTGTGCTGAAATCCTCGGACAATAAAGGTTCACATTCCACTGACATTCCAAGTAGTTTGCTGCACCTGTATGTTCGACGTCGGCAGCTTATAGACAAGGACACTTAAGTTTTATTTATAACTGTACTTTCCAACATTTTAAGATTTAAGAATTACACAGCACATCAATTTATGCCAAAAATTAGATAACTTTCTGTTTCCACATGATGATATTTGCATGGACCTTGCCCATGTGGACGTCGGTTCAATCTTCATAAATCTTTACATCTTTCTCACTGCACACATTCCCACACAAGAATTACGTCTAAGTCCTACACTCTGTTTAATGTCTTTTCAATAATAATTAATCCATCAAGTGGATTCATAACGGTAGAATTGTTAGGATGCAGGAGGCCCAGTGTACATTCACAGGCTCTTCAAATGCACATCATTACCTCCACCCAATATCCTGCCTTTCCTCTGTATCCTGCCTGACTCATCCTGTACACAATCTACTTGTTTTATTCCATTCGGTGAAAAGCAATCTAACTGTCTTTGTTGGAGAACAATCTCCTCTGAGTAAATATTCTCAACCGAAGAAAAGGCAATGAATGGAGTGCATCACATCGGCATTCAAATTGACCCTCAGCAGCCTTCTATAGTCAAGATTGAGTTGACACGTTTCAGATTATCCACCCGACATCCGTCCTGTTCCCTGTTTTGGTTGGTATTGTTTAATTCTTTGTTTACACCTTAATTCCTGAGAAAGAAACCCTTTTAAAGCAGGTAAAAAGAGTTATGTAACAAATGTCCTGAAATTGTGGAACAGGCGCAAAGGGTTCAACAACCTCATCGTATTCTATCGTCTTGGGTTCCATGCTGCAATGGCATGGTAACCATGCAGCCAATTACAAATCCACTTCAACAGATAAATGTTTAATTAAATTATAAGGAGTCACTGATTGTAATAATGAATTTGTATTGCTAAAGAAATCTAGGCACATACCTGGATATGTTATGCCATCAACTTTCAATGGAAGCAGTGTATCCAACAAGATACATTGTAGATATTTACCACAGTTCATTCGACATCACCTTCCAATCCATGACCATTTGCATTATCAAGGGCAACAAATCCATGGAAACACCACCCCCTGCAAGTTACACATAAAGTCAATGACTGTCCTGACATAGAAATACATCTCCATTCCATGGGTTTCACTTGATGAATACCCTGGCTTTCTTTCCCTCACATTATTGTGGGTGTCTCTACACCAAACTGACTGCAAATTCTCAAGTAGGCAGTGAACTGCCACCTTGTCCAGAACAACAGTCTGTGGGTAATAAATGAAGGACCAGCCAGCAATGGCTGATACCTGTCACTGAACAACACACTAATGTTTCACAGCTTGCAATCTGGGTTTCACTTTTGGAATAAATTTCATCTATGTTCTTGAGTTTCAGGAAATGGATTCGTGATTTGATTGAAATATTAAAGATTTTGAATTGGATGGGCTTGATTGGGCAGATACTGAAAAATTATTTCTGTGGGTCAGGGAGTACAAAACATGATAACAGAGTCTCAGGATAACGGGCAATTTATTTGGGTCTGAGAGGATGTGAAATCATTTCAATCAAAGGGTATTAGAGTGTTTACTATTCCCCATCTTAAGAATTGTGGACGCACTGTGAATGAAAACAATGTAAAGTTCACAGTGATATGGAGGAGCTCAGGGTTAGAGGAGGTTACAGAAATAGGGAGGCAAAGGTGCAGGAGAATGTTACAGATATAGGGAAGCTGTAACAGGACAGAGAGATTGCCTGGATAGTGATGGGTTTATGGGCTGGATGTTAGAGAAGGCTGTAGGTGCTGGAAGAATTTACAACAATAGGGATGGCTGGAGGCGCTTGACGTGTTTATCGTGATAGGGAGGTATGTAATTTCGAGAATGGGTTCCAGTCCTGTGGAGCAACGTACGTGCTGGAGGAATACTCAGTCACAGGAAGAGGTGAAGATGCTGAAGATCAGTTGGGGTGGAGGGGTAGAAATGTCAAAAAGACGGCACATGTGCGGCACGGTGGCACAGTGGTTAGCATTGTTGCCTCATAGCACCAGAGACCCGGGTTCACTTCCCTCCGCAGGCGACTGACTGTGTGCAAGTTGCACATTCTCCCTGTATCTGCGTGGGTTTCCTTCGGGTGCTCCGGTTTTCTCCCACAATCCAAAAATGTGCAGGTTAGGTGAATTGGCTATGCTAAACTGCCCGTAGCAGTAGGTGAAGGGGTGAAATGTAGGGGAATGGGTCTGGGTGAGTTTTGTGTCGGTGTGGGCTTGTTGGGCCGAAGGGCCTGTTTCCACACTGTAAGTGATCTAATCTCAAAGATAGGGAGGTGTGCAGTGACTGGAAGAGATTACAGAGATAGGGAGAGTTGTCGGGGGCTGGAGGATGATACAGAGATTGAGAAATGTGTAGGGTCTAGCCGAGGTTACAGAGATTGGGAGGTGTGTAGAATCGTAGATGCTTCAGAGATAGGCAGGTGTGTTTTGGATGGAGTGACATTTTTGCCATCAGAGATATGGGACAAGGAGATCAGGATTGACAACTCAATATTCTGTAGTACAGGAACTATAGGCTGGACATGATTTGGTTTTATTAATTAAGGAGTCAATTACTGCAGTAAAGAGGGATGATGTTGTGGAAGGCCCTTCAAATTGAGGCTTCGTGGATAGAGACTGGAATACAAAGATGACAGATACATTGCTAGGCTCATATTAAGTCGCCCAGTTAGAAGAAAGTACAGGAGCTACTCTGTAACCAATCACTGTCGTGTATAACACAATAAGAGGATATTTCTATTTATGCTTTTCAATATCCTACATTTATTGGGGTACTCATGTGCTTTTAAGAGAGGACAAATATGTTGAAATTTATTGCTGAGAGCTTCTCATATCAACATGTAGAAGATACAACAAGGATAGTGCATTGCTCGGCCTTATTGTGGAGAATGAAGCCAGTCATATGTTCGAGGCAGGATTGGGAGGGAAGCTTAGGACCAATGACCATAATATCATATATTTTAATTTCCTTAAGGAAAAGGCAAAAAAAAGTTTTCAAAATATAACGTTTTTGGATTGGGGAGACACAGTTTATTAGAAAATAGGATCTGGCCAAAGTAGTCTGGGGACATTTACTTCTGGGTAACCCTGTCGTCGAATAGCGTGGATTAGGGAGGAGTGTCCATGCTCAAAATGGAATTTTTGAGAGTATGGGCCCAATATGTTACAATCTAAGTTCAACTTACGAAAACAAGCCCAGAGACACTCCGACGTCTACAAATATTCAGAGCTGAATAAAAAGTAAAGAGTAGATAAAAGCAGCTATAAAGTGAGCAGATCAATGGAATCCCTCTAAGAATGTAGAAAGTGCAGCGCTGAAGTTAAGGAAGTCAGTAGAAGAGAATAAAGGAGGTGTGATAAAACATTAACGGGTAATGTTAGTAAGAATCCCAGGATATTCCATCCACATATCGGGGAAAGAGGATAACAAGGGAAAGAACGGGGAATAGGAGGGATCAAGGAGGCAGCCTGTGTACAATACCAGAAAATACGTGAAACACGTATTTCATATCCGTCTTCAATTGGGCGAAGGAGTTCCTGGATTCATGGAGGGCGACTGTGTGACCCTTCAACAGATTGATAGCGATTGGAAGGAAGAACTGGAAGTTTTGGTAGAGTAAAAACTGGACAAATCCCCAGATCTGTGAGTTGTATCTTAAAATTAATATGAAAGGAAAGGGAGAATATAACAGGCTCTGAGCTTTATTTATTTATTGTGCTTTTGAACAGAGTGGAGGTGTGATGGAGAGGTCGGCATCTAATTTCGTTTCAACAAACTGCGCTAGAAATAAACAACGGAAGTAAAGACGACCAAGTCTCACATCAGTGTGGGAAACAATTACAGAAGATTTTGAAAATATCTTCAAGGCTGAGAGATATGTTTTTATTTAGTTAGTGAATCATAGGTGATGGGGAAAGTGCAGGAAAGTGGAGTTGAGTACTATCAGAACAAACATCATTGAAGAGAAAGGCAGAACATACTCGGTGAGCTGCTGGAAATATTACTGTCCCTATGACTTATGGTATCCAGTCTGCTACTATTCCTGTATTTGTGAGACCAACAAATTGTCTCCCATTGGAGTGCGACACAGTTCGGAATACAACTGAATTCATAAATGGTACGCAAATAGCCAGAAATTATTTAGAAGCAGGAATGTAATCACTATTCTGTAACTTCCAAGGAAAATAATGTTCATTCCTTGAAACACTGGGGAACACAGGCCAAGTTTCTCATGGACTTTGATAGCATTGTCCTTGGTAGAAGCCTATTGAACCTTCCTTTTCCTCTCTCTATGGCAATAAAATATTTACTGAGAGAAAGAACCAAAACTGCACAGAGTCCTCCGGGGTACAGTCTGACCAAACTCCAATTCAACTGAAGCAAAACGTCTCTCCCCTTGTGCTTACATCCTCTTACAATAAAGGTTTTCATCCCACTGTCTTTCCAAATAGCCTGCTGCACCTGTACGTTAGACGTCAGCAGTGTATAGACAAGGACACTTTGGGTTTTATTTATATCTGTACTTTTCAACGTTTCACAATTTATGAAATATAATGTCCATCAATTTCTCCAATAAAGCGGATAACTTCACGTTTCTGCATCATATGTCATTTGCAATGACCTTGCTCATGTGGAGGCCCGTTCAATTTTCATAAATATTTGCATCTTCCTCACAGCACACATTTCCACACAAAAATTAACTGTAAATTCTTCACTCTGTTTCCTGTCTTTTCATGAATACTTAATCCATCTGAGTACATTCATAATTATAGTTTTGTTCGAGTGAAGGAGGCCCAGAGTGTTCTCACTGGCCCTTCAATGAGCATTATTACCTCCACCCAATTTCTCACTTTTACTTTGCAACCTCCTTGACGCATGCCAAACACAATCTATTTCTTACTTTTTGAAAAGCTGAAGAACTGTCTTTGTTGAAGAAACTATTCGCAACAGAAGTAAAGGCAATGAGTGAAGGACATTACCCATCAAATTGTCCCCCTACAGCCTTCTGTCGTCAACACTGAGTTGACACTTTTCAGATTATCCATTCAATATCCATCTTGTTGCCTGTTTTGGTTGGTATTGTTTCGTTCTTTGTTTACACCTGAACACCTGAGATAGAAACTCTTTTGCGAAGGAAGGGTCGTGACCGATTTGGGCCAAAAGCAGGTAAAAGGAATTATGTAATAAATCAGTTATAATCTCCTTAAATTATGGAACAGGCGAAAAGCGCTCAACAACCACATACTGTCCTGATCGTATTGTGTTCCACGTGGCAATGGCACGGCGACCATGCAGCCAATTACAAACTCATTTCAGCAGATAATTGTTCAATTAAATTACATGGAGTCACTGATTGTAGCAAATTGAAGTCGTATTGCCAAAAGGTAGCTAAGACCATATCTAGAACAGCTATGCTGCCCCTGTATAAGAAAGGGTACGTGTGTAGTCCAGCTCGATTGCCACAAGATTCACTATTTCCACTATCAATCCTTAATGGAGGCAGTGTGTTCCAGATACACGGTATATTGCAGACATGTATCAAAGTCCATTCGACAGCACCTTTCAAGACTTGATCATCTGAAGTAGCAAGGGCAACAGATCGACGGAAACACTAACCCTGCAAGATGCACATGAAGTCAATGACCATCTTGACTGGGAAATATATCCCAGTCTCGTGGGTGTCACTTGATGAATATCCTGTCTTTCATTCCCGAACATTTTTGTGGGTGAGCCTGCTGCATGGGCAGCACACAGCCACCTTGTCCATAACAAAAGGTATGGGCAATAAATGATGGCCCACCAGCAATGTCTGACATCTGTCAATGAATAATACACAAATGTTTCACTGTTTTGCATCTGAGTGTCCCTTGCTGCATTTTTGAATAGATTTAATCTATATTTTTGAGTCTCAGGAAATGGAGAAGTGATTTGTTTGAGGAGCAAAAGCTTCTGAGTGGAAAGAGCTTTATAGGGCCGATGCTGAGAAATTATTTCTGTGGGTCTGGGAATCCAAAACATGATGACAGGATCTCAGGATAAGGGGCAACTTATCTAGGACTAAGATGATGTAAAATTATATCCCTCCATGGGTCTCAGAATATTTAATATTCGCCATCTTAAAGTTTGTGGATGCATGTCAATGAATACAGTGAAAATTTCACAGAGATATGGAGGAGCTTCGGATTAGATAAAGTTACAGTGATATGGAGGTATAGGTTCAGGAGGGTGTTACAGATGGGCGGAAGCTGCAATAGAACAGAGAGATTACCGAGATACGGACGGGTGTATGTGCTGGAAGACTTTACAAAATTAGAGAAGGCTGTAGGTGCTGTAAGTGTTTCCAAAGGCAGGGAGGAAAGGAGGAGCTTGTGAAGTTTATAGCGAGAGGGTAGCATTTAATAGAGTGGGTCCAGACATATGGAAGGATATATGTGATGAAGGAAGCCACAGTGATAGGAAGGACTGAAGATACTGCAGGAGATTACAGAGATCAGTAGGGGTGGAGGGCTGGAAGATGTATGTGCTGGTGGAGGTGATGCAGATAAGAATAGGTTTAGATGTTGGAGGTTATCAGCGATAGAGAGGTGTGGAGAGGCTGGAGGAGGAGACAGAGGTCAGGAAGACCATTGATGATGAATGAAGTTCACAGAGGTGGGAAGGGGTAGAGTGGCTGGAGGAATTTACGTAGTTAGAGAAGAATGTATTGGGTGGAGGAGGTACAGAGATGAAGAGGGCTGTAGTGACTGCGTGTAGTTACTGAAGTGGGGATGATGTGTAAGTGTTTATAGAACATAGAACTATACAGCGCAGAACATGCCTTTTGCCCTCGATGTTGCACTGACCTGTGAACTCATCTAAGCCAATCCCCCAACACTGTTCCATCATCATCCATGTGCTTACCCAAGGATTGTATAAATCCCCCTAACGTGGCTGAGTTACGTACATTTGCAGACCAGGCATTCCACGCTCTTACCACTCTCTGAGTAAAGAACCTGCCTCTGACATCAGTCTTAAACCTGTCATCCCTCAATTTGTAGCTATGTCCCTTCGCACAAGCTGATGCCATCATCTGAGGAAAAAGGCTTTAACTGTCTACCCTATCTAATCTTCTGATCACATTGTATGTCTTCATTAAATCCCCTCTTAGCCTTCTTCTCTCCAATCGGAACAGACCCAAGTTTCTTAGCCTTTCCTTATAAGACCCTCCCTCCAGACCAGGCAACATTCTGGTAAATCTCCACTGTACCTTTTCCAATGGTTCCATACCCTTCCAGTAATGGGGCGACCAGAACTGCACACAATATTCCAAGTGTGGCCGCACTAGCATTTTGCAGAGCTGCAGCATGACATTATGGCTCTAGAACTCAATACCTCTACCAATACAACCTAACACACCGTATGACGTCTAAACAGTACAATCAACCTCGGTAGCAACTTTCAGGGATCTATGTACATGGAAACCAAGATTCATCTGCACATCCACATTACCAAGAATCTTTCCATTGACCAAGTATTCTGCCTTCCTGGTATTCTTCCCAAAATGAATCACCTCAGAGTTAGCTGTATTGAACCTCCATTCGCCATCTCTTAGCCCAATTCTGTAGTTTGTCCAAGTGCCCCTTCAACCCGCAAAATATTTCCACACTGTTCACTACTCCTCCGATTTTAGTGTCATCTGTAGACTTACTAACCCATCCACCTATGCCTGCATCTAAGTCATTTATAAAAATGACAAACAGTAGTGGTCCCAAAATAGATCCTTGTAGCTCACCAGGGTTAACGGACTCCGTGCTGACCACCACTCGCTGCCTTTTACAGAAAGCCAGTTTCTAATCCAAACTGCTAAATCACTCTCAACTCCATGCCTCTGCATTTTCTCCAACAGTCTACCATGTGGAACCTTATCAAATGCTTTACTGAAGTCCATGTACACCACGTCAACTGCCTTCCCCTCTGACACATGCTTGGTCACCTTCTCAAAAACCTCAATGTGGTTTGAAAGACATGACCATGTTGACTATTTGCAAACAAATTGTTGCTTGTTAGATGTTTATAAATCCTATCTCTTATAATCCTGTATAAATATTTCCTACACACACATAAGGTTCACCGGTCTGTAATTGTCTTGGCCATCTTTACTGCCCTTCTTGAACATGGGCATACATTTGCAATCCTCCATTCCTCTGGTACTAAACCTGTAGACAATGAAGACTCAAATATCAAAGCCAAAGGCTCCAACAACTCCTTCCTAGCACCCCAGAGGAAGCTCGAATAAATCCCATCCAACACAGGGGACAGTTTAACTTCCACTCCTTCTCGATATGATAACACATCTTCCTTACCAACCTCAATCCTTTCTCATCAAATATCTCGCATCTCATTCTTCTCTATAATATTCTACTTCCCCTGAGTGAAAACGAATGAGAAAGGTTCGTTTAGCACCTCTCCGATCTCCACAGAATCCACACTCAACTTCCCACTTCTGTCTTTGACTGGCTCTATTCCTACCCTAGTTATCCTTTACTTCATAACGTGCCTATACAAGGCTTTAGGATTCTCCTTTATTTGACCTGCTAAAAATGACTCATGTCCTCTCTTTGCACTTCTTAACTCTCTCTTTAAATCCTTCCTAGCTAATCTGTAACTCTCCATCGTCTCATTGTCACATAAGCCTCCTTCTTCTTCTTAACAATAGATGTAATTTTTGTAGCAAACCACGGTTCCCTTACATTATCACTTCCTCCCTGCCTGATAGGGGCATGCTATTTAAGGACGCGCGATGTCTGTTCTTTAAACCAGCTTCACATTTCAATTATCCCCATCCCCTACATTTTGCCACCCTGTTCTATGCATCATAAGCTCTGCTTAATCGTGTTACAATTGCCCTTCCCCCATTGATAACTCTTGCCCTGTGGCATGTACCTAGCCCCTTCCCTCACTAAACGAAACATGTTTTTGGAGGTTATATCCATATGAAAAGGTAGAGGTACGAGAGAATGCCAGAATTATGGGGCGGTATGGAAATGCTGGAGGAGGTTACGAAGATCATGAGAGTCTAGTGGTTGGATGAGGTTTACAAAGGTCGGGAGCGGGGAGTGGCTGGACAAGGTTACAGCGACAGGGTATATGGGAGAGCAGCTTAGAGAGATATGTAGGGTTTGTAGGGGCTGAAGTAAGTCATAGATAAAGGGTGATATATAGAAGATGGAGAAGGTTAGAGAGATAGGGAGGAATGTAGGGTTGGGAGGTGCTTAGTGAGATAGTGAGGGGTGTAGGATTTGAAGATGTTACAGAGATAGGAAGGGGTATAGAGTTTGGAGGAGTTTAAAGAGATAGGGAGGAGGAATGTTCTGCAGATATTTACAGTGATAGATTGGTTGATGAATCGGCAGGCAAGGGACAAAGAGTATTTGAAGGAGTGAGACATTGGAGTGTCCAATCACGAAAGCCAAGGAGTCAGTGTCATCCAAACAGGAGAGGCCCTTATGCTGACTGTAATAAAAATAAAAGGCCCTGTAGACCATGCAAACTCCTCCTTGGAGCTTATGCCAGAATTGAGAGAGATGTTCTCCAGACTGCCAAGCAACAATGTGACATGACAAAACCTCATGGGTTCATATCAAAGCCTGACACGGAAACCTCCTGCTGATTCACCTCTCTCACCCTCACGGTGTCAGATCAAACACTGACATGGAAACCTCCTGCTGATTCACCTCTCTCACCCTCACGGTGTTAGATCAAACACTGACACGGAAACCTCCTGTTGACTCCCCTCCCTCAGCCTCACGGTGTCAGATCAAACATGGACACGGAAACCTCCTGCTGACACCCCTCCTCAGCTGGTGGATCAGTGTTCCTCTACGTTGAACAACACTTGGTGGAAGCACTGAGAGAGTGACAGAGCTGGAGAATGTATACTGGGTGTGCCATTTCAAACCCAACACCAAGAGGGGCTCAGCAGCAGCATTGCTGATCGAGGTGGTCGGGTCCAAAAGGACATCATTGCTTCACTGCGTCTGCACCGAGTCGGGGAAAATGACTGACAGGGAGAAACATCCTTGACCTCTTCCTCACCAACCTACCAGCTGCAGACACATTGTTCGATGACTGTATTGGGAACGGCGAACTACCGCACACAGTATTTCTGGAGACAAAGTTCTCCTGTTACATCGTGAAGACCCGCTGTGCATATATAACATCACTGTGCTAAACAGGGCAGATTTCAAATAGATTTTGGAACTTTGCACTGGCCTGTGTGAGGCGTTTCGTGTCATTACCAACAGCAGCAGAATTGTACTCCAGCATAAGTTTCACTATCACTGCCTGGTGTATGTTCCACTTTATCCTGACCATCAAGCCAGGGATACAGCCTTGTTAAATGGAGAATACAGGAGGGCCTGCCTATAGTAGCACCAAATACACCTCAGAATGAGATGAAGTTACTAAATTGGGCCACTTACTCACCACATGGTATAAATAGAAAATGAAACACAGATCTATCTAATGAATCAGGACTTATCTCTGCAATCCTCTCATAAACAGTCTGGGTGAGTGGTGGTGGACAATCACACAACTCAACGTAGGAGGAGGATCCACAAATACCACCTTCCTCAAAGATTGAAGAGCCCAGCACAATTATAGAAAAGCTAAGGCTGAAACTTTCACAACAATGTTCAGACAGAAATATCGATGGGAGGATCAACTTTAGTCTCCTCCAGATGGCAGTCTTCAGCTAATCGATTTACAACAAGAAAACACACAGCTGAATTCAAGAGGTGAGGTGATAGTTACTTCACTTTTAACATGATCATAACTGCATTTAACCAAGTGTCGTATCCAGGATTAACGGCAAACCTGGAGCAAATAGGAATCGTCTGCATTGGCAGAAGTTACACCTGGTACAAAGGAAGGTGGCTGGGGTTGGTGGAGAGCAACCATCTCAGCTCTGCTGCCCTTCCCCAAGGGAGGGATTCCTGGGTAAGCCTGTAGATCAGAAACGGACAGGTAGGGCACCATACCCCGACAGGATGATTGGGCTGCTCTCTCGTTAGACAGAGACGACTGGCGGTAGATGAACTAGACAGTCATCATGCCTCAAGTGAGGGAGAGCTTGAGTAGGACAGCCCTTATCATACACCTCAGTCAGTGCAGGAATTGAACCCACACTGTTAGTATTAATCTGCATTACAAACCAGCTGTCCAACTAACCAAGTCAAATTTCAGCTCCATGTTGTAGCTATTGTAATATTATTCCATTCAGATATGTTGCTAAACACCTTTGGAGCAGGTGGATCTAGAAGCCAGCTTCCTAGCTCAGAGAGAGGGACAGCATCAGTGAGCTGTAAAAGCGCTCTCTGCCCTAGGCCCAATAATTTTCAGCTGCTTCATAAATAACCATCCCTACTTAGGTGAAGTCACAACTGGGATTGTTTGCCAATTATTGGACAATATTCACCACTATTATTGATTTACTCTGATAGTAAAGCAATCCTTATCCAAATGCAACAAGGACCTGGAAATATGAAGGTATGTGCTTAACAGTGACAAGTACCATTCCCATTGCACACATGCCAGACAACGCCTACCTCTCATAATTGAAAATGGAATCATATCCTCTAACGTTCAATGTCACCGCCATCACTGAACTCCCAACGACCAATATCCCGCAGATTACCGTTAACCAAAACTGGACTGACCGTATACTTTCATTACCCATTCCTGTAAAGGCCTTATGCTAAAACGTCGACTCTCCTGTACCTCAGATGCTGCCTGACCTGTTGTTCTTTTTCAGCGTCACACTTTGACGCTTATAAATTAATTGACTACAAGAGAATCTCAAGAGCTAGGAGTCGTGCAGAAATAACATTCCTCATAATTTCCAAAAGAGTGTACACCACCTATAAGACACACATTGAACGTGTGTGCGATGAAATACCCGCCCGCTCCCCATTTTCCCTGTGAATGCAGCTTCACTCCTCGACCACTGACACTCAGGAGTATCAATACCTGCCATCTACACGGTGCTCTGCAGAAATTTAATAAGGCTCCTTACAACGTATCTCTGAAACCATGACCGTCATGAAGGACAAGGGAAACAGACACATGGGATTATCATCATGTTCGCTTTCCGTTCCAGGCCAACCACCATCCTGATTGGGAAGTATATTGCCATTCCTTCAGTGTCACTATTTCAAGGTCCCCCCCTAATGGTATTAGAACATAGAACGTAGAACAGTACAGCACAGGACAAGCCCTTCAACCCACAACGTTGTGCCGACCATTGATCCTCATGTATGCACCCTCAAAATTCTGAGACCATATGCATGTCCAGCAGTCTCTTAAATGCCCCCAATGACCTTGCTTCCACAACTGCTGCTGACAACGCATTCCATGCTCTCACAGCTCTCTGTGTAAAGAACCTGCCTCTGACATCCCCTCTATACTTTCCTCCAACCAGCTTAAAACTATGACCCCTCGTATTAGACATTTCTGCCCTTAAAAATAGTCTCTGGCTATCGACTCTATCTATGCCTCTCAGTATCTTGTATACCTCAATTAGGTCCCCTCTCCTCCTGCTTTTCTCCAATGAAAGGAGTCCGAGCTCAGTCAACCTCTCTTCATAAGATAAGCCCTCCAGTCCAGGCAGCATCCTGGTAAACCTCCTCTGAACCCTCTCCAAAGCAACCACATCTTTCCTGTAATAGGGCGACCAGAACTCGAAGCAATATTCCAAGTGCGGTCGAACCAAAGTTTTATAGAGCTGCAACAACATCTCACGACTCCTAAACTCAATCCCCCGTTAATGAAAGCCAAAACACCATGTGCTATCTTAACAACCTGTCCACTTGGGTAGCCATTTTAAGGGATCAATGTACCTGCACAGCAAAATCCCTCTGCTCCTCCACACTGCCAAGAATCCTATCCTTAATCCTGTATTCAGCTTTCAAATTCGAACTTCCAAAATGCATCACCTCCCATTTATTCAGGTTGAAGTCCATCTGCCACATCTCAGCCCATCTCTGCATCCTGTCAATGCCCCGCTGCAGCCTACAACAGCCCTTTATAGAGTTAACGACATCTGCAACCTTTGTGTCATCTGCAATCTTGCTGACCCATTCTTCAATCCCCTAACCCAAGTCTTTAATAAAAATTAAAAACAGTAGAGGCCCAAGGACAGAGCCCTGTGGAGCACCCACTCACTTCCAGCCAGAATATTTTCCTTCTACGACCACTCGCTGTCTTCTGTTGGCCAGCTAATTCTGTATCCAGACAGCTACGTTCCCCATATCCCATTCCTCCTGACCTTCTGAATGAGCCGACCATGGAGAACCTTATCAAATGCCTTGCTGAAGTCCATATACACCACATCCACAGCTCGACCCTCATCAATGTTTCTAGTCAGATCCTCAAAGTATTGTAAGTCTAATTACAGCACATCGACTGCAGTGGTTCAATGTGGCAACTCACCCTCACCTTCTCAAGGGCAACAAGGGATGGACAATAAATACTGGCCCAATCATATTCCATGAATAAATGAATTGAAAATATTGTCCAGACCTGCCCAATGTTGGACACTGTGCTTTGGGTTTTGTGAGCTCAGGCTGTTAGTGTCTAGGCAGTAACCTGTTTGTTGTAAACAGCTGAAGGAATGTGATGTTTTGAACAATCTGTCAGTCTCTCAGCGGCATGGCCTACATACCGAGCATCACACAGATACTGCCATTCACATCCCATATTACTGAGCTCTGAGATAGACAGAAGCAATTCAAAATGTACTCAGATCTGACTGTAACATGTTTAAACACAGTGATACTGTTGCCATGAAAATGATTATGAGTGAATATTAGCAGGGAGAAAGTGAGGACTGCAGATGCTGGAGGTCAGAGTCAAAAAATGTGGTTCTGAAAAATAGCACAGCCATTCATGTAGCGGCTGAGGAGCAGGAGAGTCGACTATGACTTCACAATATTAATAAAAGGGAAAATAAATGTATATTTCCAAATTCCTTGTACTTAATCATAATTTGGTCTTGGGTGCGGTCATGAGACTCATTATTTCAATGCTCCTTAATGTGAGTTGGGCACTGTTTTCATCATATTGTTGTTATAAAAGTGAACTGAATAAATAGGTGGACTTTGTGCTTATTGGACAATGTAAAAGTTGGTATTATGAAAGGATGTCAGACCTTCAGTAAAGAGACTTTGCTGTTAACGGTAAGAACAATGCTGCAAATATTTACACAGAGATTTCCAGCTCAAGTCACACACAAGAGCGTTGGTCTGGCATGATGCCGGCCATCAATGGAGCTGCACAAATCTGTTTGGATACTGACATTGTGGGGCTAATATCACTGGATATGGTTTATGATGGATTCAATGTAAGGTGCCATGTGCTGCAGGAGCCCATCACCTATATAAAACCTTCATTCAGGATTGGGTCCAAGGTGCAGAATTACAGAGTTTAGGTGCTACACCAGAAGCGATATACTTGCAAGACATGACTGTTTACAGGTCATTGTTACAAATGTTGAACTGCGCCATGTGCTAGTTCATTGACCAGTCTGCCCCACACACCACTCCCCGTTGTTCAGGTATGTCTCAAACCAGTCTATTGCGTGAATAACTGCCCAGCTCCAGTTTGGAAGCACACTGGACAGATTTTGGAGATGGTCAGTGCTTTGGAGACCATGGTAAGGGCCAGTAACACTGTGTCTGAATTCAGGCTTTTCCTCAAAGTCATTTCCAACAGCTTTGCTGACTGCAAGATGGTGTGTTCACTGATCTGAACATGAATCGGCTGTTTACTACAGTCACTGAATTGTGTAAAAGTTAGATGTGCGCTCTGGTATTTCAATTATTGTTCACTTCAATTGTTTTCAATTGAAAAATATTAATGTTTGGGTTATTATAAAATATGTAAGAAACAGTGATATTAACACTTCATTATAAAAAATGTAAAAGTGGCCTGTTGTATATTTCCCACGGACTAATCAAAACACAGTCAGATATTGCCTGTAAAGCAGGATTCTGTGAACAGGACTATGTCACTGGCAACTTCACCATCCTCTCTGGTAGGTTCTGTCCCATTGACTGGATATAGCGAGGCTGAGGGTGCAGCTCCTTGGTATATAGTCAATACAGTGCTCAGCATTGATGCTGGATCCTGCAGCTGCTAGACTTCTTTGTGTCAGGTTATGGGGGAATCAGTAAAAGGGAAACATATCATTGACCACATCATCACCGATCTGCCTGCTGCAGATACACTTCTACATTTCATATACCGGTAAGAATGGTCACTGCACGGTCCTTATGGGGAGCAAGGGCTACCTTTACATTTTGCAGACCCACCTCACCATGATATGGGTTTCTACTGGGACAGGTGTTAAACAGATTGAGCAACAAATGATGATGCATCTATGAGAGGCAATGGGCCATCAGCAGCAGCAGAATCATACTCTGTACAACTCAGTCCGCAACCTCACACCCGACATACCTCCCACTGTACAGTAACCATCACCGCCAGATATACCTCCCACTGTACAGTAACCATCACGGCCCGACATACCTCCCACTGTACAGTAACTATCAAGAGCTCAGTGCTTAGCACTGCTGCCTCACAGCACCAAAGTCTAAGGTTCAATTCCGGCCTTGGTGACTGTGTGGAGTTTGTACATTCCCCCCGTGTCTGCATGGGTTTCCTCCGGGTCCTCCGGTTTCCTCTCACAGTCCAAAGATATGCAGTTCAGGTGAATTGGCCATGTTAAATTGCCCATAGTGTTAGGGTGGGTTACTCTTCGGAGGGTTGGTGTGGACAGGTTGGGCTGAAGGGCCTGTTTCCACACTGTAGGGAATCTAATCTAACCTCCAAGGTTCAAGTCAGGAATATGATGGAATAATCACTTGTCTGAATGAGTGCAGATCGAACAGTACGCTAATATTGACTTACTAGCAACAGGCAATGCAGTCATGTGGGGAATATCCTGTCTCAAAAACTTGATTGATTATTTTGAGGAAGTGACAAAATTGATTGATGAGGGCATGGGGCTGGATGTTGGCCGATTAGACCTGAACAAGGCCTTGGATATGATTGCTTATGGCAGGCTCATACAGAAGGCGAAGTGAAATGGGATCAGCGTTCAGTTAGTAAATGGATAGAGAACTGCTTGGTCATAGAATAAAGAGTAGTGGTCGAACAGTGTTTTTGTGACTGGAAATCTGTAAATAGATTGGCGGAGTTGCAGATTGTGGGGATGATTGCCAGAGAATACAGGAGGATTTAGGTCAGCTGCAGACTTGGACAGAGAAAACACAGATGTAACTTTATCTGGACAGTTATGACTTGATGCGTTTTAGAAGTTCTAAAGCAGGAGAGAAGTATAAAGTGAATGGAAAAACTACTGGCCGCATCAACATCCGAAGGGATCTTGGTGTACAGCTCCTCAGTTCCCTGAAAGTGATAACACGGGTCGTTAGGGTGATCAAGAAGACTGATGGCAACCTTGCAGATAGGCATCGGAGCATGCAGTATGAAAATTAGCAGGTCATATGGCAGCTGCAGAGAAACTTAGTTCAGGCACATTTAGAATATTGTGTACAGTACTGGTTGCCACACCAGCAGAATGATGTGGAAGTGCTGGAGAGGGTATGGAAAAGTTTTACTAGGATGTTGTCTGGTTTGGAGGGTATGAGCCAGAAGGAGAAATTGAACACACATGGTTTGTTTGCACCTGAGCATCATTGACTATGGGGCTACCTGATAGATATTTACAAAATTATCAGAGGCATAGATAGAAGGACAGTTAGAGGGTTTTTTTTTCCCAGAGTAGAAATATCAATTACTCAGGACCGTAGGTTTTTGGTAAAAGGGAGAAAGTTCGGGAGATATGATCAGCAAGGTTTATTTTTGCTGTTCCAGACAGAATGTGCAAGTGCCTGGAATGCACTGATCGAGGAGAAGGATCTAATATAGCATGGTTGAAGAGGGATCTTGGCACAAATATGAGTAAGTAGGGAACAGAATGACATAGAGGGTGTCGGAGCAAAAACTTTCTTTTTAACTTTAGAACGGCATCATGTGTCAGTGCGGGCTTGCTGGGATGAAGAGCCTGTTCCTGTGCTGGACTGATCTCTAAAACAAGATTTGAGCAAGGGAGTGGCAAGATGTTGAGTGAATGATTACTGATGATCAACAGCCACATTCAGTGGGTCTCTCCTCAACAACTTACAGCTTCATACCCACCCTCCCACAGTAGGGAAATGCAATATGGAGAATTGGACGTGAAAGTCAGAGCTGGTAACTGGTGACTCCATCTTGCACCTCGCTCCTGCAGCCTTCTATCTTGGACACCAACATCTCAGGGAACACTGCACAGACAGAAGCTGCATGTAATCCACACCGACCAATGCTGGCACATGTCACATGCCAGCCTCACCATGCCATCCCAGCACATCTCCGACCCATTGACAGTATACATTTGTACTTCAATGCTGCAGCTCAGGGTGCACTCACAACTCTCATTGCAATTCTGCTGCAAGGACACTGTGCTCATAGGCACACACCCAGCTCATGGGCTGCCCCTCTAGGATGCTCACTCCATGTTTGTACACACTCAATGCTGCTGCAAGGTCACGGTGTTCAGGGGCACACACCCAACTCTTGGTCTGTCCCTCTGGGCTACTCACTCCGTGTTTGTATGCACTCAATGCTGCCGCAAGGACACTGTGCTCAGGGACACATCCAACTCATGCCCTGTCCCTGTGGGGTGCTCATTCGGTGTTTGTACCCACTCACTTTGAACTGACTTGAATGCTCACAGAATGATTGCCTTGCCTTACCCTGCCCTCAGCAGTGTTTCCCCTCAGCCAGAGCTACGAGGCTCACTCACCTGCTGTATTGACATGGTGTTTACCAAAGACACAAAACGAGGAAGCCTGATATCATTGTCCACAGTCAGTCACGGTGACCAGCACAGTGAGTCAAGGGGAGTCTCAGATCCCAGTCAGCGAGCTTGGACACGGTCAGTTACGGTGCCCAGCACAGTGAGTCAGGGGGAGTCTCAGATCCCAGTCCGGGAGCTTGGAAAAGGTCAGTCAGCCTCTCATGGTTGTTAGGGTCAGGATCCTTCCCTGTGATAGAGTGAGAAGCTGAATTTTGGGGAGACCCGTATCCCTCTTGGCTCTTTCTGCTCTTGTGTGGGTTGGTTCCTTCCGAAATGTGAGAATTACCAAATAGTACTAAGGGAGGTGGAATTATTTGTAACAGCTGGTAAAAAGGTAGCGAGGTGTCCCGAGTGAGTGAGTAGGCTCTTTCTCTTGGGCACCTTAACTAATGCTAATCAAAACCAATACTACCACCTTCATCCTTTCCCTTCCTTTCTCTAATTTCAGAATCCCTGATACTCAGCAATATTTAACACACAGTCCTGCCCTTTTTTGAGCCAGCTCTCGGGGATCAGTCCATCAGATGTCCACACACCAATCTGCATCTGGAACTCTCCAAACTCCGAGTATTCATGTCTATGAAGAGTACCTCCGATTAAGGCTTTCTTTCTTACTCCATCTTCCACTGATAAACTTGTTGTTGTAAATTAGTACCAACTGTATCTCCCATTATTTTGAGAAACCTGGTAGTCTCCTCTACTATTCCTTTTTGGATCCTATACACCCGCCAAGTTATTTTCAATCCCTCCCAAACACTGCACAAGGAACTCAGATCCAGCTCTGTCACGTTAGCCCATGAAGCTTGTACAGTTGTTATCTTCCCTCGAACCAGTCCTAATGTCCCAGGAAACCGAAGCACTTCCTGCTGCACCATCGTTCCAGTCACACTCTCATCTATCTAAAACTTCGAGTTTTGTTCTCACTTGGACACGGCACTGGCAGCAACCAAGAGATTTCAACATTTGAGGCCCCGCTTGCTCATCATCCACCTAGCTCCCTAAATTCTGATTCCCAGACCGCTTCACCCTTCCTACCCAGGTCATTCCTACCAACATGGACATGACCTTTGACTGCTCACTGTCCCTCAGACGAATGTCCTGCAGACACCGTTATATTCTTAACCCCACTGTCCTGGAATTACAGAAACACTGACACCTTATTCAATTTCCTGACTCCCCTGTGACTATTGCTCCTCCTTCCTTTTCCCTCCCCTCCTGCACAGTCAGGCTGCTTGTGGTGCCGCAGACATGGCTCCGACAGCCCTCCCCAAACAACCCGCACCTACATCAGCTTCCAAACCAGGAAACTGAATTGGGAGGGAGATATCAGGATATCCTTCCATTCCCTGAATGTTTCTCTTCGATTGTCTAGTCCCCTATTCACTTTCTTCTTCTTGGCTGTCATGTCTGCAGGCTGATCTGCTCTCTGTGTGTGCTATTCACTTAACTCTCAGCATGACAGATGTCCTATAGAGTCTCTAATTACTATCTGAGCTCCAGGACCCAGTGTTCATCTAGGACACGAACAGGGGCTATGTTTTCCCAACGTAACAGAACATATTTTCCATCTAACAAACATGTCTTGTCATGTCTTAAAATGCAACATGTCTAGAGTAAGTTAATTAATTACTTAGAATTAAATTAACATCAGGAAAAAAAAACAATTTGGTTAACTCCCTTATACAACTGTGGCTTACTGAGGGTAAGATATATATTGGCTCAGAATTTCACTTCTTCCTCTTATTTCTGAGTTCAACCCTTATTTCAGAAGTTGAAAAAATAAATTTGCTAACTTCTATCAATTTACTGACAGTCGCTAATAACGATGTATTATCTGCCAATGAATTTACAGCCTTTTCTGTGAAGGCTCTTGTACTTCTTCAAAACTCAGTGCAGGCAGGCCCTAGCAGCAGAAGGTTATCTCTGTGACCCCCACGTACATGTAATCCTGCAGCTCCCACTCCACCCTGCTCCCTCACATGGTCACTTGTCCCTGTGACTCCCAGGCACGATAAGGCCTTGATCGTCAGTGCTGATTTATATCCTCCCACTTTGCTGCCTCTGTAACTACCAGTTATGTCAGCCTCATGCTCCTGCTCCAATTTGCTCCGTCACATGGTCACTCCCTCTGTGACTCGGTGCTGATTTCGAGCCTCCCGCTCTGCTGCTTCTCCAACTCCAAGTTCTCATCGGCTTCGATCTTTGCTACTGATTAATATTCTCTCGATCTGTGCTGCTCTCTCTCAGGTTCCCTCCCTTTGTGACTCCCAGGTAATGATAGGCCTCAAGCCTCATATAAGATAAACAACATCCCATTCCGCACTGCTGTCTTACTGAATCGTTGTTGTGCCTGGACGACAGTGGAAAAGAGGAGGATTAGACAGAGCAGAGGGTGTTACAGTGACTGACCGAGCTATATGGGCTGGAACAGGTTATCTGGGGAGCTAGGCAGTCCTGCAGTGTCGAAAGCAGGTTATTGGAAGATACAGTAAGAGTTGCAGACATTGAAGAAGGTGAAGGAAATCGAGAGATAGTGGCTTGTTCATGACGGACCTTTGTAGAGTCAAAAAGGCTTTTTCTGTGTTGCTTACAGAGATCTGGAGACTTCAACAAATACAACTTGAGAGCCAGCAAGTGCTGTATGATAGTTGAGACTGTTGGATGTTGCAGTAACTGGGGGGAACATAAACTTTTGGAGCGCCGATGCTGTTCAAGGACCCTCAGGACATGAGGTGGTGCAGAGAATGGGAGCGTTCCAAATATTGGGATTATAGGGGCTGGAAGTCCTGAGATGGATAAGGAGGATGAAAAGTGTCATTTTGGCACACGCAACTATTGTAATTACAGAGATTTAGGGAGGGAACCTGTGCTATTATTGATTACAGTTATATGGAGAGTTACAGAAGCTGAAGGGGTTACATATTTTAAAAGGGAGAGATTTTATGTGATCAGAAGTTTAAACAAGAATAAATGAATTTCAGCGATCTCTAGCACAGATGGGAATGGAGAAGGTGAGATATTGTGAGGAACTGTCAGATTTATATGGCGGGGAGTATGTAGGATATGAAAGGGAGAGCTGCATTGTCTGTATGCAGTTGCAGACATGAGGACAAGCACCTGCTGGATGGGACACAGATAACAACAGTTCCAACGGCTGGTGCAGTGGCTCAAGATAGCAGCTCACGACCACTTTCTCAGGGACAATTCCATATCACCAATAAATGCTGGCTCAGCCAACAAAGCTCATGCTCATGAAGGTATGAAGGAATAAAAGATCTATAAGTAGCATTGTGGTCACTCAGGCAGGCCCTTTCAACAGTACTTCACAAACCCGGAACCACTATTCCCTGGAAGGACAGGAGCTCCAGGTGCACGGGAACACCAACATTTCCAAGGTGCCATCCAAGAAATGTTCCATCCTCCCAGCACTATGTCTGTCCCTCCGCCCAAAGGACTGCAATGGGTCAGGAAGGCAGCTCCCCACCACCTTCTCCAGGAAATTATAGATGGGAAGGTAATGGTGAAACTCTGCTGTTTACAGCCAGACAGAAAAATAAATCCAGCAGTGGGTGTGAAATGAAATTTCCGTTTCAGAACAACATGCAGAACATGGATAGAGGATTTGTCTGATTGGCACAAGGCAGAGAGTGTGAAGAAAGGGCAATTTTTCACGATGGGAACTGGTGATGGGGGGAGTACTGCAGGGGTCAGTGTTGGGATGACACTCTGCTCATTATACATTAAGAGTCTGGAAAAAGAATGTGAAGGGGTATGAGAAATGGGTTTCCAAGAAAGATGCCAGCGATGAATTTTGTGTCATATGAGGAGCAGGTTAAGTCTCTGGGTCTGCACTTGATGAAGTTTAGGCGGCGGCGGCGTAGAACCTTGTTCAAACATACAGAATACTGAGGGGCCTGGATGGAGTTGACGGGGGCAAGACGTTTCCACGAGCAAGAGAGACGACGGGACAAGGGCACAGCGACAGAGTGAAGAGACGGCCCTTCTGAATAGAGATGTGGAGGAATTTATTCAGCAAGAGGGCGATGGATCAGTGGAACTCACTGCATCATGGGGCTGTGGATGCTAAGTGAGTCAGTGTATGTTACTCAGAGATAGCTAGGTTATTGATAAATAAAGAGATCAAGTGTTACCCGGAGTAAGTGAGAGATTAGGGTTGAGAAACAATTCAGACGTAAGCAAATAGTGGAATAGATCCGATGGACCGAATAGCCTATTTCTGCTCCTATACATGATAGTCTGATGGCCAGCCCTTTTTCCGTAGGTTTCCAAGTGTGCAGTTATCATTTCTGGCATATTGTTTACCATACATTCCAGCACTTTCCTGATTATTGCTGTCACCTCTTGGTTTCAGATCAACTGCAGAATGCTACATCACAGAGTAACTTGAGAATCATTGTGTATAAATCTCAGAAAGGTGGCATACAGGGCCTGTAGGACATAGAGAAGGCAAATGGAATGCTGGCATTGAATTCCAAGGGAATGGAGAATAAAAATACGGAAGGCTTGTAAGAAATATAGAGGACTCCTGTCAGCCAGCACTGAGAATACTGTGAACAGGCTTCGTCCCCTATCTGGAGGGAAAATGTCCTTGTATTGGAGGCAGCCCAGAGAAGGTTCACCAGGTTGTTCTTCAAAATGGAGGGATATTGATGAGAAGAGGTGGAGAAGGTTGAACTTTCAGTCGTTAAACTTTAGAAAATGAGGCAAATGTATTGATACACCGAAGATTCTTGTGTTCTAACAGATTCGGTACTGAGACATTGTTTCCCTGAGCAAGGATCTGTAACTGGAGATAAAGGGGAATACAGATACCAGAGAAGCTAACAGAGAAAAGCTGGGTTGTAGAGACTGGAGGATGTTAGCGTTCAGGTGGTTTGAGATCACTGTTGGTGGTTAGAAATCAGATAGGTTGTTGGGCTGAAAGATGTCAAGGAGATTTACAGGGTTATCAGTCCTGAAGGGTTTACAGCGATACGGAGGAATATAGGGACTAGAGATTACTCAGAAAGGGGTGGTCGTTGGAGCTTCAGGAGATATAGAGATTGGGAGGGTTGTTGGGACTGGAGATTACACAGACATTGGTGGTAGTTGGAGCTACAGAAGTTTTAGGAGAAGGGGAGGATTGTAGGCACTAGATATTAGACAGTTGGAGTGGTAGTTGGAGCTGCAGGAGTTTATAGAGCCCGAGAGGATAGTTGGTGCTGGGAGCTACACTGACATGGACAAAAGTTGGAGTTGCAGGAGAGAGGGAGATAGAGAGAGTTGAAGGGTCTGGATCAGTTCGCACAGCCAGGGAGAAGTTTAGTGATTGGAGGAGCCAGAGATACTGAGGGTTGTAGGTCTGCAGGAACTCAGAGAGCTAGTGAGGACTATGAAGGCAGGTTTGCAGCATTCCCATCAGTTACACAGAGATGTGGAGTGCTGTTCTGGAGGAGGTTACAGAAATCAACAGGGTTGCAGATTATGGAAGATATTACAAAGACAGTGAGCTGTAGTATTTTAGGAGGTTACAAGGGCAAGTTGCATTGAGGAGTTGGAGGCTGCTACTGGTGTTAAACATGCTGCAAGGGATCAATATCCTTACATCGATCAGGGGGATTGGAAGCTCTGGAGATAAAGACTGAGAAATGCAGTAACTGAAGAATATCACAGAGATGGGGAGGAACATATGAGGGGCATTAATCACTCAGATGTGAAAGCAGAAGTTTTCGTTAGTAGGTTTACAAAAGACGTGAAAGGTGAGGGTGTTGTCCACAGTTAGGGGGATGGTCTCAGGCTGCAGTCTGAAGGTTGAGGCAAGACAGAATTTCAGCAGAGTCATTTCAATTGATAACCAGGTAAGAGCACAGCAGGCAATGAGGGAAAACTGATGAATTAAGCTGCATTTATTTTGATGTAAAATGCCTGACAGGTCAGGCAGATGAACGCACGGCATTGATGGGAACATGGGACTGGGAAATCACTGGAATTACAGAAACACAGCTGAGGGACGGACAGGACTCACAGATCATTGTTCCAGACGACTGATTCAACAGGAAGGATAGAAGGGGAGACAAGAACGTAGGGGGAGTGGATCAGTGAAAACATCACTGCAGCACTGAGAGAGGATATTCCTGAGGATCGCCCAGTGAAGGTATGTTAGTGGATCTGAGAAATAAGAATGAATAATCAGTTTGATATGACGGGACTACAGGTCCGTAGTAGTCAGCGGGAAATTGAGCAGCAAATATGTCGGAGATCTCAGATATCTGTAAGAATGATAGGGTTGTAATGGTCGGGGATTTTAACTTTCCAATACTAGACTGGGACTGCCAGAGTGTTCACAGCTTGGATGGGAGGGATTTGTCCAGTGTGTTCAAGAAAACTCTCTCAATCAGTATGTAACTGGCCCGACTGGAGAAAGGGATAAAACCTGACCTCCCTTCGGGAAATAAGGTAGCGAAAGGGGCTGAAGAATTTGTGGGGGAGCACTTTTGCAAAGTCACCACAATTCCATTAGTTTGAAAATAGCGATGGAAAAGGACAGGCCTAGTCCACAAGTTAAAGATCAAAACTGGCCTTGCCCCAGTCCAGAAGGTATTAGGCAAGACTGTCCAAACGTTGATTCGTGGAGGCTGTTTGCAAGTAAAGGAACGTCGGGCAAGTAGGATTCTTTCAAAAGAGAGATAAATTAAGATTTCAGGGCCAGCATATTCCTGTTAGTGTGAAGGACCATGCTGACGCAAGTGGGAAACACTGGATAACTGGGGATATTGAGGTTCTGGTCAAGACAAAAGGAGACACATGTCATATACAGCCAGCTGGATTAAGTCAATCCCTTGAAGAATATTGTGGGTGTAGTATTACTCTAAAGATGGAAACCATGAGGGCCTAAAGGGGAACGGACAGAGCTTTGGCAGAGAAGATTCAGGAAAATCCAGAGAGATTCTACTAGTATATTAACAACATAAGAATAACTCGGGACAGAATTTGACCCCTTAAAGATTAATGAAGCCACAGGAAATGGGTGTGATCCGAAACAAACACTTCATGACAGAATTTACACTGGAAAACACACTGGAAAGCAGGGAAATAAACAGTGCTGTTTTCAAAAGAGTCCACATTGGAGAACAGGAGGTGCTGAATGTTTTCAAACACATTAAAATTAGACAACTCCCTGGGAACTAATCAAGTATATACCAGGACATTGGGGTAAGTTAGGGAAGAAACTTACAACGATTGTTCTATCACTGACAGCCACGGGCGGTGAGCCCGGAGCCTGGAGGTTGCGGAATTAGATTAGATTACTTACAAAGTGGAAACAGGCCCTTCGGCCCAACAAGTCCACACCGCCCCGCCGAAGCGCAACCCACCCATACCCCTACATGTACCCCTTACCTAACACTACGGGCAATTTAGCATGGCCAATTCACCTGATCTGCACATCTTTGGACTGTGGGAGGAAACCGGAGCACCCGGAGGAAACCCACGCAGACACGGGGAGAATGTGCAAACTCCACACAGTCAGTCGCCTGAGGCGGGAATTGAACCCAGGTCTCTGGCACTGTGAGGCAGCAGTGCTAACCACTGTGCCACCGTGCCGCCCTAATGTTGTGCCAGTATTTAGAAAAGGCTGCGGCGGAAAGCTGAGGACATAAACACCAATTAGCTTGATGTCAGTGGTGCCAATGTTGTTGGAAGCAATTCCACGGGAGAGGACTTAGATGCAGCTGGAAAGGCAACGATTGATTAGGGATAGTCAGCATAGCTTTGTGCATACAAAGTCATGTCTCTCAAAATTGATAAAGTTTGTTGAAGAGGTGACCAAGGAGATGGATGAAGGCAGAGCAGTGGACGTTGTCTATCCTGACTTCAGCAAGGCCTTAGACAGGGTTGAGCGTAGTGCACCGGTTAACAAGGTTAGATCACATGGTATCAGGGCGAACGAGACAAACAGACACAAAATGGGCTTGACAGTAGGAGACAGAGGATGGTGGGAGAGGGTTGTTGTGCAGACTGGGGGGCTCTGACCAGCCATAAGGATCGGTGCAGGGCTCACGCATGTGTATTATTGGCATAAACAAGAATATATGAATCCTTGTTACTAAGTTTGTGGATAGCAAGATAAGATTTATAGTGGGCAGTGAATACAATTATCGAAGGTGATCTGAACCAATTGAGCCATTGGGTTAAGAAATAAAAGATGGAGCTGAATTCAGGTATTTGATTTTGTTAAGACGAACAAGGGACGACAAATACAATTAATAGCAGAGCTCTGGACAGTGTTGTCGAACGGAGAGAGACCAAGGGCTGCATTTACATTGTTCCTTCGAAGTGGCATCACAGCTGGACAGGAAGGAGAAAGCAGGTTAGGCACACTAGCCCTCCTGGGTCAGAGCATTGAGTACATGAGTTGGTCCATCATGATACTGCTGTATCAGACATTGCTGGGTCCCGAGTTGGAGTACTGTATAGAATTCTGATCATCCTGATTTAGGAAACATATTCTGAAACTGCAAATACAGCGAAGATTGATGAAGATGTTACTGATACTGCAGGGTTTGACAGAAACAGAGAGGCTGGATAAGCTGGAAAGCAACATGGGTGAAATTAGATAGATTTGGCAGATAAGGTTAAGGATAATCCAAAAAGATTCTACAGTATACAAGTACAAAAAAGCTACGAGAGAGACAATAAGGCCTCTCAAAGATCAATGAGGCAATCTATGCCTGGAACCACAGGAGATGGCCACGACCTGAAATGAATATTTCATGTCAGAAAGTACTGTGGACAAAGATTAGGGAACAAAAGAAAGAAACAGTGATGTCTTGTAAAGCATCCCCATTACAGAAGAGGTGGTGATGGAGGTCTTAGAACACAAAGGTAGAGAAAGCCCTAGGTCCTGAACAAGTGTATCCCAGAACATTGAGGCAAAGTCGCAGTGGGGAACATTGCAGAGATATTTGTATCACTATCCTTAATATTTCCATTGGGTTTAGCTGGCTGAGGGGTGACCGTATAAAGGTTTATAAAAACAGGATGGGCATACATACGGTGAGTAGTGAAAGTCTCTACCCCAGGGTACGTGAATCCATAAATAGAGGACATAAAATGAGGTGGGAGATGAAATACTTAAAAACGACCAGAGGAGAACATTTTCACACAGAGAATGTTGCACATATTGAAGGAGCTGCTGCTGAAGTGGTAGAGAAAAGTACAATTCCATCATGGAAAAGACATTTGGGCAGGTAAATGGAGAGGAGAAGGTTTGACAGGATAGGGACCAAACGCAGGCAAATGCGACTCGTTCAGGAACTGTGGTCAGCATGGACTAGTTGGATCGAAGAACCCGTTTCTGATCTGCATGGTTCTTTCTCCAGTTATTGGAGGAGGAGACTACTGAGATAAGGCATGTTGTAGGCATGGACCAAGTTACAGCGATGGATATGGTAGTCTGGAATGCAGTATATTTCAAATCTGTGGAGGGACTATCAGGAAGGGAGGAGGTTACAGGAACAGGAACTGTTATAGGAGTTAAAAATTATGAAGACACTGGTCCACGAGACATGGTTTATGTACAGTGTTGGAGAAAGAACATAGAACAGAAAGATCCCAGGCAGCATTCCCACAAATTCATGGGAAGCCTGCTTTCCCCTCTGTGATTCTGATGTTCACTAAGACATCACAAGACTGGATAGATATCTGTGACACTCCCGATGCTGTCTCAATTCAACAAAACTTACAGTAGGGGTGGTGATTGTCCTGGGGTGTTTCTGTACTGTGCTCCCCCTCCAGCACTGTATCTAAGTCATGTCTTGTAAGCCGATGTTTGGAGCCCTCTCATTGCTCTCTGCTCTGTTCACTGTGAGTGATGTTACCTCGCTGCAGGATTTATTGAAGGTTCCAGATCTCCCTGCCCTTTGTCTCTCAGGCTGACCGACCATCTTCAATGTGGTGATGGACGAGATACCCAGTAGTTGGGAAGTCTATTCTTCCTGATTACCTGCAGGAGATATAGAAATAGGCAGGATTGGAAATTAGACTGATGTACTGAGGATTACACATAGAGAATGGCAGTGAGTCCCACGGAGATCTGGAAAGTCCCAGTCTCCATCCCTGGCCTGTGCTGTTGTGTCTCTCTGGAGTGGAGAATTCTGTTGGCTCAGGATCTGGAGTAGCTGTAAGAGTGAGAGACACTGACAGAGGCAGAAATTGGACGCACACACTGAGGAATACCACATGGAGAGATACTAAGTGATATCACCAGAGTTCAGGAATGTATCAGGATCAAACAATCATGAAGGAAAAACGGGTTTCGCTCCATGATGCACTGGTATCAGCGTTCAGGGGTGAATAGCCTGTGAGCAGGCGAGGTGAAGGCCTAGTGGTGCTATTGCTAGAGCATGTATCCAAAATCTCAGCTAATGTTCAGGGGAGGAAGGTTTGAACCCCACCATCTGAAATGGTGGGATCTGAAATAAATTATTTTATAAATAGTAATTGACAATCTATAAATACCATTACTGATGTGCAATAGATCCAAATACTTCGCCTTTCAAGAAGGACATCTGCCTCCCCTCAAGTGGTCTGCATGACATCCCCACAGCAAACGTTTGCTTCTCAATTACCCTCTGAAATGGCCGAGCAAGTTACTCAACTAACGGCAGCTAGGGCTGGGCAAGAAAGGCTGGATAGCCAGAGACATCCATAATCCCACACTTCACTTTTTTAAAAATTCCATTCCGATGGTCCCACTGAAGCTGTGCTGGGGTCAGTGACCCAATCATGTCAGTAGGTTTATGGACAGGACTTTAAACTGACACAGAGGACGCAGGGACAAGGTTCAGGTGAAAGGAGCTTTCCAGATCTAAAGAGAAAAGGTGACACATCAGAACAGCATGGGGAATGTGGCCGTAACAAGCAGAGAGGAACAGAATGGGACAGAGTTTAACTAAAACTATACATCAGCGAATCGATTTGTGACAGGAAATTGTGGGAAAGAATAAATTACGTATTTTTTTGGAATGGACAAAGTCTCTTCAATAAGGTGGATGGATTTGTGACACAGAGGTGAAAGAGATTTAAACACCAGAGATACGTGGTATAAGGACAAACAAAAGGTGAATAGGAATATTCAATAGTTCACAAACTTGCAGAAACTCGGGCAAAATGGGTAACGCTAACAAAAATGGATACCGAAGGCATTACAGAGGAAGCATTTGGCCGCAGATCATGAAGTAGAGTCAGTCTGAATGTAAATTCTGGCTACTACTTGCCAAGGACACAAGCAGCAGAACAGTTTTTGCCACCGAACAGTATTCCATTGCTCTCCACTGCATTACACAGGAACTCATTGGAATTTTTTAACAAAGGCATTGGAAAAATTTCGGAAAACTTCAATATTTGTATAATCTGGCACAAACACACTGTCAACATTGATATTGGAAGAGGAGTTCGGTTAATTTTTTTTCAGTGTTTCTTTGAAAAACACATTGTGAAACTGGCTCGGGACATAACTATCGCAGAGCGACCGTGTAATGAAACTTCGTGAATGAGTAATGTCACCTGCAGAGATCCTTCGGGAAATTGTGATAAAGTGCAGTTTAAATAAATATAAAGTTTTAAAGTGAATTACAGAGGACAAACTACAACTAGAAACAAAAATAGCCAATTGCATGTTTGTGAGAGGAGAACTGACCAAGGTAAACAGGCTAAACAGACTGAAACGTGTGTCTGTAAATGGACAGCAGAATATATTTGAAGGAACATTGTAAAACACTCAACAGAAGGACATTCCACTGATAAAGTATAAACCTCGGCAAGAAATCCCCACTGGTCCCGCACTCACTATTATTGACACGATAAGAACCGGTAGAGGTGAAGGTGCTGGAGGTGGTGAGAGTGTTACAGGGAGTGGTCAGGTTCTGAACAGTGTTACATAGCCAGTACAGATCATTGCAGCTGGAGGGGTTTGCAGAAATAGGGAGAGACATATGCATTTTTATTTATTCATTCATGGGATGTGGGTGTCACTGCCTGGACAAACATTCTTTGACCCCACTGCTAATTACCCAGAGGGGAGCTCAGAGTCAGCCATATTGCTGTGGGTCTGGAGTCTAAAGTTGGCCAGACCAGGTTAGAATATTTAATGTCCTGCCTTAAAGGAAGTAAGTGAACTAAATGAGTTCTTCCTACTGATCAACAATGTTTTTATGGTGGCCTCATCAATGTCTTTTACAGATACAACATGACATTTCAACTCTTACGCTTAATGCTCTTCCCAATGAATGTAACCATCCCAAACGCCTGCTTCACCAGCCTGTCTATCTGTGACACCACACTCAAATAACGGTGTACCAGCGTCCCTGGGTCACTTACTGACAACACTACTCAGGGCCTGAACATTAACTGTACAAGTCTCACCCTGGTTTGTTTCACCAAAATGGAACACTTCACACTTATCTGATTAAACACCATCTGCAATTCTTCAGCTCACTATCCAAACAGTACTGTTAATCTTGTTGTATCATATAATCTTCTCCACTATCTAATTTACCAGCAATTTCAGTGTCACCCAAAAACCTTACTTACCAGGAAACCAATATTCCCATCCAAACCATTTATCTAAATGACAAACAACAGGGGACCCACTCCACCGCTGGGCACATGCTTCCAGTCAGAAAAACATGTCTCCCTTCACCCTCTGTCTCCTACCTTCAAGCCAATATTGTATCCAGTTCACGAGCTCCTCCAGAATGCCATATCCTTTTTACACTGATTTGAGCTTATTACCCAGTTTACCAGACAGAACATAGAACACAGAACAGTTCAGCCCAAGGCCCTTCGGCCATGATGCTCTGCAAACTTTTTATCCGACTGTAAGATCAAACTAACCTACATACCCTTCATTTTACTACTATCCATGTGTTGATCTAAGAGTCTATTAAATGTCCCGAATGTGTCTAATTTTACTACCACCATTGGCAGTCCATCCAACTACCTACCATTCTCTATCCTCTTATCCATCCTCCAATCACCTTAAAATACTGCCGAACTTATAATAGCCATTTATGCCATAGGAGAAAAAGTCTCTGACTATTCACTCTGCGTGCCTCTCATCACCTTGTTCACCTCTACCAAGTCACCCCACCCCTTTCTTCACTCCAATGAGAAAAATATTAGCTTCCTCAACCTTTCTTCATAAGAAATGCCCTCCATTCCAGGCAGCATCCTGGTAAATCTCCTGTTTACGCTCTCTAAAACTTGCACACCCTTCCTGTAAAAATGGGACCAAAATTGAACACAATATTTCAAGTGTGGTCTCACCAGGTCACTATAAAGAAGCAGTAAAACCTCACGGCTCTTAAAATCAATCCCCTTGCTGAGGAAAGCCAACACAACATATGCCTTTTTAACAATCCTACCAACGTGTGTGGCAACTTTGAGGGACCTATGGGCATGGACCCCATGATCTTTCTGTTCCTCCACACAGCCAAGTATTCTGCCTTTTATCCCTGAATTCTGTATTCAAGTTCAACCTTCCAGAATGCATCACTTCACACTTTTCCAGATTGAACTCCATCTGCCAGTTCCATCCCAGCTCTGCGTCCTGTCAATGTCCCATTGCAACTAACAACATTACCCACGACTCCACCAATCTTGGTGTGATTGGCAAACATACTAACCCACTCTCCAACATCCATATCCAAGTCATTTACAAAAAATCACGAAGATCAGAGTCCCAGAGCCAATTGTTACACAACCCCACCGGTCACTGCGATCCAGGCTCAATACTGTCCATCTGCTGCCATCCTCTGTCTTCTCTGGCCCATCCAATCCTGTATCCAGACAGATAGATTTTCCTGTATCCCAATCATCCTTCTTTTCTAACTGAGCCATTAAGTATTCTGTCATATCCTCAACTAAATCAATAAGGTTTGTGAGGCATGACCTCCCCCTCACAGACCCATGCTGACTGTCTCTAATTTAACTATGGTTTTCCAAGTAGTCATAAATCCCGTCTTTCGAGTCCTCGTCAATAATCTGCACATGAGACATTAGATTAGACCAAATCTGTAATTCCCAGGATTCTGCCACCGTACTATGGTCCAGACTCTACAAATCTTCTCTCCTCTGCCATGTTGCCCAGAAGGGCACTGGAGGGTGGTGGGGGTTACAGAGGTAGGGAGGGATATCAGGACACGAGGATATTAGGAGGGTTGCAATGCCAAAAGGAGGCTTCAGTAATTGTGATGTTTAATGGTGATGAAGGCATTTGAGGAGGGAGGTAGGATTGTCGAGAAATGAGAGGTTTCATAGTTTAGCTGTTTTGCTCGGGCTGCAAGAGGTTACTGAGTTGGGGAAGTTTAAGCACTGGTGGGTATTACATAAACATGTGATTTTGGTTGCAGTGGCAGGAAGAGGATGCAGGAAGCTGGAGAGAATGGGGTCTGAAAGAGTTTACACAAATGGGAAGAGTTGTCAGGAGTGGAGGTGTTTACAGAGACAGCAATGGTCTGATATGGAGCAGAGGACCCAGATTTGGAGGGACGTGGGGACTGGAGGTGGTGTCACGGGGAGAGAGGACGACAGAGCCACAGGAGGTTACAGAAATGTGAAGAGCTGTAGGGCTGACGGGTTCATGGAGTTGGGAATGTTGAGAGAGATGGAGAATTTTACAGGGATAAGGAAGTTTGTTGGACAGGGCTGGATTACACAGACAGGAAGTGTTTTAGGGAGCTGAACAGATGACAGAGATAAAGAGGTTGGTATCATCTGAAAAAACAAACAGAGGTATGGAGGGTCATCGTGACTGAAGATGTTTATAGATATACGAAGGCTTAGGTTCTGGGCGTTATTTAGACATGGAGGGTGTGAAATCTGGATTCGTTTTTGAGAGATTGGGGTTGCAAGTTTGGTTGGAGACAGTTTCACAGATAAGGGAGCATAGCACAAACAGAAGGAAGTTCCTACGGTAGGGAGGGTTTGAGTGGAGAGTGATGTTTACACAGATGGGGGTAAGAGCTGGAGAAGGTTATAGAGATGGGTAGGTGGATGAAGATACAGGAGGAGCTTTAATTGACAGGGTGGGTGATAGTGACGGGAGGATGTTACACAGTTAATGAGTCTTGTCGGAACAGGACCGAGAGAGACACAGGCATTGGTGTTGGATCTACAGATCGGGAGTGTTGCAGGGACTTAAGAGGATAACACAGATAGGGATGGTGGTAGGGTCTCCACAGACTGATGGTGTTTTAGGGACTGGAAGAGGTTATGTAGACAGGGAGGGCTGTAAGACTACAGGAGCTTATGGAGAGTTGAAGATTTGGAGCAGTTCACAGTGGAAGGGTTCTCCAACGGGAGTAGTTCACAGATAGTGAGGGCTGTGTGGCCTGAGAAAGTTAAAGAGAAGGAGAGTTTTCAGGTCCAGAAGAGATAACACTGACAGAGACAGTTGAAGAGACTGAAGCAAAAATGCATGGAGAAGGTTACACAGATAGGGAGGTGAGTAGGGACTGAAGGTGAATACACAGACATGGAGGGTTGTATTGTGAGACGGAGCTGAGAGGGATAGGGACCGATGTAGGGATTTACACAGGTAGGGAAGGTTTTGTTTTTGGACAAGGTTACACTGATACAGACAGTGTTAGGGAGAGTTTAATGGACTACAGAGGAGCTCAGAGAGAATGAATTCTGGGGAGTGGAGCAGATTACAGACACAGAGATGGCTGTCGGTTTCAACAGAGGTTCTACAGATCCTCAGTGCTGTAAGGCTGGAGGCAGGTTACAATAATAAGGGTTTCCTACACTTCATGACTTTTTTGATACAGAGAAAGTATCAGCACGGGACTGTCAAAAGGAAGTATAGACAGTTCAGATGAGTAAACAGAGATATAAATGTTTTTGGGGGTTTCAGGATGGAACAGTGATTGGGAGTGCTGTAACGAATGGCAACAGTTATAGGGATTGCTCTAAAAGCAGGAAGAGGGGACAGTCATATCGATCGTGGTAAGGACTGGAGAAGCTGATATCGCCAAGGAGTGTTTTAGAGACTGTTGGAAATTACACATATCAGGAGAGTATCGGGGATGAGGCAAGGTTCAAGAGAGAGGGATGGTTGACAGGATTGAACAATAACCTGAATACAATCTCCAAACTGTGGAAACAGGACATTCTGCCCAACAGGTCCACACCAAACCTCTAAAGAGCATCCTAACCAGACCCATCCCTCTCCCTGTCCAATAAACCCTGCATTACTCGTAGTGAACTCACCAAAACCACACATGCCTGAATACTACAGTCAATTTATGATGGCCAATCCACCTATCGTGCAAATGTTGGGCTCTGGCAGGAAACCAGACCACCTGGAAGAAACCCACACCGTCGGGGGTAGAAAATGCAAAGTCCACACAGACATTCGGCCAAGGCTGGAATTGAAGCCAGGTTCCAGACACAGTGAGGCTGATTATACAAAGCACTGCAGAGATTGGACTAGGTCACAACGTTCACAAGGATTATTGGAATAGGAGGAGCATATAATCAGGAACAGGAGAACGTTACATAGATGGTGTCCATGAGAGGGACTGGAGGAGGTTAACGCAATAGGGAGGGTTGTGCATTCTTTCGGCAATTAGAGGTAGGGACGGTTGGGGAGACTCGATGAAGTTAGTATACTCAGAGTTGTACACACTGGGTGCGGTTAAAGAGTTAGCAAGGATTCTATAGACTGGCTGAGGTTATGGACAGAGGCAGTTGTGGGAATGAGAGTTGTTACAACAAGTGAGAGTATATTTCAGGCACATGGATGGTTTTAGTGGCTGCCGGATGTTTGAGAGCTAGGTACGCTAGTACTGACTGGAGGTGGTCAAAGTTAAGGAATATTGTAGTGATGGGAGTTAGTCACAGAGACAGAGAAGATTGAAGAGAGAGAGGGGGCATGGTTACAGATCTCGGGAGCGTTCTCGTGGCTTCAAAACGTGACACAAAGGGAAGGTTGGTTGGAAACGCTGTAGGAACCGGAGGACTCTGTACAGACAGTGAGGTGAAATGGATGGTGGAAGGTGAGCGGTAATGAGGTGCTGTAGGACAGGATGGAGGTGTGCTGTTGGGACTGGAGAAGGTTACAGTGACATCATGTGCTGGAGAGGCTGGAGGAAGGTAAACAGATGGGGAGGTCAATAAGGGCCGGATGTTACAGACAGAGTGGGCTGTAGGTGCTAGACAAGATGACAGACTTAAGAATTTTTATAATGTTTTGGTGATAGTGGTCATAACACTAGTTTTCACAGTAATTTTGGAAAAATATAAGGATAGGGCAGAAGTGAAGACACCAAATTTGTGGAGCCACCTCATCGTTAGAATATCACCATCACTGGGCATTATCATTATCACGACAGACTGGGAGGAACTATTTTCTGTTGGGCTCATATTCAGAAAAGGAGGTATGTTAAAGTGATACAGGGAGAATTTAGGGCCATTGTGTTCTGCGAAGAGTGAATGACAAAGGAGTAACTCCAGTGAATACTGGTCAAGCGACATCCTGAGCTTGATAAAGGAAGTGCAGTGCGATGAAAACCGGCAAAAGAACGACCAACGTATGGAGAGTGCAAGCGGATCCTTAAAATGACTGGCAAATAATGGCCATGAAATATCCTTGGCAGATACTGTTAAGGAGAGGCCACAAGTTATTTAATGAGTATAGTCAGAGGAAGAGGACTCCCAGGTAAACAGTGAGGCTTGTTAGAAACCAAAGGGACAACCTGTGCATGGAGCCAGAGGAAGGAGGTGATGTCTCCAATGAATACTTCCCATCTGTATTCACGCAGGAGAAAGACATTGTTGTCGGAGATTTCAGTGGGGACGGTGAGGTTGTAGAACGTGATAAGATGAATAAGGAGGAGATATTAAATGTTTTCACGGACATAAAGGTGGAGAAAACCACAGTGCCCAATGAAATGTATCCCAGGCTGCTATGGGGGGTAAGGGAGGAGATTGCTGGGGTCCTGGTGGATATATTTAATACATTGCTGGCCACAGGTGAAGTGCTGAATGACTGGAGGATCGCTAATGTGGTTCCTTTGTTCAAGAAGGGCAGCAGGGATAGGCCAGGTAATCAAAGAGCAAATAGTCTGACAGAAGGGGGAGGGAAATTATTGAAAACAATTGTGAGGGTGAATCAACACTTCCAAAGGCAAGGATCTCCTCGGCAGCATCATCACTGATTTGGTAGAGGGAGATACCGTCTGAGGAATTCAGTTCAGCTTTTTGAAATGGTGTTTAAAAATATTGATGAGGGCAGTGCAGATGATGTGGGTTACATTGACTTCAATAAGGCCTTTGACAAGGTCCCTCATGGAAGACTGGTTCAAATGTAAAGAGCCACTGGGATCCAAGTTCGCAAATTAGATACAAAATTAGCGGATACACTTCTTCGTGTTTGAAATTCTTTCACCAGTGGGTGTACCACAGGGATCTGCGCAGGAAACAGTGCTGTTATTATGTACACTAATAACTTGGATGTTAAAGCAGAAAGAATTGTTAGTAGGTTTGCAGATGACAAAAATGGTGAGGGGGATGGTCTCAGGCTGAAGTCTGATATCGATCAGATGACAATCTCAGCAGAGTAATGGCAGATGGAGTTTACTTCTGATCACTGTGAGGTAATGCACTGTGGGAAGTCTAATATGTGAAGGATATACGTCATGACTGTTAGGTCCTCCTGGAGTACTGAGGAACACAGGGTCCATGGTGGACAAGTCCCTGGATGTCTGAAGGTGTCAGCACAGGTTGACAGGGCGGGGAAGAAACCTGAACTGGGAGCAGGAGGGGGACACATATCCTGATGGGGCAAATTGTTAGAGCTGCTTGAGGGATATAAACTAGTCTGGTAGGGTGTTGCATCTTAAACAGTCGTAAGGCCAGAAAGAAGATTGAGGCTGGTACACAAGTCAAAGAGAGCAATTTCAGCAGACAAGGCAGGCAAGAACATAGCAGGGAATGGGGGAGGGGGAACCGATGATTAAACTGCATTTATTTCAATGCAAGGGGCCTGACAGCTCAGGAAGATGAACTCAGGGCATGGATTGGAACATGGGACTGGGATATTATAATTATTACAGAAACACAGCTGAGGGAGGGGCAGGGCTGGCAGTGCATTATTTCAAGGTGGAGATGCTACAGGAAGCATCGAAGGGGAGGCAAAGCTGGTCTAGTCCAAGTTTATAGATCAGTGCACTGTTGGACACATAAGTAGTAAACTGGTGAGTTCAAAACAGTGTTCGATCCTGGACGGATTGCTGAAAAGTACACTCAGGTCTGGTCTACGCAGTGCTTCATGCTGTGCAGGTATCTCATCTGGGCTTATACGTGTCCGGGCTGGATCTGATAGGTGGATTGAGTATCCGATATAATTCCTGACATGGTTATCACTCCGCCAGGTCGGCCCATTCCGCTGGTAAATGTGCGGTAATATGTTTGAGATAGAATTTACTTGGTCAAAATATTTGACAGTAAGCAAAACACAATTTTTTCCAACACTGTCGATAAAAGACCACAAAAGGAAAAGGACCTTTCAATAGCTTAATCCTGTTGGAAAACTTATCAGAATAATAGTTTATGTAACGACTATACAGTAACTTATCCAATATGGTATCATCCGAGAAGCACACAAATGTCTAAAATAAAGTGCAGAAACAGATTGTCTCACATGCAGTTCTCCAATCCAGGAGGAAAGAAAATCAAAAAACAGTTCTGAGAGAAATCACGGAGGCAGTGTGTAGCACCCAGGAGAGATTTACTGCCTTCCAACCCTGCTGAGACACCAGCAATAACTGGCGAAAGGTAAAACTAAGAATCCTGGTTCTGTGAGAGTTTGACCGTCAATCCACAGGACCAGGCCGCGGCTGCAAAAACACAAGGAATGGACTGCATCTGCATAGACTATGAATCTGTAGGGGTCTCTCAAAAATGCCGAAACCTACCAAAGCTGTTTAATGCTGGAAAGAGAAAAGTCAAAGTGAAACATAAATAAATAAAACAAAAAGATGAAGCAGGCCTGGTGATCAGACACAGACGGCATCGGGAGTCCAGCAATTCCTATACTGCCAAAACACGGCCGAATCATCAAGCTTGTGAAGAGAACGAATTATGTCTCTCCCTCACCTCTATGTTTACAGCTGGAGATGTGTCATTAGACCAATAACCAGCCATATCAAAGTCCCACCAACACCAAGTATTATTGTGATATATCAGAGTTAACTGGAGCTGTTTGTTCAGTGACTGTGATTAATATCAGTCTTTCTGGACCTAACTGGGTCACTGGAGGGTTTCCCTCTTTCATAATTAGGGACTTCATTCAACTTGTTATGCCACAGCATTCGGAGCAGAGTCAAACTCAACAAGATTGAGATCAGCAGCTACAGAGAAAGAGATAGAAATCAGCATCTGAGAACATTAGAATTGTCCAACAATGGATTTGAATTTGAGAATATTAGACTGGAATCTTCCAACAATGGATCAGAATCTGAGAACATTAGACTTGAATCTTCCAACAATGAACAGGAGTTTATCCATGGGTCTTTACTGGCTTTCTCAGGATTGGCCACGGTTAGATTTGCGGATAGAATCCGTACTGATGATTATTCAAGCTGGTTACTATCCCATCCTCGCTACTATTGGTGTTCCTGGTAAGCCTATCTCTATCAATTCTATAAATGATGCTGAATGTTATTGCTCTTCTGGTTGAATATATTTAACAAATACATAAACTTTCAGTCACAAGCGCCACTTCCTCCTCATGCATTTCCAAAATACATAATCATAAACATCTGAGAAGGAATAAGACTGATCAGAACCTTGAGTCTCTTTTCTACCGTGAACTGTTTTATGTCTCCATATTCTCTCTGTGATCAAACCTACCGACACCCACCTACATTATATCTCCAATCTCCACCTCCACCTGAGTTCTGTTGCTGACTTCGCCATCATCTACCCCTTCGTTAACAACAGATTATATGGTTCCAGTTCTCTTCTAACCTCTCTTCCAGTTTCAAATAGTTTAACCACAAACGTGTTCTTGTCTGTACAGTTACTTCACAACAGGGACTCTTAAACAGAGTAATAATGTCACTGACTGTGTAATTCAGAGACACAGGTTCTGACTCTAAAAGCATTGTTTGAAATCCTACCACAGCCGATGACTAAATTTAAATTCCAATATCAAAAGTTTGAATGAAACCTAATTTTACTCATGGCAACCAAAAACCATCAGGATTACTTTTCTTATTTTATTGATAAACTTTGGTAAAGACACCTAACAATTTTTCCCTGTCTCGACTAAGTGTCAATTCAGATCCACAAAAATATGGTTCCCTCCATATCGCCTTGACAAATGGCCGCGTGTTCAAGGGCAGTTAGGATGGATAACAAATGCTGTTCTTGCCAGTGATGCTGACATCCGGGAAACAACAACATTAAATTTGAACTAAACAGTGAAATGTGGATGCTGGAGATCTGAAATAAAATTCTCCAGCATCTGAACGAATGTTGGAGAATCTGAGCAGGTATGGTAGTCTGTCAGGAGAAACACATATAACGTTTCGAGTTCAGTGACCCTATCCAAACTCAATGCAACTGGGAAATGATATTATTATATCAGGGATGGTTCGAAGGGTGAGCTGGAGGTTTGTGTTGAGTGGATCATGTGCAGCAAGAGAAAGAGAAAGAGAGAGAAATACAGAGAGAAAGGAAAAGCAAACAAAAGAATTGCTGATGATGGACTGGAATGAAAATAAAATGGGAAGCTGTTCTAACATGTCCCCTTTTCGCATTTCCTGAATATCATATCTCTTACGGGATGTCCCTGCTTAATGTGAGTTATGTTCCCGCTATCTCTTGTCTTTGAGTGTGGTGATCAACTCCATCAGAAATACTTATTGTTGAAGAGGTATAGAGAAACGTCATGTTACATCGTCAATTGCTTTTTTGGAGAGATGAACTGTTACTGTGCGACTGTGTGGAGATGTGACAGCTTTCCTAGTCAGGGAGAGAAACGGAGGGGACTGAGGCATTTTCAACACTGAATGGGTGCATAGTGGTTGTGGGACATTGACCTGCTGCTGTCTTTGGAAACTCAGTGGAGTTTTTGTGGATGGTTTTCTCAGGTTTGTGTTGTCAGCTGCTGGGTTCATTCAGGGAGCCCCGAGGGTCTGGGGACCCCACTCTGAACACTGCATTTAGAGAGTGTCTGGGATCATGGGAAACAAATGGATCTGAGACTATACAGAAGTGAAGCTTTGTAAACAGGGAAGATCAGGGCACCGTATTATCCTCTCTGGGTTTTCCGGGAACATTTTTCTAAGCTGCACACAGGCATGCATAAAGTGTAAGACCAGCTTGTCTCAAAAATGAGGTGCTCGCTGAGCTGTCTTCCCTCCTTCAGTATAACCTGTAGCCTCACACCAGGGACAGGACTGTGCTGACACTCATGATGAATTAAACTGGATTAATTCTGCCAATTTGCAGGCAGCAGTGGGTAATATATCCACCATAACTGAAGTGCAGTCCTCCAATGTATTCACGAGCTGACTGAAACCATCTGCCTGCTGAGAGGAATGCATTGATTCCATCTCCACGAGGAAAGATACAGAAACGAACTTCCAGAAATACTAGGGAACAGAGTGACTGGTAAAAAAAAAAGGGAAACTGCTGGAAATCAGAATTAATGAAGAGTAAATTATTGAACATCTAAATGAATTGATGTTGCATAAGTTGCTGCATCTGATGAGCTACATACCAGAGTATTGCGATGAGAAAAGAGCTAGTGAAAGAATTTCTGATTATTTTTCAAAGCTGGTTCGATTGTGGAAAGAATGCTGCAGACTGGAAAGCACCTGTTATACACCTAAATATTTAAAACTGAATGGAGCGGGAAAACAGAAAACTAAATAGTTTGATTTTAGCTGTGAGAAAAATATTGGAACCTTTTATTAGAATGTGACAACTAGACATTTGGAGAAAAATGATATGATTTGGTAGACTCGGCCTAGATTCAGGAAAGAGAAATGATCTTTGAAAAACCTGTTTGTAGGGATGTTCCATGTGTCATCAACAGCTGAGAACCAATGGGAGTGGAGTATTTGAAATTTTAGAATACGCTTGACATATTTGAATACAGGTGAGGAGGGAACGTTCAGGTCCATGGGTAGGTAGGGGTGGAATATATACCACATGGATTAAAATTTGAGAAATGGGGATACAAGAAGAATACTGTTTTTCTCTGGACTGAAGGATTGATGGGTGGCAGCAGGATCAGTGTTTGGGCAATAGCTGTTCACAAGGTATAAAATGATTCAGATGTGAACAACAAATATCATCATGTACATTTATATTTATTAAATTGTAGAGAGTTTGGTGAGTGCTTTTGTTTAAAAGGACCTGGATTTCCTTGGTCATAAGTCACTGACAGAATTCATACGGGGGCAGGAAGTAAATGATATTTGGCGCTTCATGCAAAATGATTGAAGTATCAAAGTTTGAATATCTTTCCCACTGATCGTGTTTCTTGAGAGAGTATTTGGTTCATTATGTAAAGATTTGGTCTGCTTTATAAACAATGATCTCTTTGTCACTGAGAGAGTGCGAAGTAGTTTGACCAGACTAAACACTGGCGTGATATTACCATGAGGAGAGAGTGCAGTAACGATATGCTTAATCTGTAGCGCTGTGAGAGAATAAGAAGTTGAAGCTTGATGGGTATGGACAGAAACTCATTATGTCCCAAACAGCTGAATAGGGTGAACATTTCATACATTTCATTGGATGTTTGATTCACGACAGTATATATATTGAAGGATCCCTTGAAGGCACCTTCCCCTGCAACCTCAAAAAATGCAAAACTTGCGCCCTCACCTCCCCTTTCACTTCCCTCCAAGGCCCCAAGGGATACTTCCATATCTGTCAGATATTCACCTGCATCTCCACACACATCAGGTACTGCATCCACTGCACCCGATGTGGCCTCCTATACATTGGGGAGACAGGCCACCTACTTGCAAAATGTTTCAGTGAACACCTCTGGGACATCCGCACCAACCAACCCAACCACTCCGTGGCTGAATACTTTAATTCCGCCTCCCACCCCGCCAAGGACATGCAGGTCCTTGGCCTCCTCCATCGCCAGACCATAGCAATATGACGCCTGGAGGCAGATTGACTCATCTTCCGCATAGGAACCCTCCAACCACAAGGGATGAATACAGATTTTTCCAGCTTCCTTATTTCCCCTCCCCCACCTTTTTCAGTCCCAACCGTCAGACTCAGCACCGCGTTCTTGACCTGCAATCTTCTCTCCGACCTCTCCGCCCCACACCCTCTCCAGCCTATCACCCTCACCTTAAAATCCTTCCACATATTACATTCCCAATGCCCCTCCCCAAGTCCCTTCTCCCTACCTTTTATCTGAGCCTGCGTGGCACACCCTCCTCATTCCTGAAGAAGGGCTTATGCCCGAAACGTCGATTCTCCTTCTCCTTTGATGCTGCCTGACCTGCTGCGCGTTTCCAGCAACACATTTTTCAGCTCTGATCTCCAGCATCTGCAGTCCTCACTTTCTCCGACCAAATATCATCATGTACAGTAATATTTATTAAATGGGAGAGAGGTTGGCGAGTGCTTTTGTTGAAAAGGACCTGGATGTCCTTCGTCATAAGTCACTGACAGAATTCATATGGGGGCAGGAAATAAATGTTATGTGGCTCTTCATGTAAAATGATTGAAGTACCAAAGTTAGTATATATTTCTCGCTGATAGTGTTTCGTTGAGAGAATATTTGGTACATTGTGCAAAGATTTGGTCTGCTTTATAAATAATGATCTCTTTGTCACCGAGACAGTGCAAAGGAGCTTGAACAAACTAAACACTGGCACAATTTTACCATGAGGAGAGAGTACAGTAACTCTGTGTTTAATGTGTAGCGCTGTGAGAGAATAAGAAGTTGAAGCTTGATTGATAAAGACGGGAACACATTATGCTGAATATGGTGAAAATCTAATACTTTTCAGTGGATGTTTGATTCAAGACAGTTTACATGCACGTGCAGAGACACAATGTAGATTGACAAAGAGGTTCTGAATGCACTCTGAGCACTTTAATGCACAATTTCTGTTTGACATTGCATTGAATATCGCTTTGCACATAATCCTGTCAGCGGTCACAATATCTTCAATTTGAAACAGTTAGTCATTCCCCACCGGCTTCTGACTTCCATAGAGACCATGGGTCTGCCTTCTTGGATGTGGAAGACAACTTGGAGAATGGCCTAAAAACGTTGGCTCCATTCCGACTGTCAGAAAACCATGTTAAAATGGCACATATTTGTCATGTGGATCATTTTGGAACAGTGTATCTGTTCAGTCGCTGCTCCATTTGTTTGTGACGTTGGAGCATCTTTGACACCTTCTTGTTCCTGTGTTAGTGGCTTGACAAACTGAATAACCTCCTCCTGTTCCTTTTTACTTGACTCCGGGTGCAAAGTGGTTCTTTCTGATCTCATGTACGTGACATGTGGGAGAGAGCAGACTCTCTGTTTTCCTGTGCAACAGGCAAGAGGGACTGAATGGTCCATCCTTCTCCTTGCCCAGTAGTTTTGATGGGATGAATGGCTTCCCCACATTCTTGTGAAACCAAATTGAGGTGCTGAATGAACTCGCCCTTTCACTGTGGAAATATACAGTGCTGTTACATAAATGCTACCCAGACTTTAAGAGCACGATCCTGAATTTTTTCCAGGTTTTGCTGCACATGGTCACAGACTGTTTCAAGAGCAGAAGAGGGGCAACTTGTTCTGAACATTTTGTAAACTTCAGTGAATGCCCCCTCTTCTGCTGGCACGGTTGCTCAGTGGCTAACACTGCTGCCTCACTGCACCAGGGTCCCAGATTCAATTCCAGCCTTGGGCAACTGTCTGTGTGGAGTTTGCACACTCCCCACTTGTCTGCCTGGGTTTCCTCAGGGTGCTCCGGTTTCCTCCCACAGTCTGAAGATGTTCGGGCCAGGCGAATTGGCCATACTATATTGTCCATTATGTTAGGTGCATGATTCAGAGGGAAATGTGTCTGGGTGGGTTACTCTTCGGAGGGACGGTGTTGACTGGTTGGGCTGAAGGGATACAGGGAATCTAATTTGCTCAGTTTGGACTCAATGGGCTGAATAGCCTCCTTCCCCACACTGTAGGGATTCTATGATGACAAAGTGGAGATGCCTGTGCTGAGGAGGCTACGCTGATGATCTGCTGCAGATGTGTCCCACGGCTGAGATGATTGATGCCTATCTATGATGATCATCTTCCCTTGTGCCATGAATGACTCCAAACAGTGGAGAGGTCATAATTAATTCTCATTAAGTGCGATTTTGTTCAGGCTCCTTGATGTCATCCTCGGTTAAATACTGTCTTGAGTTCAGGGCCAGTCTCTCTTGCCTGAGCCCCTGCTTTACCTCTCTTGTTCATTACAATAGGTCATGGCGCAGAAGCGGAGAACGTTTTCTTCAAACAGAGGGTAGTGAATGTCAGGAATTCTCTTACATAGAGAGTTATGGAGCTGGATCACTGAAAGGGACCAGTGCTGTCCCACAGGGATCAGTCCTGGGACCTATGCTCTTTGTTACTTTAATCGATGAAATGGATATGGGTTTTGAAGAGTGGGCTAGTAAGTTTGCTGATGGCACAAAGGTGGTTGGAGTGGTACAGAATGTGGAGGGCTGTTGTAGGTTGCAACAGGACATTGACAGGATGCTGAGCTGGGCTGAGACGTGGTCGATGGAGTTCAAACTGAAGTGATTCACCTTGCAATGGTTAAAGGCAGGATTCTTGGCAGTGTGGAGTAACAGAGGAATCTTGGTTTACGTGTCCACAGATCCCTCACAGTTGCCACCCAAGTTGATCGGGTTGTTAAGAAGGTATATGGTGTGTTGGCGAGCAGCTGCAGGGGGATTGAGTTTAAGAGCCGTGAGGTTATGCTGCAGCTCGATAGAGCCCTGCTCAGACCGCACAGTTCAGTTCTGGTCTCCTCATTATAGGAAGGATAAGGAAGCTTTAGAGAGGGTAAAGAGGAGATTTACCAGGATGGTGCCTGGACTGGAGGGCAGGTCTTCTGAAGAAACCATCAGGGAGTGAGGTCTTTTCTCATTGGAGGAAAAATAGATGAGAGGTGACTTGATAGAGGTGTACAAGATGATGAGAGGCAGAGAGACAGTGAATAGCCAGAGACATTTTGCCATGGCAGAAATATCTATCTCTAGATGGCATAATTTTAAGATAATTGGAGGAGGTTTATGGGAAATATCAGAGGTAGATTCTTTACACAGAGAGTGGTGGGTGTGTCGAATGCACGACCAGCGGTGGTAGAAGAGTAAAATACGTGAGGGAAACATAAGAGACTCTGGGAAAGGCACATGGAACAAATTGAACAGAAGCATGTAGGTTAGAGTAGGACAAACGGCACAACGTCGAGGGCTGAAGGTCCTAACTACATGCATTCATGTAGAACTCAGCTCAAAAACTGCATGAATTCATGTAAAACTCCGTTATCTCACTTTTTAGATTAGAATCAATCTAAACATCATGGCTCAGTGAGAGAACACAGGGGGCCAACACCTTCAACATATTGTCTAGCTATCACCATTATTAACAGCTAACCTGAGAATGCAAAGGTTTTGTGATTTACACATGATAGAAGTGCAACTATTACTGTATTCTAACAGATGAAAGGCTTAACAGACAATCAATTTTTCAATGTATAATTTCAGTTACATCACACTGTAAATTTTTGCTATAAATTCTGTGTTAGGATCGAGCCCTCCACTATCACCTGATGGAGGAGCGTCGCTCCGAAAGCTAGTGTGCTTCCAATTAAACCTGTTGGACTATAACCTGGTGTTGTGTGATTTTTAACTTTGTACACCCCAATCCAACACCGACATCTCCAAATCAGTACTGTTAGTTGTTCTGTGTTCTATGCAAGTGCTCAAGAAGACTTGTACATTAAGGAAGACTTGAGACTTGGAACAGGTCAGCCTTGATCTTAGTGAAGGGCAAGGCAGAATTGGGATGTGAATAATCTGCCCCTGTTTCTGATGTTCTCCCATTCTGTTACTAGAAAGTTAGTGGGTGTTATTTTCCTGGAAGGTCTTTTATGGAATGTTGCAGTCAGGGAGACCGGAGGATTTTGTGGGCCATCGCTGGGTGAGTTTTGGGGGCTGTATGCACAGTGAATCTGGGTCAACAGCACGATCAACAAATGAAGCACAAGTTACAGAGAGGGGAACATCTGCAAAGAGAGATGAGCGACCTCTTTCGTATCTAACCTTTGTCTTCCAATTACATTTTCCAAATCTCCCAGACCATGTGCGACAGTCTTGAGGGATCGAATGGTCTCCTCTGTTTCTGTGCACCATGCTTAACAGTACGTGGACTCCAACTGCTCCTGTCTAGCAGGTTTGAGGTGTTGTATGGAACACAGAAATATGGGACTGAGGAGTATGAGTGGGTCACTAGAGACTTTGAGCCTTCTGCACCAGGCATTAAGATTGTGGCTGATCAGGTTTGGGTCTCAGCCCCACTTTCCTGTCTGTATCCCATTATCCATGAATCACTTCCTTGTCAAATCTTTAACTAACTCAGCTGTGAATGCTTGTAATCAGAGAGGCACCACAAACTTCTGGGGAAGAGAATTCCCATTCGAATGGCCCTTTGAGAATTTTCCATCATTGTGAGAATAAGAGAGTCATACAGTGTGTAAACAGATCTTTTTGTCCAAACTGTCGAGACCAATCTGGCATCTTAATCAGATCTCGTCCTACTTTTCAGCATTTGGCCCACATCCCTCTTAACCATTCCTATTTATGTAACTATCCATATACATTTTAAACGTGTAATTGTACCGACTTTCACCACTTCCTCTGACAGTACACCCACCAGCCTCTGTATGACAAAGTTTCCCTTCAGGTCCCTTCTCAATCTTTGCTCTGTCACCTTCACTCTATGCCGTCTAGTTCTGGATGCCCCTACACTGGGAAAAAAGTTCTTGCCCATTCAGACTATCCATGCCCCTCAGGTCTTGTTAAACTTCTGTCATGTCACCATTCAGTCTCTGACAGTCAAGGGGAAAAAGCCTCATCCTGTTCATCATCTCCCTGTCGCTCAAACCCTGAGGATTCAGAAAATCCTTGCAATTTTTTTTTGCACCCATTCAAGCTTAACAACATCCATCCTTTAGCAGAGTCAACTGACATGGATGCAGTATTCTTAAAGTGGCCTCACCTGCATCCTGTCCAAGCGCAAAATGCTACCCCAACTTCTATACTGAAGGTTCTGACAGATTAAGGCAAGCAGACCAACTACGTTCCTCACCACTCTACCAAACTAAATTCCACTTTCAAGGAACTATGAATTTTCACCCGTAGGTCTCTTTGTTCAGCAACATTCTCCAGGGCACTGCTTTAGCTTACCAAAATGCAAAACCTAACAAATATCTAAATTACACACCACCTGCCAGTTCTTGGCTCATTGATGGTCAAGGGTCCCATTATATTCTGGATAATCTTGACTGTCCACTGCACCACTTTGTTGTTGTTACCTGTAAACTTACTAACCATGCCTACTTTAGTCACATCAAAGTTTTTTATATCCGTGATGAAAAGCAGTGAGCTCAGCACTGATTCTTTCCATACACCGCTGACCATGGGTCTCCACTGGAAAACAGTCCATTACCTTCAATCCAATTTGGTAACCAATTGGTCGGTTTTTCCTAGATTACATATAACCTAATTTTAGTAATCTGTCTACGATGGGGAACCTTATTAAATGCCTTACTGAAGTCTGTGTAAACAATGTACACCACAGTGTCTTCTTCAATCTTCTTTGTCATCTCTTCATAATACTCAATCATATTAATGACACATGATTTGCATCGCACAAAGCCATCTTGACCATCCCCAATCACTCCTTGTTTTTCTTAATAGATGTAAATCCTATCCCTCAGAATCGCCTCCAATGAACTCCTCGACACTAACTTTGGCTGATTGAGTCGATAATTCCCTGTGTTGTTTTGGCTCACTTCTCCCTTTACTAGCCCCACTCCTCCACTGCCCACACAAAAACAGTTACAACTATGTTGGTGATATGGCCAATGATATAGTTCTCAGAGTGTCTCAGGGTCAGTGTTAGGAACAAGTCAGATAGATTTATTTAATCTACTAAAACAACAAGTCTGTGACCAAAACAAATTTGCTCAAATTATGATGGAAAGAGGAATGACGAGAGGATATTGCAAATATGCACATTTATATTTTCCTTTGAAAAATACTGAGCAACACACACAGGCACACACACGCACAGACACACACACAGGCATACACACACATACGTATTGTCGATAACAAACTGAAAAGCGAAATATCTGCAATGTTAATTTGAAAGAACATTGTCCAAATATGATTAGAACTCATGACCAAAGGAAAAATGAGAGTTTGACCCAAATGCTGTTCTAATTCTAGAGTCATCAAGTCCTACAGCATGGAGAGAGGCAGAGAGGCCCTTTGGCCCAAACTCGTCCGTGCTGACCCAAACCTCCAACCACACTAACCTCACTTCCTAGCACTTGGCCCATAGCATTCCCATCCTTTCCTGTCTATGTACTTGCCCAAATGCCGGTTAAATATCGTTAATATAAATGCTTGAACCACTTCCGTTGGCACCTCATTCCCTTTGTGTACCACTCTCTGTGTAAAACAGTTTCCATTCAGTTCCCAATTTATTCTTTCCCCTCTCATCTTTAACTTATGCCCTCCCCTCCTTGATTCCCCAACTCTAGGAAAAAAAGGCTGGGTCTATTCACCCTATCCATGTTAACTTCGATAAGATCCCTCTCAGTCTGCTATGATCCAAAGAAAAAGGTCCTCGCTTGTCCAACCTCTCCCTATAGTTCACATTGTTGAGACCTGGCAACATTTTTTGTAAATTCCGTCTGCACACATTCCAACTTAAAAACATCCTTACGATCACAAAGTGACTAAAACTGAACACAGCACTACAAGTGCAGCCTCAGCAACATCCTGTATAACTGCAACATAACTTCCCAACTGCTCTCCTCCATGTCCTGACCGATGCTTGCTAGTGTGGCAAAAGCCTTCTTCACTACCATGTCTAACTATGACCCCACTTTCAGAGAACGGTGGATCTAAACTCCATAGTCCCTCTGCTCAATTATACTCGTTAAGGTCCTACCAATCACCATGGAACTCTAACCTTGATCTAACCTTGCTAAAATATTCCTCAGTCCACTTCTCCAGTTTGATCAAGGTCCTGCTGCAATTTCAGATATACTTCCTCACCTTCCACGATACCACCTATTTCAGTGTCATCTTCAAGTTTCCTAATCATGCCTTGTACATTCACAAGAATATCATTGATACAGGAAACAAACATCAATGGGCCCAGTAGCGGCCCCTGAGGCACTTCATGTGTCACAGGCCTCCAGTCCGAGAGTATCCTTCCACTATAACCCTCTGCAAAATACCATGAAGACAATTGTGTGTCCAATTTGCCAGCTCCTTCTCGATTCCATGCGATTCTAACCTTCCAGAGCAGCCTATCAATGGTAACCTTGTCAAAGGTCTTACTGAATACCATACAGACTACGTCTACCGCCCTGACCTCATCAACATTCCTGGTCACTTCATCAATAAACTCAAACAAATTTGAGAGGCATGACTTCCCACTCATAAAGCCATGCAATCTTTCCAGTCTTAAAACAACTACTAATAATAATTATTAAAATTAATAATAACAAACTAAATAATAATAATAAGATGTCATTTTCAGTGGAGAATAAATATGTGATATTGGAACGTGCAACATGCGTGAAGGGCAGAATAGATTTTGTCCCTGTGTCATTGAACTGTTTTGAAAAAAGCAAGGGTGGCATGGTGGTTCAGTGGCTAGTACTGCTGCCTCATAGTGCCATGGATCCAGGTTTGGCTCCAGCTTCGGGTGACTCTCTGTGTGGAGTTTACACATTCTCACTGTGTTCGTGTGTGTTTCCTCTGGGTGCTCCATTTTCCTCCCACGTTCCAAAGATGTATGGATCATGTGAATTGGCCATGCTAAATTACCCATAATGTTATGTGCATTGTTCAGGGGTAAATATAGGGTAGGGGAATGGGACTGGGTGGGTTACTGTTTGGAGGGTCACTGGGCCAAATGACCTGTTTCCATACTGTCGGGAATTTGAAAAAAAACTATTTCTAAACAAACCCTATGTTTCCAAATGCATGTATATCTCATCCCTCAGAGTCTTCTCAAGTAACCTACCTACCACAGATGTTAGGTTTCCTGTTCTTTAGATCCCAGATTTTTCTTTGCTTCTCTTTTTGAATAATGGCACAACATTTAATACTCTCCAATATTCTGAAACCTAACGTGTAGCTAACGATGATGCAAAAATATCAACCAGGGTCTCCGTAGTTTCTTCTGTCGCCTCTTGCAGCATTCTTGGATCCATCTGTTTAGGAACAGGAGATTTATCCATCTACATACATTCTAATGCATCCAACACGTTTCTCCTGTGATATTGACTCACCCCAAGATATCAGAACGACCTTCGTTTACCTCCCAAGACTTCATGTATTTTTCCACGGTACAGACAGAGGAGAAATATTCATTGAGAATCTCACACATCTCCTACGGTTCTAGATATCCGCTTTGGACCTTGAGGGGTCATATTCTCATTTAGTTATTCTTTTTACTTTAATATACTTAAAGAAACTCTTTGGATTCACCCTAACCTTCTCAGCCAAGGCTACCTTGTGCCCCCTTTTCGCCCGCCTGATTTCCTGATTCAGTAAACTCCTGTATCCCCTGTATACGTCCAGGGATTCCCTCAATCCACCTGCCTGGACCTGAGCTACACCGCCTTTTTGCTGGTCAAAGCCTCAATATCTCCTGACGTCCAGCGTTCCCTATTCTTGCTAAACTTGCCTTTTACCCTCACAGTAACATATAGACACTGTACATTTCACTTTTAAAGTCCTCCCACTTGCAGGAGGTCCCTTCGACTGCAAACAAACTCCTCCAACTCACCCCTACAAGCTCCTGTCTAATTCCATCAAAATTCACCTTGCCCCAAGTTTGAACTTGAACATGTGGAGAAGTTTTGTTCTTCTCCGTAACTATCTAAAAATTAATAGAACTATGGTCACGGGTCCTAAAGTGCTCCCCCACTCTCACCTCAGTCACTTGTCCTGCCCTAGATCTTAGAGTAGGTAAGTTTCGTCCCTTCCTGAGTTGCACCCTCTACTTACTGCTTGAGGAAACTATTCTGAACACAATAGGTACACCCTATCTCAGTCCTTAATTCTATGTCATTCCCAGTCTATGTTAGGAAAATTAAAATTTCCTACTAATGCAATCCTATTTGCCCTGCAAGTCTCCTCAATCTGACTACATATTTTTGTTCCCCAATTCCTCGTTTACTATTTGGGGGCCTATAGTACAATCCAAATCCTATCACCATTCCCTTCTTATTTCTTAGCTCCTCCGACAAATCTTCACAGGATGATTCATCTGTTATTTTATCTCTGATCACTTCTGTTATACTCGCCTGAATCAAAAATGAAACTCCTCAGCCCCTCCTTCCGCCATCTCTGTCCCTGGTACATTAAGCTGGCAATGCAGTCCTCCATTAGCCATGTACACGTCATGCCCACAATATCCTAGTCTCACGTACCTATCCTTGGCCTGAGTTTATCGGCCTTACCTATCAGTCATCTTGCATTGAAACAGTTGCGATTTAATCCAACAAGCATTCCTTGCTCCCTGTCGTGTTCCAGCCTGACCTGTCGCTTCACTTTAATGTTTCAGATTACCTCATCTCCTTCCAGCCTCACACTTGCATCCCTGCTGTTGAGGATCCCATCCTTCCCCAACGCCAGCCAATCGAGTTGAAATCCGCCTTTGCAGCCGTTGCAAACCTGCCTGCCAGGATATTGGTCCCCTTCCAGTTCAGGTAAAACCTGTCCTTCCTGAACAGGTACCGCTGCCACACAACTGACCCTAGTGATCCAACAATTCTTTAGCCACACATTTATCTGCCATATCCTTTTGTTCTTACCCTCACTAGCACTGGAAGTAAACCGAATATTACCACTGACCTGGTCCTGTCTTTTATCCTTTTCCCTCACTCTCTATAATCACTCTGCAGGTCCTCATCACTATTTCTACCTGTGTCAGTTGTACCAATGTGCACGATGACTTCTGGCTGCTTCCCCCGCGCCGGTGAGAACGTTCTGCAGCCGCTCTGAGACATTCTGGACACTGGCATGTGAGAGGCTACACACCATCCCCGATTCACATTTGCAGCAACAGAATCTCCTGTCTATTTCCCTCACTGTCGTGTTTGAACAATAACTTCTGAAGTTATTCTGCTCGCACAACCTTCTGGCAATGGGATTTCTTCCTGAAACAGTTGGATGTAGCTGAATAGCTTTGCTTCAGGCAGTGGGCAGATATCAAATAATCCTCATCAGGAATCCTCCATGAGTGGGAAGTAAGACTGTGCTTTTTTTCACTCCCGCACATTACTGTGATGAGTGACAGGGAAACAGAAAATGAGCAATAGATTGCCCCTTCACAGATAGCCTACATTTTTCCATCGTTAAGTTAAATCAGTTACATTGTCAGTCCCCAAACTGGACCATGTGAGCTCTCCTTGAACATTCTCCGATCTATATGACTCCATCACATTCTCGACTCCAGGTCAGTGAATTATTGCTGGTGGCGTACACAGAATCAATTCATTAACAATAAATTGCCCTGCTTGTTTTGAAGATGTGTTGATATGTGCCTGCAAAATGTAAAAACAAGCATTTTATGTCTTCCCAATATCTGTGTTAAGATGAATATGTTTTATTCTTAAACAAATACAGAAATTGCTGAAAAAGCTCAGCCTGTCTTGCAGCATGTATGAAGAGAAATCAGAGTTCAATTTTTCGTTCCAATGACCTTTCCTTTGAAACTGACTTATTCTTATAGTATTTCCCCAGTTTAATTCTCCCACACAAGAAGAAATATCCATCCGGTATTCACCAACTACACTCTTCTCAAGAACTTATATGGTCAATAAAACGACCCTCATTCTCAGACTGAACTGTTAATTCTTCATCACGTAATGCCTTCTTCCCAAGAATGAGTAAAGAGAAAAAAATCTTTGAAACGTTTCGAAAGCAATTTTGTTTTTTTTTCAGTTTAGGCAATTATAACGACACATAATACATCAGATGTGATCTCAGCAATGCTCTGTACTGATGCAGAAAAATACATCGCTAAGATCATATCCAACCCCTTTTGCACGAACCAGAATCATTCCATTTACCTTCCAAATATCTTGCTGCATCATCAGAGTAATTTGATGTCATTCATGTAATAAGACACACAAATCTCTCTGTACCACTGAGTTCTGCATTCTCCTTACATTTAAAAAATTTTCTGCTGTTTTGTCTTTTCCCCAAATCAGAAAATTCTCATCACATATATGTTGTGCTGTTATTTTTTTCTGTTGAAGGTTTGCTCACAACTGTGCTCTGTCTGGATGCCATTGCTTGATGCTCTGACCTCTCACAGTCTGTGTACCATTGCAGACACTCTGCCCTCCATCTGTCAGTATACCATTGCTTGATGCTCTGACCGCCCCATTCTGTATCCCCTTGCAGACTCTCTGCCCTCGCTCTATCTGTATCTCATTGTAGACTCTCTGCCCTCGCTCTGTCTGTATCTCATTGCAGACTCTCTGCCCTCCCCTGTCTGTATCCCATTGCAGACGCTCTGCCCTCCTCGTGTCTGTATCCCATTGCAGAGGTTCTGCGCTCTAATATCCATATCCCATTGCAGACGCTCTGCCTCACCCTGTCTGTATCCTATTGCAGATTCTCTGTCTCCCCCATCTGTATCCCATTGCAGACGCTTTGCCATCCCCATCTGTATTCCACTGCAGACGTCCTACCATCACACTATCTGTATCCCATTGCAGACGGTCTTGCCTCCACTGTCTGTATCCTATTGCAGATGCTCTGTCTGCCCCGTCTGTATGCTACCGCAGACGCCCTGCCCTCCCATGTCCGTATCCCATTGCATACGCTCTGCCTCCCCCGTCTGTATCCCATTGCAGATGCTCTGCCCTTCCCCCGTCTCTCTCCCATTGCAGATGATCTGCCCTCCACCTGTCTGTATCCCATTGCAGGCGCTCTGTCTCCATTTGACATCGTATTGAATGATTATCCTTGTGCATGAGCAAACTGAGCTCCATCCCCTTCATCCAATTCATTGGAATGGATTGTAATTTGCTGATGACCTCACACACGTCACTGAAGCATTCCACTAGTTCCAGCTTTCCAAACACAAAATGAGTAATGATTACCACTCTGTATTTCCTGACAGCTACCCAGGACGTCCCTGCTTCTGCATAACAGAATCGTTATATGGCGTCCTCTGCGCTGTGAAATTTACTGAAATGATTTGAATACTTCATTCTATTCCTGTCGAACCCCATGGAGGTGCAGTATGGCCTCCCCCTGCTGTATTGTCACGATGCTGACTGGCGGAATGGGATCTTTCTCTCCCTCTGTATCAACCCCGAGGGGTGAAGTGACAGAACAACGTGTGAGATAGGAGCTGTAGTTGCCATTCGGCCCCTCCAGCCTGCTGCTTGATTTAGAAACATCATGGCTGGTCTGATTGTAGCTGAACACCCCCTCTCCTGTCTGTTCCAAGAAACACTGACTCCCCTGTCAATCAAAGTTCAGTCAAGGTCGGCCTTGAATATCCTCAATGACCCAGACTTCACTGTTCTCGGGGGAAGGGAACGCCACAATCGCACATCCAAAGGAGGAAGGAACAACGTTACCTCAAATGGAAATGGGAGATTTCTTTCATTTCATAGCGTGTTAACCTCACTGCATGTCATCTCCTCTTTTCGGAAACAATGGCACAACAAATAGGAACACACATAGACCATTTAGCCCCTCAAAACTATCCCGCAGTCCCATTGACTTTTCAGTCAAGTATTTATTTCACTTAGCTTCTACTGCACCCTTGGGAAAATAATCCTGACAACGTCAGTCCACAGAGCATAGGAAATTGGAATTAGGCCATTTGGCCCATCAAATCTACTTTGTTATTTGATCCTATCGGATGTGTTTCTCCATACAATTCTCCTGCCTTCTCACTGTGACTCTTGATCGTTTGTTTTAATAAAACTTTACCGACCTTTGGTCTGAAAGACATGGTTGTGTCTGTGTCTCGATAAGGATGAGAGAGAGAGAGAGAAAGAGAGTGTGTGTGTTTCTGTTAATATCTGTTTAATGGCAGGAGACAGGGTGGTCGTGGATGGTTGCTTTTCGAACTGGAAGCCAGTGAACAGCGATGATCCACAGGCAAAATTGTTGGTTCACTTTTGTTTGTTATTTATAAGAATGATTTAGATGAGAATTATAGATGGGACATTGGCAACTTTGCAGATGGTATATAGTGGACAGTGTTTGCATAATGGAGAACAATTGAAGATTGCAAAGAGATCTTCATTAATTAAATCAATGATTCGTAGAGATATACAACAGGGAAAGAGAACCTACAACTCGTTCATCCCATCCAAATATTCTAAATTAATACAGTCTCGTTTGCCAACGTTTGGCCCATTTCCCACTATTCATATAGCCACCCAGTTGTCTTTTAAATGCTGCAATTGCTCCAGCCTCCAACAGTTCTTCTGGCAGCTTATTCCATAGAAGCACCATCCTCTGCAGGAAAAAAAAGTTACCCTTCATTGTCTTTCAAGTCTTTCTCTTCCCACCTTAAACCTATGCCTTCTAGTTTTAGACTCTCCTACCCTGGTTTGAAAGACCTTGACCGCTCACCCTATCCATGCCCTTAATAATTCTATAAACCTCTAGAAAGTGAAAATGTGACTCTGATCAAGACGATTGGTTGTGCTTTCAGTCATCCTGGGTCGAAATTCTCAAATTCAATAGTCTTACCTCTCCCTTCTCCAAAAAGGCACGATTACAAAAAAGTTTAATCAACTTGTTCAAACATATAATGAAATAGCTCTGTGGGATTTAAAACTAGAATTGTCAGAACAGTGACAGGGACACTACCATCATTCAGCATTAGCCCCTAAAGCTGCAACATGATGCTCCTGTGTGTTTGTTCATCAGCCTGGAATAACACGCTGTGATACACCATCACAGGACATGAATACACACCACCTTCTCCAGAGATAGGGCTCTATCAGACAGTCATGGACTAGAATCGAATCCAGAGCTCCAGCGCAGAAACGTGGGCACCATCCATTAAACAAGGCCTAAATCATGCCCAGATTTCGGGTCATATTTGAAGTGTATGGATTTATTAAATTCTGGTTAACACTACCAAATTATACAGGCGAGATTTCTCATTGAAACCAAGTACAAGTTATTAGCCTCAATTATAGGATGTTGAGTGCATTCGCTGTGCCATTGAGATAAACAATGAACAACTTTAATTGCTTGGCTATGATTTTCGGTTTAAATAGTTATTACCAGTAGTCTGCTATATTAGGGAACGAAACCCTGCAACACACTCTGAACTATGAAGGATCTTGAGTCGATATCAATACTGAACACCAGAGAAGAGGAAGGAGCACAATTCTGGGCCCAAAACACCAGTCACTATTTCAAATCTCTAACATGTGGCTTCCCTCTTCTTAAAATCATTAATTCATATAAGGCAACTGTTGCCTTGCCAGCTTCTCCTTATCGACTCCTCCTTCTGCCTGCACAAGGCAAACCAAGCTCTGGGTGTTTGGGAAACTCAAGGCTGGTGTCTGTAGGCCTTCTGGAGAGGGGATTGTCGTTTTAATCCGAAGGGGGAGTGTGAGGGGGCAGTAATGTCACTCACTGGGCTGAGGTGTGGCAGATGGGGCTTAACATGGAAACATGTGAAATATTGCATTTTGGTAAAACAAACAAGGGGAGGGCTTACACAATTAATGCTGGCTTTTGATAGTTACGTAGGAAAGAGTGACCCGGGGTGCAGGTATAATTCTTTGAAGATTGTGACGCAGGGTGTTTAAGATTACTTCATTGCTCAGACCTTTGAGGTGAGAAGTTGGGATGTCATGCTGAGATTGTGCAGGACATTGATAAAGCCTCTTCTGAAGTACTGTGTGCAGTTTTGTTATAGGAAGGAGATTATTAAGCTGGAGAGGGTTCAGAAGATATTTTCCAGGATGTTACCAGTAACACCTCATCTTCTGCCTCAGAAGGCAGCAAAAACACGGAATGAACATTGGATTCACTGATTTACAAATCTCCCCTGGCTAACCCAGTTCACAGATCCAACCTCCGGACTCACATCTGCCGTCCTGAGGAAACCTAATGTCCATCTTCTTTCCCACCGCTCCGTTCCACACTCCTCACCAATCTATCACTATCACCTCCTACCTTTGCTCACCTATCACTTACCTTTCCACCAGTCTCATCCCATCACCCATTTTCTCAAAGCCTCCTTTCTCCTTGCCAGCCCTGAAGAAGGGTTCTGCCTGAAACGTCGACTCTTTTGCTCCTCGGATGTTTCCTGACTTACTGTGCCTTTTCCACCGCCATGCTTTACCTACACTGAATCATCAAACAGCTGCAGTCCCCATTATCTCTTAGGTTCAATTCCCTGTTAACATAACCATGTCGGTGTCTGTTGTAACCGCACGTCTTCTTAGGGATATTTTCTTCTCAGATCATGCACGATAAAAGTTCTCTCAATCTTTTACTGATATTGTAATGCCTGATCATTAGTTAAAGAACGTATGCTTCAATTTATAAACTGAGAAGCATGCTTATGTTTTGATAAGCCTCTAGCATTGCTCCCATATCCAAGGCAGATTGAATGCTTACACATGATTGCTCTACCAGCCCTAGCATTTGTTCCCTCTCTCACCCCCACATATCCCATCCAGAATGTGTAAATTTTAATCGTGCTTTTAAAAAAAGAGAAGTATTACATTGAAATGGGGTAAAAACAATGACTGCAGATGCTGGAAAGCAAATACTGGATTAGTGGTGCTGGAAGAGCACAGCAGTTCAGGCGGCATCCAACGAGCAGCGAAATCGACGTTTCGGGCAAAAGCCCTTCATCAGGAATAAAGGCAGTGAGCCTGAAGCATGGAGAGATAAGCTTATCTCTCCATGCTTCAGGCTCACTGCCTTTATTCCTGATGAAGGGCTTTTGCCCGAAACGTCGATTTCGCTGCTCGTTGGATGCTGCCTGAACTGCTGTGCTCTTCCAGCACCACTAATCCAGTATTAAATTGAAATGGGCGAACTGGAGATATTTGTTCAGCGATTGTAATTGATGTCAGTCCGAATGGATCCTGATTTGCTGATGCCGGTGTTGGACTGGGGTTTACAAATTTAAAAATCACACAACGCCAGGTTATAGTCCAACAGGTTTAATTGAAAGTACAATAGCTTTCGGAGCGACGCTCCTTCATCAGGTGATAGTGGAGGGCTCGATCCTAACACAGAATTTATTGCAAAAATTTGCAGTGTGATGTAACTGAAATTCTACATTGAAGAATTGATTGTCTGTTAAGCCTTGCATCTGTTAGAATACAGTGATACACTTCTTTCATGTGTAAATCACAAAACCCTTTTTTAATAAGTTGCATTGTCAGGTTACCTGTTAATAATGGTGATAGCTAGACAATATGTTGAAGGTGTTGTCCCCCTGTGTTCTCTGTCTATGACCTGATGTTTAGATTGATTCTAATCTAAAAAGTGAGATAACGGACGTTTACATAAATCCATGTAGTTTTTGAGCTCAGAGTTGTAGATGAATGCATGCAGTTTTTGAGCAAAGTACAATGTACCTCTGCAAGTACAAATTCCCCCCACAAAATATATGTGTACGTGTGCGTCTTTGTCTGTCTGTGTGTGTGTGTGTGTCTGTCTGGGGTGGGGGTTGTGAGTGTGAGAATGTGTGTGTGTGTATTGAGTGCAGAGTATCTCAAATGTGTGAGGGGGTGCATGTGTGAGTGTGGGAGTGTGTGTGTCTATAAGGGTGTGTGTGAGCGTGTGTGTGTGCGTCTGTGTGTACCTGTGTCCGTGTGTATGTGAGTGTGTGTGTGTGTAGGAATATCTGTGTGTGCATGTAGTGCAATTGTGATCAGCTGTAATGTGACAAGAACCTAAGGTCCCGATTGAGGCCCTCCCTATGTGAACCGAACTTAGCTGTCAGCCTCTGACGGGCCGAGGTTTTGTGATTTACACATGACAGAAGTGAAAGTATCACTGTATTCTAACAGATGCAAGGCTTAACAGGCACACAATTTTTCAATGTATAATTTCAGTTACATCACACTGTAAATTTTTGCTATAAATTCTGTGTTAGGATCGAGCCCTCCACTATCACCTGATGAAGGAGCGTCGCTCTGAAAGCAAGTGTGCTTCCAATTAAACCTGTTGGACTATAACCTGGTATTGTGTGATGTTTAACTCTGTAGATCCTAAATGTGTAACTGGAGGGCTTTCCTCTTCTATTAATTAGGGAATCAGTTCAATGTGCTATCCTATAGTATCAGCGGGAGCATCACCGACAGCACTATCAGGGATCAGCAAATCTAGAGAGAGGGGAAGGAGAGATCCGAATCTGAGAACATTCGAATGGAATGTTCCAACAATGGATCAGAATCTGAGAACATTAGACTTGAATGTTCCAACAATGGACAGGATTTTATCCGAGGGTCTTTACTGGCTTTCTCAACCTTGGATCTCATTAGTTTTGCTGATCTAAGATGTATCGATGATTATTCAAGCTGGTTATTATCGCATCCTCGCTATAGATGCTGTTCATGGTAAGTCATTCTATCTGTTCATAAAGCCAGGTTAATTTGAATTGCTGCTCATATTATTTAAAATTTAGAAAGGTGGACGTCATTATTTGCAATTCCAATGAAATATTCCATTCCTCACAAATTATAACGTGCAAATTACTCATGACAAATTGCTCACCAATATGCGCAGAGGAACCAGACTGTTCTCAAATTCTATAATCTTTCTAGTCCTGCACAGATCTACATTTCTATATTCTCCCCACTCACTAATCCCGTCCAATACCACGATCATGATAAAACCATCTCCTCCCCAACGTCAGTGCATCTTCTGAATAAACCATCAATTGTGCCTTTGTTAAGTCTGGATACAGCTTATCATGTCCCTTCTAACCACATGTCAGTTGCAGAATAATTGCTCTTGAGTATGGTGAACTTATTCATTGACAGAACCTGTCAGACAGGCCGACACTGCAAGCTGCTTAAATCATTGACGCATAATCTAGGGGAACAATATACTAATCTGTTGATATATCATGAAGGAACTTTATGTAATTGAAGTGAAACCATTATCATTTGTGTGAAAACAAAGGCCCATCACAGTTTAAGATCAGCATAACAAACTGGCCTTGTCAGGACTGCACACATACCATGAGGGAAGAACAAATGTAAAGTTATCTCCCTTCCTCTGCCTGTTTTCCTTCTTCCTACACTTCATTTCCATTCAAGTAGATGACCATTCCCTATTTCAACAGCAAGCTTTCTGACTGAGTCTCTCTCCAAGAGTGATGTTCATCTCCCCAGGCACCTCTGGTGTTGGATTTACTGATGATGACATACAGATGTAAGGAACTTTTAAATTCCACATCGATGGCAGTACATAGAGAATGAATGGGTTTTAATGTCATAATAAAGATACGGCGACCGTGAAGTGAGGGAAATAAATTATTGTGATCATCACTGAGAGTGTTTTTGAGGCAGTATTTGGGGTATTATGGACAGATTTTTTTTCTCCATTGAATCGAGTGATCTCATTGCAATAGAGACAGTTTAAAGGAATTTCACCAGACTAATCCCTGGGCGACGGTAAAAGAGGAGTAAGTGAAGGTTAATCTGTAGCACTGTCAGAGACGAAGATGTAATTAAATTTAAATTTGATGGTGATGGACAATCACTCGTTATGCTGTACACAGACACTGAGAAGATGATGAATTCCATGGCTTGTAATTTAAATTTTACTCGGGATGCATGATTCTGGGTATTTACGTGCTTCGAGGAAAAAGTCTTCAGCTAAATCCTGCCTTGATTTCAGGGTCATTCTCTGTTACCTGAGCAGTTCAGTTAACCCCTTTTGTTAATGCTAATACGTGATGGTATCTGTGTGCAGATTGTTTTCTTCTCACAGAGGCAGTGAATGTCAGGAATTCTCAGGTTTAGAAAGTTAGGACAGCTATTTCACTGCAAGTATTTAAAGTGGAGGTAGATGGATGTTTGACCAGTCGGAGAGCTGAGGGGTTTGAAGAACTGGTAATTAAAGAGGAATTAATGCCAACAGTAGGTCAACCATGATCGCATACAATGCTGTGAGCATCAGAATTACCTACTCCTGTTTCTTATGTTCTTATATTCTCTCTTTGGAAAGTGAATGGTTGGAATTTACCTCGAAGTGATGTTATTGAATGTAGAGGACACTGAGAGAAAAGTATTTTCTGAGCCATCTCTGGGAAAGATATGGGCCCGATTTCACAGTGAATCTGGATCTATAACATGACCAAGAAATGAAACACCACTTGCAGAGAGGAGAAACTCTGTAAAGAGGTGGGAGGCTTCTTTCGTACCCAGCCTGGATTTCCCTTCACAAATTCCAACCCACACCAAACCACACAGTGTTGATTGACTGAATGACATCCTGTGTTACTGAAGTCCAGGTATTTGGAGCAAGTGGTCTCTATTTGCTCCTTTTCAGGTGGTTTTCAGGACTGAATGGAACTTAGGAACATAGCACTGAGGAGCAGGAGTGAGTCATTAGACACCTTGACATTGCTCGACCAGACAGTAAGATCATGGCTGATCTTATTGGCTGGTTTCCGCAGCACGATTCTGTCTATACACAATTTTCCTCCATTCACATGTCTGTCAAATATTGAACAAACTCAACATTCAACAAATGCAAACAACCAGGCACAATACTGGGAAACTGCACAAAGTCAAATACTCAAGCAGCACAATTCTGGAAGGCAACAGGCATTTCTCTATCATTATTGCTCCAATTCAATCAATTCTGCTGCAGTTTATCATTTTTTGATTTGTTCATGGAACGTGAGTGTTGTTGATAGACCAACATTTATGGACCATGTCTAATTACTCTGGAAGTCGTAGTGTTGAGCTGCCATCTTGGGAATAAACTTCTGGGGAAGAGAATTCCCATTTAAACAGCGCGTGAGAATTTCTCGTTCCTGCTCCGACCAATGTTGGAGAGTCAATGTTTACTTTTCCAGCCTCACTTCTCCACTGGTTACAACAAATTTGAAGTGTTACTTCGGTCATTTTCTCGAAAAATGTGAGACACAGAGTCACACGCGTACAGACACATACACCAATGCACATGTCTTAAGACAAAGAATAATAAAGGAAGATTTCCAGAGTTTCATAGTAGTTCAACTCATAACAAAAGGAAATGTGATCATGTGTCCCAACTGCTATTTTGTCTCCGAGGTTATACTACTCAAACAAGCTGCTGGTGTGAGACTTCTTCCTGGAACAGTTGGTTTGGTAGAATTGCCTTTCCTTCCCATGAATCCTCAACAGGAATCTTCAACGTTTGGTAAAGATGACTCAGGGATTTTTTTACTCTCACATTTTGCTGTCAGGAGTGACAAAGTAAGAAAGAGGTGAGCAATAGACTGTGGTTTACGCCCATAAGATCATCGGACATGGGAACAGAAATTAGGACATTCAGCCCATCGAGTCTGATCCACCATTCAGTTATGGCTGACAAGATCCTCAACCACAATCTCCTGCTTTCTCCCTGTAAGCCTTGATCCCTTTGATACTCAAGACCTACCTATCCCTTAAATATACTCAATGACCTGACCACCACTGCCTTCTGTAAAAATGATTTCCATAGATTCTCCACGTTCTGGCTGAAGACGTTTATCCTTATCTCCATTCTAAAAGGGGTTCCCTCTACTCTAAAGTTGTGTCCTTGGTTCCTAGAGTCTCCTGTCTCCATGACTTGACCTATCTGCCTATCTTCTTTTCCATCTATCCACTCTACCCTCCCCGACCTATCACCTTCATCCCCTCCCCAACGTACCTATTGTACTCCATGCTACTTTGTCCCCACCCCCAAACTTCTCTCACTTATCTCTCGACCTTCAGGCTCTCTGCCTGTATTCCTGATGAAGGGCTTTTGCCCGAAACGTCAATTTTACTGCTCCTCGGATGCTGCCTGAACTGCTGTTCTCTTCCAGCACCACTAATCCAGAATCTGGTTTCCAGCATCTGCAGTTATTGTTTTTACCCAGAGTCTCCTAAAAGTGGAAGTCTTCTCAACATCCACACTGTCCCAGCCATTCAGTATTCTGTATGTTTAAATTAAATCCGACCCACCCCCCACCCAATCGCTCTGAACTCCATCAAGAACAGACTCAGAGTCCACAAACATTCTCATATGTTAAACTTTTCATTCCTGGGACCATTCTCGTGAACATCCTGTGAACCTTTTCCAAGGACAGCACATCTTTCCAGAGATATGGGACTCAAACAGCGCACAATACTCCAAATGTGGTCTGACCAATGCCTTATAGAGCCTCAGAAGTACGTCCCTGCTTTTAAATTCAAATCCTTTCAAAATAAATGCATTCACTGCATTTTCCTTCCTAACTACTGAATCAACCTGCAAGTTTACATTGATAAAGTCCTGGAGTAAGACTCCCAAGACATATGAATTTTGTGCCCATTTGGAAAGTAGTCCATGTTTGTAGTCCTCCTATCAAAGTATATGTTCCTACAATTTACACTTTATACTCCACCTACCACTTCATTGCCAATTATACTAACCTGTCCAAATCCTTCATGAGCCTCCCTGCCTCTTCGCCGTCACCTGTCCCTATTTTTGTATCATCTTAAAACGTTGCCAGAATGCCTTCAGTTCCTTCATCTGGATCGTTAATGTATTAAGTAAAAAGTTGTGGTACCAGCACTGAGCCTTATGGAACATCACTTGACACGGACTGACATCCTAGGATGGACACTTTTATCGGCACTCTGCTTCCTGCCAGGCAGCCAAACCTCTGTCCATGCCAGTACCTCGCCTCTAACACCATGGGCCCTGGCCTTACTCAGTAACCTCCTGTCGGCACATTGTCAATGACCTTCTTGAAGTCCAGGTGTATGACATCCATTGGCTTTCCTTTTTCGAAGCTGCTCTTCACGTCCTCAAGGTTTTCCAACAGACTTTTCAGGCACGACTTCCCCTTGATGAAACCATGCTAACTTTGTTATACTTTACCATCCACATCCAAGTGTTCAAAAATCTCTTCCATCACCATGGATTCCAGGAGGTTACCCACAGACCAAGTTTAAATTGATAAGTCTAGAATTTTGCGTCTTATACCTTAATCTTTTTTTAAACAGCGGTACCACTTTAGCGATTTTCCAGTCCTCTCGTAATCTCCCTGAATCGATAGATTCCTGAAAGATCACCACTAACGCTTCCACTGTCTCAACACCTACCTCCCATAGAACTCTGGAGTGTAGTCCATCTCGTCCAGGTGAATTACTTACCGTCAGGCCATTCAGTTTTTCCAGCACCTTATGCTTGGTGATGGCCACCTTACCCAGCTCAATTTTAATGTGTGAAGACTGACCCGACGTAATTATTCAGCTCATCAGCCATTTCCTTGTTCCACAATATTATCTCGACTGTATCAATTTCTAGCGATCAAGTGCACATTTTTTTGCGTCTCGTTAGCATTTCATATATCGAAATAAGCTCTTACAGTCTTTCTTTACATGACTAGCTTACTTCATATTTAATATTCTCACACTTATTTCTTTTTTTTGTTGTTCTCTGTTGGTCTTTGCAAGTGCTACAATATGGCAGTGAACATGGCCGTTAATTAAACCAAACACCCAGAAAAGCTCACCTCACCTCGTAATCAATTATAATATGAGTGACAGAGAACTCCCAAATTTTACTATTTAAAGAAAATAACGTCAATTTATTTTTAACTCTAAAAGTGAACATGACACAACAACTATTCAGAACTCTACACCCCCCCGCACACACAACTGCTTATTATCTGCCCCCAACTCTATAACTATATGCCGTTTCAATAAGATACTTATGAAGATAAAATCAACAATTTTTCAAAACCTTACAGCTGCTGCCGACCTCTGTGACGTAACTCTTCCGGCTGAGGAATTCCCTGGGTCATCATATTTCTGTTTATTGTGAATATGTTTCATATGAAAAAAAAATCTATGATAGAAAGAATTTCCTAATTTCTTGCAGTGCAAAATAGTTGACCCCCAGGATTCTTCCATCTCGATGGCATCTGCTCTCACCTCAATTTTCAAAATATATAGATTTTTATATCCCCAGGATTAAATCATCTCACTGGTTCGATGTTGGCAAAACAATAAATTCAAACTCAATTTGCTTTCAGTGACAGAGAGAGTAAAGGAAAGAGAATGTTGCATGAAATAGTGAGAGTGGTGAAGCAAGAGCCTTTTTGGGGGGCAGGTGCTATAACATATACAGAGACTGTGAGGAAGTAGAGAGAATACGGAGAAACTTATCCTGGCAGTGCGGGGAAGGTTATTGATGCTTGTCCTGTATTGATGGGTCATCTCAGCATCGGGGTGAGCCTCCCCAATGTCTTGCCCACGTCTATCACAAATAACACCACAGAACACATCCCTCAACTTCTTCAGAATCAGTTTGTGTGGATCTTGCAAACAAGGAGGAACAAACATTGGTGCCTTACATATATAAACCAAAACTGTTGTGCAAATTTTGTGCATCCTCTGCTCTGGAAATTAGATATGCAAATATTGTGGTACTGCAGTAATCCTTGATGATCTAAAATTGCAAATAAACTGCGTTAACTAAATGATTGCTTATACTATTAAAAATAAATTCCATAAGTGTATATTAGGTAGGTTGAACAGTATGTTGTGAACCAAATTAGAGAGCAGGTTATATCGGATTTGGCGTTGTGTGGTAGAAGGACTAATTACTAACCTTGCTGTGAAGCAGCGTTTGAGCATTAGTGCCATTAATATGTTGTATTTTACATGGCGGCTGCATACAATATACAATTTTCGAACTTTACCCTCAAATATCATGGACTCCCGGAGGCTAAAGGGTCAAGTGATTTGGACAAATACAATATGACATTTAGTGTGAGACAAACAATGGTTGTTATTGATCGAATTACTGCAAAGTCTGAAAAATATGTACATATCACAAAGTTACAGACAGCAAAGAAAGAGAAGGTGACTCAATGACGGTTAACGTAAGAAATTAAAGATTGCATTAAATCAAAGGAAGCACCTTCAGAAGAATTCCAGCTATTGTGGAAACCTGAACATTCTGAGAGATTTACTTTTCTGAAAAGAAGGCCGAAGAAAGTGTGAAGGAAATCAGAAAGAACATGAATACAAACAAACAGGAAACACACAGACTGCTCAATGTACTAAAGAAAACAAAAGTAAGGCCAAATGAGGAAATTTGTAAGGTAGAGGAGAATTTATTGTGGGGAACAAGGAAATGTCAGAGAAACTAACCAGCTACTTTCCATCTGTCTTCATGGAGAAAGCTCCAGGAAATTCCTGTGATCACATGGAACTTGTGAAAATAAAGATATAAAGTCAATTCGTATCAACAACAAGGTGGTACTTGAAAATGGAGCGAGATTGATCATTGCTATGTCTGATGGGACAGATGTACTTCATATCAAAATACCAGAAGTAAAACAGCATATTAATTGAGCTGTCGGTAACTGTGTTTTATCTTCCTGTACGTTCTGCAAAGGCCATTGTAAATGACTGTACGGTAGTAAACATGATCCAACTATATACACAGACAAGAAGAGATAATGTGGAGGACGGCAGATCAATTATTTTGACATCTGTGGTGACACAGTTGGAGTCTATTATATAAGATGTCATATTGGATATTTAGGGATAAACAGCAACATTGCAGATAATCACTATACATTTTGACAGAGAAATCATACCTGACAAACTTCGGAATTGTTTGAAGTTGTTTCTTGCAGTATACACAATGGACAACCAGTGGAAGTGGTGTGTTTGCATTTTCAAAAGTCTTTCTATAAGAAGTCATGCAGTGAGTTCATAAATGCAATTAGCGTGAATAGTATTTGGAAGAATACATGTAATGGGAAAGGTAAAGCTAGTTTGGGCTTCTTTTTAGGGAATGGCATTAGAGACGTAAAGACATCATGATGCAATTGCTAGAGTGTTGAGAGAGTAACTCGAGTATTGTGTAGTGTTGGTGACATAATCTAAGAAAGAGTATACTGATCACAGAGGACGTGCAATGGACATTCTCCAGATTAATCCCTCAGATGACAAGGTTTTCCGATGGGGAGTTTTGTCATGTGACCTCTCCAGTTTCAATGAACGGCAGGTGATCGCAGTGAAATCTAGAAAATCTACAGAACATGTGACAAGGTGGAAATAAAGAGAATGTTTCTCTGGCTGTCCACTCAACATTCCTGTAGAAGGGCTGATGCCCGAAACGTCGATTCTCCTGTTCCTTGGATGCCGCCTGATCTGCTGCGCTTTTCCAGCAACACATTTTCAGCTCTGATCGCCAGCATCTGCCGTCCTCACTTTCTACTCTACATTTAAGGCAAATAAGCACAGTATAATGGACAGGCCATTTCAGACCATAATAACGAGGAAATTCTTCACTCAGATGAGACTGACTAACAGAAGGCCATGGAAGCCTGCTGGCAGGGCAAGATTAGGGAGAAACCCTAAATATTCTACATGTATGCCAAGTGGATTAGAACAAGCAGGGAGCAGGTATGATATATCAATGACTTGCCAAGTTGCATCCAAACTCAACTTCATGGTAGAAGGCTACTTGTGTGACTGGAGACCAATGTCTCCTGGTGTATCGCAGAGATCAGTACTCTGTCCCTTATTATTTGTGGTATTGATAAGTGATGCTAATGTGAAGTGGGTAGGGGAGTATGATAAGCACGATTGTGCTTGACAGAAAGATTGGCCAGGTGGTTGGCAGTGAGGCGGAAGGCCTTATGTTACAGGAAGATGCAGATGGATTGGTCAGATGGGCAGGACAATGCCAGATGGAATGTAACCCTGATGAATATGAGACTATGTGCTTTGGAAGAAGGAACCAGATATGGGAATATTCACTGAATGACAGCACACCATGAAACTCAGAGAGTGCTTCTCCACACATTCCTGAATGTCACTGGTTATGATCATTGATGAGTTAGGCAGAACCGTAGGAATAGTCTTTGTTCGTTGACCCAAACATTATAAGTTTGGTAAGGCCAAAGTAAACACTGTGTGCAGTTCTGGCAGCCATATTACAGAAAGGATGTGATTGTGCTGGATGAGATGCAGAGGAGATTCACTGAGATGTTCCCTGGGATGGAACATATGAGCTGTGGAGAGAGGCTGATAGGCTCGAGCTGTTTCCCTTGGAGCAGAGAAAGTTGAGTGGGTAAGTAATTCAGATTTAAGATTACAAGGGGCATGGACAGAGGGAATAGACAGCAGCTGTTCTTTTTATTCGAAGTGTCAGCTTCCTTCCAGTCACAAACCAGGGAATGGAGAAGGGAAAACAGAGAAACATGACACAACTACTTCACTTCTGTCTTCACAAAAAAAGAGATAAACAAAGCTTTCCCAGCAATAGGAGAAAACCTGAGACTGAGGAGAAAAGAATATAGCATGAAATTAGAAAATAAAATAATTTGAAGAACTTAGTGGAACTGAAAATAACGGGCTTCAAAAAAAATCAACACACAATGATGAAATGGGAAACGTATTTGAGAAACTTACTGGCACATTAAATACAGAAAAGCAATAGAACATAGAACTTAGAACAGTACAGTACAGAAAAGTTCCTTCAGCCCACGATGTTGTGCCGACCATTGATCCTTATGTGAGGTAAACTTAATGTACGAACCCCCAAATGTCTGTGGCCATATGCATGCCCAGCAGTCTCTTAAATATGCCCAATGACCTCGCTTCCACAACTGGTGCTGGCAACGTATTCCATGCTCTCACAATTCTCTGCATAAAGAACCCGCCTCTGACATTCCGTCTATACTTTCTGCCAAACAGCTTAAAACTGTGACCCCTCGTGTCCTGGGAATTTCTGCCCTGGGAAAAAGTCGATGACTATCAACTCTATTTATGTCTCTCTTTGTCTTGTACACGTCAGTTAGGTCCCCCTCTACCTTCATTTTTCCAATGAAAAAAGTCCTAGCTCAGTCAACCTCTCTTCATAAGATAAGCCCTCCATTCCAGGCAGCATCCTCGTAAACCTCCTCTGAACTCTCTCCAAAGCATTCACATCTATACTATAATAGGGCAACCAGAACTGGACACAGAATTCCAAGTGCGGTCTAACCAAAGTTTTATAGAGCTGCAATAAGATCTCACGGCTCTTTAACTCACTCCCCCTGTCAATGAAAGCCAAAACACCATATGCTTTCTTAACAACCCTGTCCACCTAGGTGGAAATTTTAAGCGATCTATGTACCTGCACACCCAGATCGCACTGTTCCTCCACACTGCCAAGACTCCTGGCTTTAATCCTGTACTCAACTTTCAAGTTCGACCTTCCAAAATGCATCTCTTCGCATTTATCCAGGTTGAACTCCATCTGCCACCTCTCAACCCATGTCTGTATCCTGTCAATGTCACACTGCAGCCTACAACAGCCCTCTATACTGTCAACGACACCTCCAATCTTTGCGTCATCTGCAAACTTGGTAATCCATCCTTCAATCTCCTCAGCCAAGTCATTAATTAAAAATTACAAAGAATTGAGGAAGAAGAACAGAGCCGTGTGGAACACTACTGACTACTGACTTCGAGGGAAAATACTTTCCTTCCATCACCACTCGCTGTCTTCTGTCGAACAGCCAATTCTTTATCCAGTCTGCTAAATTTCCCCGTATCCCATTCCTCCTGAACTTCTGAACGAGACTACCATGGGAAACCTTATCAAATGCCTTGCTGAAGTCCATTTACACAACATTCAAAGTTTGACCCTCATTAACTTGCCTAGTAACATCCTCAAAGTACTCTATAAGATTTGTGAGGCATGCCCTCCCCCTCACAAAGCCGTGCTGACTGCATTTAATCAAGCCATGCTCTTCCAGAAGGTCATAAATCCTTTCACTCAGAATCCTTTCTGATACCTTGAAGACGACAGACGTGAGACTGACTGTCTGTAATTGCCGTGGATTTCACTATTTCCTTTCTTGAAGAGAGGAATTACATTTGCCTCCCTCCAGTCCTCAGGTACGAGTCCACTGTAGAGCGAGGATGCAAAGATCTTTGCAAGCGGCGAAGCAATCACATTTCTCGCTTCCCAAAGCAGCCGAGGCCAAATCTGGTCTGGCCCTGGCGACTTGTCAATCTTAATGTTTGTCAACATTTTCAGCACATCCGCTTCCTCAATCTCTATCCGTTCCAGCGTGCTTACCTGCTCGTCAATGGTTTCATTCTCTACAAGGTCCTTTTCCTTCGTAAAGACAGAAGCAAAAAACTCATTTAGGGCTTGCCCTACCTCCTCAGACTCTATACACAAGTTCCCTATGCTATCCCTGATTGGCCCTACTCTTTCTTTGATCATTCTCTTATATCCTCACATACATGTAAAATGCCTTTGGATTCTCCCTAATCCGTCCTGCCAAGCCTTTTTCGTGCCCCCTCCTGGTTCTCCTCAGACGATTTTTGAGCTCCTTCCTCGCCTGCCTGTAATCCTCTAGAGCTGAGCAAGACCCTTGCCTCCTCCACCTTACGTAAACTGCCTTCTCTCTTGACGAGAAGCTCCTCCGCTCTCATCATCCAAGGTTCCTTTATCTTTCCCCTTCTTGCATGTCTCAGAGGAACACATTTATGCATCACTCGCAACAATTGTTCCTTAAACAGTTTCCACATGTCTATAATGCCCTTTCCATCGAAAAATTGCTCCCATTCCATGCTTCCCAAGTCTGTCTGAAAGCATCATATTTTCCTTTTGCCCAATTAAATATCCTCCCATTGTGCCTGCTTCTCTCCTTCTACATTACTATGTAGAATGTGAGGCAGTTGTGGTCACTATCACCAAAATGCTCTCCCACCGCAAGATCTGACACCTGCCACGGCTCATTGCAGGCCACCAAATCTAAAATGGCCTCTCCCCTCGTCGGCCTGTCAACGTACTGAGTTCGGAAACCCTCCTGAATACACCTTACAAAAACAGCTCCTTCCAAACCACCTGTTTGAAGGTAATTCCAATCAATATTGGGAAAGTTAAAGTCACGCATTACAACAACCCTATTACATTCAGACTTTTCCAAAATCTGCGGACCTATGCTTTCTTCAATGTCCCTGCTGCTATTGGCGGGGCTGTAGAAAACCCCTAATGAGGTGACTGCTCCCTTACAGTTCCTAATTTCCACCCATACTGACTCAGTAGGCAGACTCTACTCAATAATGGTAACTTCTGTAGCTGTGATACCCTCTCTGATCACCCTCTCTAAGAGAGGCAGTGAGCTTGGATTTTCAGCAAGATTTTGAATTAGGTCCCAAGCCTCGTGTGCAAAGTAAAAGCACATGGAATAGGGGATAATATATGGACATGGTGTTACAGTAGGAGAGCTGACAGGAAACAGTGAGTAGGAATAAATGGATGGTTTTTCAGTTTGGAAGGCTCCTGCAGCATCGCAATGATTGGTGCTTGGGCCCCAGATATTCACAATACAACTCAAACATCTCGTTGAGGGAATAAAATACAAGGTTTCCCAAGTCTGCTGACGGAACTAGGATTTTGAAAGGTAAGGATGATGTGTAAACAATTTCAAGGTGATTGAGACAAATGGAGTGAATGAGTAAATATGTGGCAGATGAAGAGCAGTGTGTACAGATGTGATGTTGTCTACTTTGTTGGGAACAAGAGAATGCCAGAGGAACATTTGAAAAGTGAGTGGTTGAGAAATGTCGTTCTATGAAGGGAAATAAACTTATTTTTTGTTTTTGTTTGGACAAGCCTCCGCGTTCTATGCAGGTCAGTGAGTTCTGAAGGCAGAAGCCAATACTGGGAATACATTATCACACAGACCAGTTTACACAGACCCACCAATTGGGGATCTGTAACATTGAAAAGCATCTAGGATCTCCCTGTACGACAGGCACTGGAAGTCATACTGCAGGAGCAGAAAGCAATTAGGAAGATAAATGGTGTGTTGTTCTTCATTTCAGGAGGATTTGATTCCAGAAGTAAGGGTGTATTACTGCAGCTGTACAGGGCTTTGGTGAGATCCCATCTCGAACATTGTGCAGTGTTGTCATTACCCAACAAAGGAATAACCTGACTCTGGGGGTTGCAGCAAAGAATGACCAGACTGATTTCTGGGATGACAGGCTTGTTGTGGGAGCAGAGTTTGGGGCAACTGGGCCTATATTCCATGGGCTTTAGGAAAGTGAGTGGGGATCTCACTGAGATATATAAAACACTGGCAGGGAGGAGACAGATTGGAAGCAGGGATGATAATTCACCTGGCTGGGACGTCGAAAACAATGGGCCACAGTATTAGGTACGGTCAGGTCACACTTGATTGAGATTAGAATCTGCACTCAGACTAATGAACCTGGATAATTCTCTCCCACGTTAGACGGTGGAAGACAAGGCACGAAAGACTAATCAGGATGTCCAGACACTGAAGGGATGGGGGAGAGAGCTGGAATACTGGAAATAAAGGACGGGCGATCATTATATTGAATTGGGTCGTAAACTCGACACACCAAACGGACCACTGCAGTTCCTATTTTATAGCTTCACAAGGTTAATCACATTAAGCGATATGTACAATATGTAGGGAAAGTGCATTGAGAAGATGTTCATCTGTGAACTAGAAAGGGGAGGCTCAATGTACTGTATGGCCTACTCCATTCCTGATGTTTCTGTGTGGTCCGTGGGAAAGCTCTACAAATGTTGACACAAACTCTGAGATCTTAGTTAGGAGGTCTCTGCAGGGTCAACAGGACTGTGTTTCCCGTTCCCTTTTCCGATTCCGAGGCTAGTGCTGTGTGTTCTGTCCTGGTTTGTCCTTTAAGACCTCGGAGCAGTTTGGTACAATACAATATCTTCGTTAACTGTTTCAGAAACCCTTGAAGAGTTTATCACATGCCTGTTTGTCTGAAGTCACTTTTAGGCCAGAAACCACAGGAGATTTGTTTCCTGAAAGTACATCGGGGAAACATATTGGTGTGTACAATCAATACTGGCTTCAAGGTCACTGTTACTGACACCAGATTAGAGATCACGATATTTAATTAATTGTTTTTAACTTACCCCCCCAGCTGCCATATCATTAGTCTGGTCTGGATTAGTAATCCAATGACATTTCCACAACTGCACCATCTCCACATGGGGACCCAACGGAAACCACACTCAGCAGGTTTTCTCTGTGCTGCTCGACAGCTCTGTCAAAAATAATTCACACCAATTTGACTGTCGTGATGAGACTGAGGGAGTTGGAGTTGGTCAGATTATAATTATTGTCCTCTTAAGGGTCTGGGCATAGCTGAGTAATTTTCCACATTTCCAGGGAGATATCAGAGTTGGAGCTGGAATGAAACAGCTTCCCCAGGGACACGGCTTGTTGTGCAGCACAAGTCTTCAGTCCTATTGCAGGAATGGGATCAGGGCCCATTGCCTTTGACGTATCTAATGTGTTCAGCTGTTTCTTCATGTCACGGGCAGGGAATCGAATTGGTTGAAGACTGATCTGTGATTCTGTGGGCATCATGATGACGGTGAGTTGAATCATCGACTCAACACCCCTGGCTGAGGATGGTACAGATATTATTACCTTGTCTTTTACACTGATGTGCAGAGCTGATCCATTGATAGGATGGGGATTATTGTGGAACCCACTCCACCAGTTAGTTTTTTAATCGTCTATCACGATTTTTGTCCGGATGTGGCAGGCTGCAGAGCTTCAATCTGGGTGTGTTAACCTTGTGAGAATTTCGCCCTCTCTATCATATGAATTGGTTTAATTATATTTGATAGGATTAATTGTCGCATGTATCTAAGTAGAGTGAGTCCCTTTGTTTATACGCAGTTCTGGCAGATCATAGTGAGAGTTGGAGCTGCCTTTTTTTAAAGAGACATGGAGTGGCCGAAATTTAAAAGTCTACTTCAACTGTCTGTTTTTGAACAGCCGCAAAATAGCCAGAATTTAAAATAGGTTGTTTCAGCATTAGTGAAAAAAGGCTTTTGAGAAGGTAATTACTCCAAGGCAAAACAAAGAATAATCTGATTCGCAAGATTCTGAAACATGCTAACGTAGTGATAAAGACCGTTCTTTGTTTTAAATTGATGATTTGTAACAGAACACGGATGAAATAATGAAATTGGAGCAGAAAAACTTTGAAGAATCATTACGAAAGGTAACTTATTCTGATCTCATTAAGGATGTGTTCAGCCACAATAACAGCAACTCAAATTGTCTTTACGAAGCTGGCCGTGCCTTTGAAACTATTTACAATAGTGATAAGTTCTAGTTACAGATTTGGTAAATAATCATGGAGACAGATTTCAACGTAATAATAAAATCTTAAAGAGATGCCAGGCATTTTCAAAGAAAGGTTAACAGTAAAAATAATAATAATAATAATATGAATTTTGTAACAGAATCAACTTTTTAATGCAAAATATGACAATGTAATTTGTAAGAGATAGCCTGCCCAATGGAGAATAGAAGGAATGCAATCATTCAAGATAAACAATGATTGGCATGACTAAAAAGAGCATAGCCCTGAACTTTGGAATGCATTATAGAAAGATCCCAAGGCCTAGAGATAACAAAAGCCGTTAAACATCTGAAACAAATAAGAACTTAGGGCTGTCCCTGGGAGTGTCCATCATTGATTAATTGTTTTACAAGATTGGTTCTGCAGAAGGGGTGTGGAGGGGACACTGTCTACGTTGTGTATGATCATTGCAACACAGACCATATAACAATAATGTTTTTTGTTGTAAAACCGAAGTGTATCCTTGATCTCTCTTTTGATCTGAGCTGAGGATTAAGGAAACCATTGTCTTCTCATGTCAAATCCAGCTTCGAGGAAGATACTTTGGTACTCTCCTTGCATTAACCTGTTATATCCATGTCCCTTTCCATCGCTACAGTAAACATGACTGAATTGTGGTCACTATCACCAAATGTTCACCTATCTCCAAATCAAACATCTGGTCTGGTTCATTACCAATACCAAATCCAATTTGGCCTCATCCCTTGTTGGCCTATCTACATACTGTGTCAGTAAACCATTCTGCACACACTGGACAAAAACTGACCTGTATAAAGTACTTGAACTGTAGAGTTTCCGGTCAATATTTGGAAAGTTAAAGTCCTCCATAGCAAGTACTCTGTTACTTACGCTCCTATCCAGTATCATATTTGTTATCCTTTCCTCTACATCTCTGGAACTTTTCAGAGGTCTATAGAGAACTCTCAACAGGGTGATCTCTCCTTTCCTGTTTCGAACCACTTCCCATACTACCTCTTGGACGAGTCCTAATCAACAATCCTTGCTGCCACCGTAATACAATGACACCCTCCCCCCTTTTAATAACTTCTCTGTTCTTAATGATGGAACTAAACCCCAGAACTTACAACAATCATGTTAGTCCCTGATCTATCCATTTCTCCAAAATGGCTAGAACATCAAGCTGTAAAACTGCACAATTTGGAAACAGGCAGTGATTGGAGGGGTGTTAAACGAAGATAGATCAGAAGACAGCACGAGGGGTGAGAGACAGAATCAGACAGAAAATGGAAGTTTTATTTATCAATTCTCATGGATGGCATAGCCTTTGTCTTGTGCCATACCCTCTGAGCATTGTGTTGATACTGGCTGTGGTTGCAGATCATTTATCGCCAATAATATCACAGAGCTGAGTTGCTGACAGTTGAAGAGAGTCCAAAAGGCAAAGCGATTTTTTTACAGCGAGAAGGTGGATTAATTTAAATAGACTGGGTGAACAGCAGCAGAAACTGAGAACCCCACCTCGCCACTGTGATACTGCGCCAGAGCAACTCAGTGAGGTGGATCATAACAGAGGGGAAATCAGCATCTCAGCTGCGCGTCAAACAATGATTGATAAAGTTTGTACACCACGTCCACGGTTTTGTAATGCACATTTCAATTTATGTAGCTCAATACCATGAGTGACTTTAAAGTATCTAATCACATTGTACTTTCCGTAATTTAGTATGGAGAGAAAATGATTTTGTCCCTGTATTTTGTGTTCAAAAACAGAGTTTAGTCCTCATTCCTCACTTTAGATGCATCCTTGAATCTGTTCTCCATATGAGTCATAAAGAGTAACATTCCAATACTGATGACTGGGGAATATTACTGTCTCTCCCTTCAGTCTGTACTGCCATGTCCCCCAATGCTCGCTGTATTCTGTCTCCTTCACCATGCCATACTCATACTGCAATTGAAGTCCAGTAAATAACACTTCGTCACACTTCATTAACATCAATAGCATCAATAGCCCAACCCTCATCTGCCCCCTCTGATCCTGGAATAACAAACTGAATTGCATTTTTCACATACAATTCTCAGTTAATATATCCATGCCATTTGTCTGTTATAACCCCATGTTGTCTCAGGCACACATGCCCCTCAGATTATGAACTATAAAAATTGTCTCAATGTTTTATTGAAATTATAATGGTTTATCACTAGTTACAGAATTTATGTTTGCATTTATAAACAGAGAAGCATGTTTACATTCTGAAAAAACTCCAGCCTTACTCCCATATCCAAGGCAGATTGAATGGTTACACTCAATTGATCTACTAGCCTCAACATTTGCTCCATCAGTCACCCTTACAGACCGCATCCAGAATGTCAAAATTTTAATCATTGTTTTGAATTTTAATAAAACAATATTGCATTGAAAGGCGTTGGCTGGAGCTATTTTTTCAGTGACTGTGATTGATATCAGTCTCCGTGGATCCGAAATGCGTCAAAAGAGAGTTGGCCTATTCTATTAATTCGGGACTCAGTTTAATGTATTATCCCATAGTATGGGCGGAAGCATCACCGACAGGACTAACAGGGGTCAGCAGCTAGATAGATGGGGGAGGAGAGATCAGACTCTGAGAACAATAGACTGGAATGTTCAAATAATGGATCAGAATCTGAGAAATTTAGACTGGAATATTACAATAACACACAACAGTTTATCCTCGGGTCGTTACTACCTTTCTCAGCCTTGGATTTTATTAGCATCACGGATCGAAGATATCCTTTAGATTATTTAAGGTGGTTACTATCCCATCCTCGCTACAGTTGGTGTTCCTGGTAAGTCATTCCATCTGACCATTAAGCCAAGGTTAACTGAATTGCTGTCCATATTCAAATTTTAGATTTTGAAAGTCATCATTTTCAGATCCAGTCAAAAAATGTATTCTTTGCAAATTATAACTGGCAAATTGCTATTCACAACTTACTCAACAATGCGCGAGGAGAAACCAGACTATTCTTAATCTCCATGATCTTTTTTCTGCATTCATATGTACATTTCTACATATTATCCCCACTCACCAATCCTGCCCAAGACTACTATCAGGACATTTTAGTCTCCTTCTCAGCCTTAGTGCAACTGCTGAATAATCCATCGTTTGCGCCTTATATCTTAAATCCAGATATAACTCTTTCAAATCCCTTCTAACTATGCTTCTGTCACAAAATATTTGCACTTGAGATGGTTAGTTTGTTCTCTCCACAGAATCTGTCAGATGGACAGACAGAGCATGGTGCTCATGTAATTGAATCTTAATTGAGAGGCAGAGAATAATAATCTTTTAATATCCCATGAGGAAGTTGATGGAACGCAAATGAAATCATCACCACTTGCTTTAAACAGAAGCCTATCTGCTTGCCTCATGTCCTGTAGAGAAGTCAATGGGTCATCGTTCCGTGGTCAGGTCTCTGTGTAACTGCAAAACCACAGCAATGTTTTTTACTCTTTACTGTCCTGTGGAACAGCTGAACCAGCCACTCAGAACAATATCGGCATAATATGCTGGCCTGACAAGGACTGCACACATCCCGTGAGAGCAGAACAAAAGAAAAGATAACTCCCTTCCTCTGCCCGATTTCCATGCTCCTGCAAGTCATTTCCATTCAGGTAGGTGACCATTTCCTGTTTCGAGCGAGTTCTTTCTGATTGAGTGTCCATCAGAGAGTGATATCCATCTCCATCGTCACCTCTGGTGATGAATTTATTGATGCTGATGTACAGTTGTAAGGATCTTCTACATTCCACATCATTTGCAGTGTAGAGAGAAGTAATGGCTTTTTACGGTACAAGAAAGAAGCTGAGACAGCTAAATGAGAGAACAGAATTATTGTGATCAACCCTGAGAGTGTTGCTGAGATAGTTTTTGGGGTATTGTGGACAGAGTTTCTCTCTTTTATAAGGAATAATCCTCTTGGCAGAAAGAGTATAAAGGAGTTTCACCAGACTCATTGTTGGGATGATTATACCATCTGAGGCGCTTTGTGGGAATAAGCTGTGACTGCATTGAACCTTAAGTGTATGGACAGTCACTCATTATGTTCCAAACAGAGACTGATACTGTGATAAATTCTATGGCTTGTTTGTAATTTGTTTTACATGATTCTCGATAGTTTAAGAGCCTCTGAGAACGTTCCTCTCACTCCACGCCACTCCCCACTAAGATTGAGAGAGAAAGGGAGAGGGAGAGAGAGAGCCAGTCTTTGACTAAACTCTCCCAACATTAACACAGTACATTTGGTATGTGATCCTGCATAGAACTTCACGTTATGTACAATCCTGACAGCAGGCACAATACCTTCATACTAAAACAGTTAACTCTTCAAAACCAGCTTCTGACCTCCATGGAGAACATGTGCCCATCTTCTCGGAGATGGAAGATAAATCTTTGCGACTTGGCACAAAACATTTGACATCTTTCCTCACTGCCGGCAAAACAGGCTGGAGTATCATGTGTCCCACAGGCAATGGAGCCACGAGGAGCATTGTGAGCCGTCTGTGAGTTCATTCTCTGCTCCATTGGTTTTTCAGGTTGAAGCATCAATGGCACCCTCCTGGTCCTATGTAAGATTCTTGAGGGGCTAAATGGCCTCCTCCTGGTCCCAGGGAACAGGTTCAAAGGCCTGATTGGGCTCTGCCTGTTCTTGTTTAACAGCTCATGTACTGACCCGACCCCTCCTCTTCCTGTGGAACAGGCAGGAGGATTGATTGGGCTGTCCCTCTTCTTGTTCACTCATTTCGATGGTTGAATGACTTCAACATATCCGTGTGCAGACAGCTTAAGGTGCTGATGAGCCCCTGTTTTAACTGTGGAAATGTGCAGTGTCTGGCCGTGTTGTCACATGAATGTTAACGACACTTTAACAGCACAAACCTGAATGCTGTCTAGGTCTTGCTGCATATGGACACAGAGACTGGTTCAGGAGCTGAGGGGTGACAATATGTTCTGAATATTGTGTGATCTTCAGTGATCACCCTGCTCTGATCTTATGATGGATGGCGGGCACCGGGGGTTCGTAGACGTTGACAAAGGAGCTGAATATGTTTGTGCTGAGGAAGTTAACCTGAGGATCTCCTGAAGAGATGTCCTGTGGCTGAGAGGATTGGCAGCCACAGCACAAGAACATCTTCCTTTGTGCTCTGAAAGACCTCAACCAGTGAGGAGGGTACACCTGATTCCCATTAAGTTCAAATAAGTAGGTGGTCCCGATGACATCCTCAGTCAAATACTGCCTTTATATCAAGGCCATGCACTCTGTCCTGAGCCCCTGTGTTCACCTCTTGTTCATATCAATAGGTGACAGTGTCTGATTGGGGAGTGTTTTCCTCTCACAGAGAGTAATCAATGTCAGGAATTATCTGGGCGAGAGAGTTAAGGGAGCTAGATCACAAAAAGTATTTAAAGAGGAGGTAGATGTATATTTGACCTGTCAGAGAGCTGGTGGGTGTGAAGGAGTGGGTATTAAAGACGAGTTAATGCTAACAGTAGATCAGCCATGATCGTATACAATGGCTTCACCGTCCGAATTAACTGATACTGTTCCTTATGTTCATATTTTCTGTAATTACAAGGTTAAAGGTTGCAATGTTCCTCGATGTTCTATTATTGAATGTTGTAATCAGAGAGAGCAAAGCACTTTGAGTCATCTCTGGATGAGGTTCGGGGCTTTATTCAAAATGAATCTTGGTCTAGACAATTACCAACAAATGAAGCACAAGTTGCAGAGAGGAGGCACTCTGTAAAGAGACCAGAGGCGTCTTTCGAACCCAGACTAGTTTTCCAAGTAACATTTTCCAACCCACCCCAAACCGTGTGTGACAGTTTGGAGGGATTGAATGAGATCCTGTGTTACTGTGGACCAGGGTATTTGGAGCAAGTGGCCTCCATCTGCTCCAGTGCAGGAGCTGTGAGGGACTGAATGCAACATAGCAACATGGGACTGTGGAGCAAAAGTGTGTCATCAGACACTGTGTCACTGCTCCACCACACACTATGATCTGATTATGGTCTCAGCAGCACTTTTCTGTCTGTGTACCATTTTCCTACTCTCATTTATCTGTCAAATGTTTAACGTACACAATTTTGGAATAAATGGAAATATCCAATCATCACAAAGTTTAATAGCCTTTTGAGAATCTCTTGATCGTGCACTGACCAATGTCGGAGGGTTACTGATGTCTTTTCCCACTCCTCTACTGGTGAAAGCAAATTTTAAATGTAACCAGTTGAGTGCCGTGGCCAATGAAATAGGTATCAGACTCGATAATTTTCTACAAAAATGTGGGACAAAGAAATTTGAACTCTGAACGAATGGTAAAATAATCGAGTGTCCAAATATTTTTCTGCCTTTGAAGTTATTCTGCTCACACAAATGTCTAGGAATGCGGATTTTTCGCGGAACAGTTGGATTTGGCTGAATTCCCTTTGCTTCAGGCAATGGAGAGATTCCTATGAATTCTCACCATGAATCCTCCACGAGTGGTAAAGATGACTCAGGGATTTTCCGCTCTTACACCTTGTTTTCAGGCACATCAAAGTAAGATAGAAAGACCAATTGGCTGCTGCTTTAGAGGCAGTTAATATTTTTCTTCCTCTTCGTGTGGAAAAATACTGTAATGTTAACTGAACAACAAACTGAGCCATGTGCACTCTCCATGAATATTCTATGGAATGGATGATAATAGACTGTATGCTGTATGCCGGTGCATCATTGCTGTTGTGCACAGTGCCTTTCATTAGCAAAAAAAAGTGCCCGCTTTATAGTTTGATGACATCTTTATATGTGTCTGCGTAATTTTCGTAAATGGGTTGGTATCTTCATAATAATTGTGTTTATATCAACACATCACGTTCATAAAAAAATTCTCTAACTTTAGTCTCCTTAACAAGAGAAAATATGTATCCAGCTGAAACACTTTTCTGAAAATCGTGCTTCAATAAGATTTCTCATCTAAGTCCTTAGCAGATAATCCCCGATAACAAAAGGCCTTCATTTCAGGAATGAGTAAAGGGAAGCATCTTTGAACATCTTCAAAATGAGTTAAAGCCGGTTTTGTTTTAGTTTAGAGGATCAACACTGCACCCAGTGTATCTGATATGGTCTCAGCAATGCCCTGTAGAGATGCAGTAAAACGTTCCTTATTAAACCCAATACCCATTGCCACAAACAGCATCATTCCACTTAACTTCCAAATCTCTTGCTACATCAGCAGACTTCATATGATTCGTGTACCAGGAATATGAAATACATCTGCATCACAGAGTTCTGCGATCTCTCTCCATTTAAATTGCTTCCAGCTGTTCTATCCTTCCTACCACAATAGACAAAGTTTTGCTCACGAACCTTCCCTGTCGATATCATAATGCAGATTCGCTACCTCCATTTGAAGATATATCGAATGATCATCTTGGTGCACAAGGTAGTTCAGCTTTGATCCATTCAGTCCCTTCATCAGATATTTGACATAGATTAATGATCATTGATGACCACACAGTGGTCTCCGAGGCAAAACTAGTAACAGTTTTATTAAAAATATGCATTTATCTCTACTATCTATTTTCTGTTAACGACAGCATCCCTGTTCCTCTGCAGCAGTTCAGCCGGGTTGAATGGCCTCCTCCTGTGCTGTGTAATGTACTCAACGAGCTGAAGTACTTCTTTCTATATTCCTGTGTAATTCATTCGAGGGGCAGAATGGTCTCCTCCCAAATCATTGTAACGATCCTGTGTGGCTGAATGGGGTGGTCCCCTACCCTTTAACAGACTCGAGGGGTGGATTGAGGAAACAGCACTTAGGGTAGGGGCAACAGTATATCTCTGTAACAGCATCGAGGGCTGGATTGAAGGAACAACACATTCGATAGGGGCGACAGTTGAACTTTCGGCTGCACCATTCAGAATCCTCATTGCTGATCCGATTGTGTCGAACCATCCGACTCCTGTCTGTTCCCAATAAACATTGACTCTTTTGTCCAGCAAAGATCAGTCGAGCTCAGCCTTGAATATCTTCAATAACCTTATCTTCATTGCTCCCTGAGGATGAAGATATCACAGGTAGCACAACACGAAAGGGAAAGGGACATCCTTAATTCAATATATGACCCATTATTTTAAAACTGTGAACCTCACATCAAATGACCGCCCCTTTTCGGATATAAGGATGCAATAACTAGGAATAGACAAAAACCATTCCGCCCTCCAACTCAGCCCCACATTACCACTGACTCTTTCCAATCAAACATGTATCAAACCCAAACTCTGCTGCTGTCTCAGGAAGAGAATGCCCGATAATACATGACACCACACAAGCCTGAAAGAAAGGAACAGAATTAGGCCATTTGGACAATCAATTCTGACATATCATTCAATCATTTCTTATAAGTTCCTCAACATCCTAACTTCTCCCTGGAATCCTTGATCTCCTCATAAGTAAAAAAAAAATATTTATGTCTTAATGACGCTAGTGTCTGGGTCTTTGTGTGTGTATGTATGAGTGTGTGTGTGTCCATGTGCTTGTTATCTGTGTATTTGTGTGACTACATCTGTCTGTCTGTGTATCGGACTGTGTGTTTTGATCTGTGTTTCTGTCTGTGTGTGTGTGTGTAACTGTGTATGTTTCTATGTGTAAATATGCCTATCTTCTTGTATGCATTGTGCATGTTAGTATATTGGGGTATTACCAATACTTCTGTGTATTTCAATGTTTGCATCTCTGTGCAATGGGATATCTGTTCTTTTGCGAGTGAGAGAGATGAGGTTGGAACTGACAGTGGGTTTAAATTGAGAATTGCACTTGACTGAATATTGCTCCTTACTCAGTTGGTGGGACGTGGATCTTTCAGAATCTCCACACAAGACCTCCTGGTCCTCTCCAGCCTTTCCAGGATCCTCCCCACATGTCAGGATAAGGGGATGAGGGAACGGATATCGGGCACTCCGCCACCACGGTGGCACTTGCTGTCCAATTCCGGGCTGTTTCTCCTGGAATGGGGTACGGGCAGGGAAGGAATGAGGGTAGGAGTGGGTGTCCCTGCTGTTAGTGCTGGAGGGGGTAAGGGTGAAGTCCAGAGGGAGTCTGACCACAGTTTTGTATCCATGCAGTGTTATTAGTGTGCGGGGCTATTGCATCAGTGACAGAAAAAGTTGGGGAGGGAAGGTATGAATTCAACAGTGAGTGTGGTCCTGCTTGAGCCTTATTTGGAGATAGAGTGTGAGCCTTTTTCGGAGATATTTGTTAAAACAGATATACAGTGAGTGTGAGGGAGCAGAGAGAATACGATGACAGCTATTCTGGCAGAGCGGGGAAGATATGGATGCGTGTCTTGAATTGCTGACCAATTCTTCAGATCTTCTGAGCGTCGAGGTGAGATTCCCCAAGCATCTTGTCCAAGTCTGTCACTAATAACTTCACAGATCCTGTCCCTCAGATTCCACAGAATCAGTTTGGGTGGATCTTACAAATATAAGTAGAAGTAAACATCAATATGTTATATATCGAGACCAACCTGTCGCGCAAATATTTTGCATCATATGCTCTGGAAATTGGATATGCAAATATATGCAAGGGGATGCAATGACATAGTGATATTACCGCTGGTATCTTAGCCCAGAGACCCAGGTAGTGTTCTGAGTACCCGAGTTCGAACCCTGGCATGGCAGAATGTGGAATGTGAATTCAATAAGTTTCTGGAATCAAGGGTTTATGATGGCCATAAATCCATTGTCGATTGTTGGAAAATCTCATTTGGTTCACTGATGACCTTTAGGGAAGAAAACTGCTGTCCTTACCTGGCCTGCCCTGACCTGCATGTGACTCCAGTCCAAGGCAACGCTGTTGACTCTTAAATGCGCTCAGCAATGGGCAATAAATGCTGGTTATAAATGGGACACCTTCATCCTGTAAATGAGTAACAAATAATCGTGGGTGCTGCAGTAATACTGGATGTTGTGAAGTTGCATCGAAACTGCGTTAACTAAGTGACTGCTCAAGTTGTGAAAAATAAGTTCCATAAGTGTATATCAGGTAGTTGGAGAGTATGTTGTGAACCAAACTAGAAAGCAGGTTATTTCGGATTTGGTGTTGTGTGGTCTGGAGAACTAATTACTAACCGTGCGCTGAAGCAGCTTTGAGGAATTGTGATGCAATATAGACATTTTGAACATTATAGTCAAACATCGAGGAAGCCTGGAGGCGTGAGCGTCAAGTTATTTCCAGTGAATTGTAAAAGTGCAATATAACATTCTGTGAGAGACAAGCAATGGTTGCTTGAGTCATAGAGTCCTACAGTACAAAAATATTCCCTTCAGCCCAAAGTGGTCTGTACCGAACAAAATGCCCATTCACACTTATCCTATTTCCCTGCTTTTGCCCGGTATTCTTCTAATCCTTTCCTATCCAAGTATTTGTCCAAATACCTGTTAAGTGTTGTTAATGTACCCACCTCAACCACTTCTACTGGCAGCTTATTCCATACTAGTACCACCCTGTGTGTAAAAAACTTGCTCCTCAGGTTCCCTTTAATTGTTTCTCCTCTGACCTTAAAGTGATGCCCTCTAGTCCGGGGTTGCCCAACCCTAGGGAAAAAGGACTGAGTGCCTCCCATGATCTTATTCACTTCCATCAGATCTCCATCAGTCTCATACACTCTAAAGTTAAAAATTCCTAGCTTGTCCAACCTCTCCTTAAAATCCAGAACACAGAGTCCTTGGCAACTTACATGTAAATTTCTTGTGCACTCTTTCCAGTTTAATAAGATCCTTCCCTTAGCAAAGTGGACAAAACTGAATACAACGCAACAACATCCTGTCACCTCACCAACATCGTGCATAACTGCAACATAACTCCCCAACTTCGATATTCAATGCCCAGACTGATGAAGGCCAGTGTGACATAAGCCTACTTCACTGCCCTGTCTATCTCTGAATCAACTTTCGGAGAACCATGCACCTGAATTCCAGGGTCCGTCTGTTCAACTACACTCCTTAAGACCCAACGATTCACCATGAAACTCCGACCTTGAATTGACTTTGCAAAATGCAAGAACTCACATTTATTCATATTCAATTGCATTTGCCATTTCTTGGCCCACGCCCCCAAATGTTCAAGGTCCTGCTGCAATGCCTGATAATCTCCCTCACTGTCCACGAGACCACATCATTTAGTGTCATCTTCAATCTTACTAATCATGCCTTGTACATTATAAACTGAATCATTAAACATAAAGCAAACAGTAATAGTCCCAGCACCGACCATTGAGACACTCCACTAGTGACAGGCCTCCAGTCCGACAAACATCCTTTCACTATGACTCTCTGCTTCCTACCATCAAGACAATTTTGTATCTAATTTGCCATGTTCCCACTCCATTCCATGCAATTTAACCTTCCAGAGCAGCGTACCATATGAACCCTAATTGAAGGCCTTACTAAAATCAATTAGACTACGTATACCACCCTGCTCTCGTCAATGTTGCTGGTCACTTCATCAAAGAACTCTAAGAGATTTGTGAGCCATGCTCTTCCATACACAAAGCCGTGCTGACTGCTCCTAATCACTCCCTGACTTTTCAAATGTATGTATATCTTATTTCTCAGAATCTCCTCAAGTACCTCACCTACTACAGATGTCTCGTTTACTGGTCTATAGTTCCCAAGTTTTTCTTTGTAGCCCTTCTTGAATAAGGGCACAGCATTCCCTGTCCTCCAGTCATTCGGGATATCACCTGTGGACAGCGATGATGTAATAATATCAGCCAGGCCCCTGCAATCTCTTCTCTGTCTTCTTGCAATGTTCTTCGATGTATCCGTTTTATGGAAGTACTGCAAAGTTTGAAAAAAAAGTATTTCTTAAAGGTAAAAACACCAAAGAGTGATAAAGTGACTTAATGATGGTTAACATAACAAATTGAAGATTATTTTAATTATAAGAAGTGACTTCCGAAGAATTCCAGACATTGTAGAAACCTGAGAAATGTCAGAAATTTACAATACAGCAAAGGAGGGCGATAAAAATGATAAGGAAATCAAAAAGCGAATATGCATGCTCCCACAGGAACACGAGGACTGCATAAATGTGCAATCTGTATTTCAAGGGAAACAAAACAAAAGTCAGGTCAAATGTGGAAACTTGTAATCTGGAGAGGAGAGTCTATTGTGGAGTACAGCGAAATGGCCGAGAAAATAACTGTTACTCTGCATCTGTCATCATGGAAAAAAAAACAGAAAATCATCCAGAAATACCAAGTGATCGTATATGGCTTGTGGAACTAAAGACACAAAGTCAATTCATATCAGTAACAAGGTAGTACTTTAACATGTAGCTTTATTAAGCATTGCCATGTCTAACGAAACAAATGTAATTCATTTCAAAATGCCAGAAATAAATCAGCATTGAAGTATTAATTGCACTGTCAATGGCTGTGTTTTATTTTCCTGTATATTCCACAGAGGCAGGAAAGCCATTGTAGATAAATGGAAAGTAATAAACGTGATCCAAGCATGGTAGGTAGATAAATGGAATGGGTCCAAATATCTAGAAAGGGAAAAAGTGATAGCGTGAAGAAATGCAGACCAATTAACTTGACGTCTGCAGAGAAACGTTTGGAATCGATGAGGCAGGATGCAATATTGGACATGTAGAAATTAACAGCAACATTGAAGAGAATCAGTATACATTTTTGACAGATATTATACTCGATAACTTCGGAATGTTTTGAAGGGTATTAGGAAGAATGTATGTAAGTGGCAAGTTAAATTTGAGTTCACCTTCAATGAAAGGCGTCAGAATATCAATGCAACGACGTGTTGAAGTAGTTTCACAGCGTGTTTGTGAGACTGTACCTGGAGTATTGTGTACGGGGTTGGTGAGACTGTACCTGGAGTATTGTGTCCAGGATTGGTGAGACTGTACCTGGAGTATTGTGTACAGGGTTGGTGAGACTGCATCTGGAGTATTGTGTACATTGTTGGTGAGACTGTTGCTGGAGTATTGTGTACAGGGTTGGTGAGAATGCATCTGGACTGTTGTGTACAATGCTGGTGAGACTGTACCTGGACTATTGTGTACAGAGTTGGTGAGACTGTACCTGGAGTATTGTGTACAGGGTTGGTGAGACAATACCTGGACTATTGTGTACAGGGTTGGTGAGATTGTACCTGGAGTAGTGTGTACAGGGTTGGTGAGACTGTACCTGGAGTATTGTGTACAGCGTTGGTGAGACTGTACATGGACTATTGTGTGCAGGGTTGGTGAGCCTGGAGCTGGAGAATTGTGTACACGGTTGGTGAGACTTTACCTGGAGTATGGTGTACAGGGTTGCTGAGATTGCACCTGGAGTATTGTGTACAGGGTTGGTGAGACTGTATTTGGAGTATTGTGTACAGGATTGGTGAGACTGTACCTGGAGTCTTGTGTGCAGGGTTGGTGAGACTGTACCTGGGGTATTGTGTATAGGGTTAGTGAGACTGTACCTGGAGTATTGTGTACAGGGTTGGTGAGACTGTACCTGGAGTATTTTGTACAGGGTTGGTGAGACTGTACCTGGAGTATTGTGTACAGGGTTGGTGAGACTGTATCTGGAGTACTGTGTACAGGGTTGGTGAGATTGCATCTGGACTATTGTGTACAGGGTTGGTGAGACTGTACATGGACTGTTGTGTACAGGGTTGGTGAGACTGTACCTGGAGAATTGTGTACACGGTTGGTGAGACTTTACCTGGAGTATGGTGTACAGGGTTGGTGAGATTGCACCTGGAGTCTTGTGAACAGGGTTAGTGAGAGTGTACCTGGAGTAGTGTGTACATGGTTGGTGAGACTGTACCTGGAGTATTGTGTACAGGGTTGGTGAGACTGTACCTGGAGTATTGTGTACAGGGTTAGTGAGACTGTACCTGGAGTATTGTGTACAGGGTTGCTGAGACTGTACCTGGAGTATTTTGTACAGGGTGGGTGAGACTGTACCTGCAGTATTGTGTACAGGGTTAGTGAGACTGTACCTGGAGTATAATATACATTGTTGGTGAGACTGTACCTGGAGTATTGTGTACATGGTTGGTGAGACTGTACCTGGAGTATTGTGTACAGGGTTAGTGAGACTGTACCTGGAGTATTGTGTACAGGTTTGGTGAGACTGTACCTGGAGTATTGTGTACAGGGTTGGTGAGACTGTACCTGGAGTATTGTGTACATGGTTGGTGAGGCTGTACCTGGAGTATTGTGTCCAGTTTTGGGGATCTAATCTGAGAAAGAATATACTGACCACAGAGGAAATGCAATCGACATTCTCCAGTTTAATCCCACTGATGGCGAGATTGCCTGATGAGGAAACTTGGCCTATGATCTATTACTGTTCATAGAATGAGAGGTGATCACAGTGAAATTTAGAAAATTCACAAAGCCTATGATAAGGTGGAAATAAACAGAATGCTTCCCTGGCTGTCTACTCCACATTTAAGACAAATAATGGCAAGATAAGGGACAGGCCATTGAATTCCGCAATAAGGAGTAAATTCTTCAGTCGGAGAGGACTGACTAATACAGGGGAACTGAAACCTTCTAGCAGGGCAACATTATTGGCAAATATCCAGATAATCTGCAGTGTGTCAATCAGAAAAGAATAATCAGGGAACAGGTAGGACCCATTAATGACTTGCCAAGTTGCATCTAAATCAACTTTACCGGTAGGAGACAGAGGGCGGTGGTAGAAGGCTGTTTGTGTGACTGGAGGCTAGTGCCCAATGGTGTACCACAGGAATCAGCGTCGTTCCCCTTAATATTTGGGATTCGGAGGTGCTGGTATTGGACTGGGGTGGACAAAGTTAAAAATCACACAACAGCAGGTTATAGAACACCAGGTTTATTCGGAGGCGCGAGCTTTCAAAGTGCACAACCACCTGATGAAGAAGCAACGCTTCAAAAGCTAATGTCTCCGAATATACCTGTTGGACTATATTCTGGAGTTGTGTGATCTTTAACCTTATAATTTGTGGTATTCATAAATGGCGTATCTGTGAATATGGACGGGAGTGGGGAGAGTGAGATGAGCAAGTTTGTGTTGGACACAAAGATTGGCCGGTGGTTTGCAGTGAGGAGGAAGGTCTTATGTTACAGGAAGATACAGATGGAATGGTCAGATGGTCAGATCAATGGCCAATGGACTGTAACGTTGATAAATATGAGGTGATGCACTTTCGAAGACGGAACCAGTCAGGGGAGTACTCAATGAATGGCAGCACACTAGGAAGCTCAGAGTGTGCTTCTCCACACATCCCTGTATGTGACTGGACAGGGTAATACACAAGTTGAGAAAGCATCGGGGCCCATAAACATAGCCTTCATTCATCGAGGCATCGATTATAGGAGATTTTCAAATGGTAGGCTGCCGTGGTGTTTTTTCCCATCAAAGGGCACAACGTCACTTCTACCCACATTGCTCTTCATTGTCTCATACTTGCACAGACACTCCACGTGCCTCAGTCACACTGGAGTTTTTCTTTCATCTTCCTCACCCACTCACAATCCGATATTGATTAGTGTCCTCAGCAGGCTTGGAAATATTGCATTTGATTCCCTCTAACAAAAGTTTGGTGTGTATTTGAAATAGCTAATGCCCAAGCACTGAATCCTGCTATACCCCCGAGACCTCTTCTCTAAAAATATATTGTATTCCTATTCACTGTTTCCTGTTCGCTCTACCATTCTATAACCATGCCCTTCTATTAGCCCCAGGTTCATATGTTTCTAATTTGTATTGGAGGCTTGGGAATTTATCAAAAAGCTTTCTGAAAATCCAATCGTATTGCATTGATTGCTTCTCCATAGTTTTGCTAAAATTAGTTTCTCAGATATGATTCCCATTTGATAAATCTCTGTTGCCCTTGTCTCAGCCCATTACTGTCAGTTAAAATACATTCTCCATAACGCTTATTTGCTAATTTCATTCTATTCGCTTTCTTCCCACCAGATTAAAGTTTCCTGTATTCCTGAGAAGATTGCTTTTCGTTTTGTTTGCTTCTGTGAAGACATAACTGAAATATTGGCTGCATAGTTCTGCCATTTCCCTGTTCTCCACTCTCCATTTTGTGGTTTCAGACTGTAACGAAGCTGCACGTTCTTTTCCCTTAATTTTGCCATTGACACACTTTATGAAGCGGTTACAAGTTCACTCTTATAACCCTTGTGCATATAGAGTGTTCTGAAACCCATCAATTCCTGTTGTAAGCTTCTCAATGATTGACCTTGCACAACCATGCACTCATAGAAGCATGGACTCTGCACCATCAGAAGTACAGCACGGTCTACATTAGTCCCACTTTTCTAAACGAGCCCCATAGCTGGGAATGTTATAACACTTCAAGAGGTCGTCCCAAGTACTTTGTAACAGCTATGAGGTTACCCGTGTCAACTCCCTCTCCGATAGTACATTCCAGACACCAAAACCCTCGGTGCAAAACGATCCTCTAATCCCCTCTAAATCTCAAACCCTGCACTTTAAGAATGTGCTCCCCCTTGTTCTTCTCCCTCTGACTAAATGGAACAGCTGTTGTCTATCCACACTGTCCATGCCCCTCGTAATCTTATCCTTCTGTATCATGTCCCCTCAGCCTTTTCTGCTCCAATGTAAACAACCTGAGCTTATCCAGCCTCTCTCCATCGCTGATATGCTCCATCCCAGGGAACATCCTCGTGAATCTCCTCTGCACTCCCTCGAGTACAATCACATCCTTACTGTAATGTGGCTCTCAGAACTATACACAGTATTCCATCTTGGCATAACATATCTATGCCTCGATGAATGAAGGCTATGTTTTCGGGCGCCAATGCTTTCACAACTTGTGTATTACCCAGTCCAGTCACATTCAAGGCTGTGTGCAGAAGCACCCTCTGAGCTTCCTACTGTGCTGCCATTCATTGAGTCCTCCCCTGTATGGTTCCTTCTTCCAAAGTGCATTTGAAAAGGTTGGAAAATGTTACTCTAGAAAGGGACTTACGCCTTCTTTTCGTTTCATTATTCACCGACCTCCGCCGTCCAGACAGGGCAGTGAGTTCTGAAGCCAGGAGTCAATGCTAGGAATGGAATTGGGACAATTACCTGTGTATGTCGACCCACCAGTTGGGTAGTTGTAACATTGAAAACGTATCTGGATCTTCCTTTACAACAGTCACTGAAAGCAATATGACAGGATCAGAATGCAGTTAGGAAGATGAATCGTGTTGAACTTCATTTCAGGGGGATTTGAGTCCAGGAGTAAGGGGGTCTTACTGTCGCTGCACAGGGCATTGGTGAGCCCCCATCTCGAATATTGTACAGTATTGTGTGCAGTTTTTGTCTCCTTACCTAATAAAGGATAAAACTGACAAGTTTGGAGAGCAGTGAAGGATGACCCAACTGATCTCGGGATGACAGGCTTTTGTAGGAGCAGAGTTTGGGGCGACAGAGCCTGTATTCCATGGGCTTTAGGAAAATGAGTGGAGACCTCACTGAAGTAAATAAAAGTCTGACAGGGCGAGACAGATAAGAAGCATTGATGATAATTTTGGAGCCATTTGAGAGACCATTGAAGAGTTTACCACATGGCTGTGCGTCTGGAGTCACTTTTAGGCCAGACCAGGAAAGTACGGGAGATTCACTTCCTGAAAGTACATTGAATAAGCAAACTGCCGTTGACAATCAACATTGGCTTCAGGGTAACTATTACTGACACCAGATTTTAGATCTGGATAATTTATTATTTGTTTTTAACTTCCAGCCTCTGGCAGAGCATTATCATGGTCTGAATTTGTAATCCAATGACGTTTCCACAACAGCACCATCTCCACATGGGGACCTATCAGAAACAACATTGAGCGGATTATTTCTGTGCTGCGTGACAGCTCTGTCAAAACAAACTCCCACCAATTTGACTGTCGTGATGGGACTGAGGGAGTGGTAATTGTTCAAATTGTAAGTATCCCCCTTTTAGGGGAATGTATGTATCTGTGTAATTTTCCACATTGACAGGTAGATGTCAGAGTTGAAACTAGAATGAAACAGCTTCTCCAGGGACACAGCTTGCTGTGCAGCACAAGTCTTCAGTTCTATTGCAGGATTGGTGTCAGTGTAAAAGACAAGGATGTAGTGTCTGTACCATCCTCAGCCAGAAGTGTTGAGCCAATGATCCAACTCACCTTCGCCATGATGCCCAGAGAATCACAGATGCCAGCCTTCATCCAAGTCGATCCGCTGCAATTGATATGAAGAAACAGCTGAACACAGTACAAACGACATTTGTTCAACTGTTTCTTCATGTCAATTGCAGCGGATCGACTTGGTTGATGTCTGGCATTGGTGATTCTGTGGACATCATGGCGAGGGTGAGTTGGATCATCGGCTCAACACTTCTGGCTGAGGATGGTGCAGATACCACATTCTTGTATTTTACATTGAGGCTGCATGGCTATTTGATTATTTAGGATGGGGATGCTTGTAGAGCGCTTTCCTCTGTCATTTGTTTAATCGTCCATCACCATTCATGACTGAATGTGGCAGGACTGCAGAGCTTCGATCAGATCTGTTTGTCAAGTGCGGTAGCTTTTATATGTTAGCATCAGGTTTATTTTCACTTGGTTCTAACCCTGACATGTTCATCCACACTTGTCACTGAGCTATAGATCGTGTTGATAGTCATGGCAGACTGAAGGATTATCCCTGGGAAAAAATGTTGCAGGTTGAGGTTGAATGGAGGTCTGTTTCTCCTGCTGCAGTCGTCTGCAGCACTACATGATTACATAGTTTTGAGCTGCAATATCTGCAATGCAATTCTGCTGTCTGTTCCCCAGTTCACATTGAGACCCATTCATCCATCAGCTCTGTACTCAGTGACCTACTCTTGTTTCTAATGTGATAGTACTTCCGTTTTCAAATTTTCGTTCTGCTGAGTGTCTTTCCCGGGTCATGCTTTCAATCTGATACATTCCACAAAAACATTTAACAGATTTTTATTCAATTGTTTAATCCATCTGAATCTTTTCACTGAGTAATGCCATCTTCTGCGTTTAAAGTAAATGTGTTTCCCATTGTTTCTGTCCCTGACCATGATTAAGAGCTCTTTAGAATCAGTGATACCAGCCTTATGTAGCTTCAGAGCCAATAAATTTTCTAGATTCCCAAAAATCTTCATCACATTGTATGTTTATTCTTTTAATTTGATGATGTCCTGACCTGCCTTATCGCTCGTGGTTGCCTTGTCATCCCATGAGTATGTTTCATCTTCTTTGGGATGAATGTTAAAATCTTCTGAATTATCCCCAGATAAGGGGATGGTCTTTCCTCCTCGGCTCTCCTTCCAAATAACTCTCTCCAGCTCCTCCCGAATGTCTTTGTAGTTACATTGCTCAATCATAATTACATTACATCAAGAAGAGAACAACAGATATAAACTGAAAGAAGGAGTTTTGAGAGAAGGAACACGAAGGATAATTGGGGGATTTCTTAACTAGAATCAAAGAGAGAAGGAGAGAGAGGGTATAGACATGGAGATGTGAGAAATGCGAAAACTAGATTACCGAAAGAAGTAGATGTATATCCCTCAATGTTTTGGTAATTCCTGTGTGTTGTATTCCTTTGTACAGTTCATGTACAACAGAGTAATATATTCAAATGCTGGGTCTGATGCCAGAAGTTTTCTCTCCAACTATATGACAGACACTAGCTTTGGAAAGAACTCAACAGGCCAATATATTTAATTCCTGACAGAAAGGGGATTAACTGAAATATGTTGGGACACCATAAGCAAGATTTATAACACACATCCTGATAAGAATGATAGACAGTAGTAGGGAATCCCATAAAAGGGTGAACGTTGAGAGAAGGGGAACATATCACTTCAGATGAGGATCAAATAATGTTTTAATGCTTCATAAATATTATACATCATGTGCACCATTTTTCGTTAACACTGTCTCCGTTGTTCATTCAGAATGTGTTATACACATATAAGCAATCTTCCTTATCTGAACACACACTGATTAAACAGTGTATATAAAATCATTTTTCCTCCATTTTAGCTCTCCTGTTGTCGTGCTACCAGGATACATGAACACCAGCTGGCCACTAAAAGACATGACCCACTATCACTTGTTAGATACATACAGACAAAGAAGGACACCAATTTGACAGGGACTAGGACAGGCAAAATAAACACACACACAAACGTTCTGAGACGCATGGCAATC